>NC_065588.1:104729500-105030500 GCF_024542745.1 Macaca thibetana thibetana | reverse complement strand
GCCCCCCAAACAAGGAGCATGCTTGGTGAGTTTAGTTCTTGCTATTGCTTAAATGTCCCTGCCAAAACTCACGTTGAAACTGAGTCCTGAATGTGGTGGTTTGGAGAGGTGGTGCCTTTAAGAGGTGATTGGATCCTAAGAGCACTGCTCTCATAAATGGATTAATCCATTTATCAATTAATGGGTTATTAGGTTAATGGATTAGTGGGTCATCTTGGGAAGGAAACTGGTGGCTTTCTAAGACAAGGGAAAGAGCTGAGCTAGCATGTTAGCACAATCAGCCCCCTCACCACGTGATGCCCTGAGCCTCCTTGGGACTCTGCAGAGAGTCCCCACCTCTGTACCAGCCAGAGAGAAGGTTCTCACCAGATGTGGTCCCTCAATCGTGGACTTCTCAGACTCTATAACTGTAAGAAATAAATTCCTTTTCTCTATAAACTCCACAGTTTCGGCCAGGGGTGCTGGCCCATGTCTATAATCCCACCACTTTGGGAGGCCAAGGCAGGAGGATCACTTGGGCCCAGGAGTTCAACGCCAACCTGGACAATATGGCCAAACCCCGTCTCTACAAAACACACACACGTGCACACACACACACACACACAAATTAGCCGGGCATGGTAGCAAGTGCCTGTAGTCCCAGCTACTAGGGTGGCTGAGAAGGGAGGATCATTTGAACCTGGGAGGCAGAGGTTGCAGTGAGCCAAAATCATGCCATTGCATTCCAGCCTGGGTGACAGAGCGAGATCCTGTCTCAAAAAAAAAGAATTCCCCAGTTTCAGGTATTCTGTTATAAGCAACAGAAAATGGACTAAAACAGTTCTCTATGAAGGGGTTCCTTGTGGGATGATCCCTTCAGTGGCCCCTCCTCAAAGGTTACGTGGTGCCCATGGGGCCACTTGGTGAATAGCTGATGCCATTTGGAATTCTGGATGTGGAGGAAACACCATGTGTTACTAGTTCAGTGCCTCACCTCTCTGCCTCCTCCACGCCCAAGTTGTATGTATAACCTCCTACAACAAATACAACAGATAAAACAACATCTGTTCTGGCGTTTTCTCAAATTTGTTTCATGGCATTCATGGGTGCTCTGGGCAAAAGTGTTCCACAGCCAGATAGGTTTAGCAAGCACTGGGTTAAACAACATCAGATAGTTGTCTTTGCTGCAGGACTTTTCAGAACCTTTAATATGTTAGTACAACTTGTAATCATGTTACTTAGTCTCAATTATCCTCAATTTTCTGTGGCTCTGGGCAGTTGGCCTCTTTGATTTTCTGAGCTGTCCTTTCTTCTGAAGACTCATGGAATAACAGCCCCCAGCTGTTCTTTATAATGCCAGATCCAGAGAAGGTAGAGGGATTTCGGTGATGAGAGGGGCCCCATGTTGGGCTGAACCCTTCTCCAGGCACTGACTTTATGGCTTTCTCTCACCTCATGCTTCTTTGAGGAAAGAAGTGAGGGATAAGCAATGGCTTATGAAGGAGCACATTGATTTGTTGGCTGAGGGGAGAAGGGAGTTCTTGTGGGGGAAGCAGCAGTCACTGGAGTCTTCAGAGGTGGGATGGTGGCATTTTGGACAACTTCTTTTCTTCCAGGATTCTCCCAAAGAGCTTGGCTGCCTCCAGAGCACATCCCCAGTGGATGGTGAGCCCATAGCCTCCATGGCCATAGTTGTGGATGACCTAGGAGAAGCAAGAGAGAAGGTGGCCAGGTCTGAGAGGGACAATGGAAAGAATAGATGAAGCTCTTCTGCCCTGGAAGACTCAGGAGCCTCCTGAAGAGTCCTGGGCAAAGCCAGATGCCACCAGAGTTTCTCTTGGCACCCAGGGGGAATGGTGGGGACCCCCTGGGACAGTAGCAAGAGATGATGGGGCAGCCACAAAATGGGTATCTGGAAAATAGCCTCAGAGTCAAATTCAAATCACATCCCAGCCCTGCCCTCCACCAGTGGTCTGACTTGGGCAAGTGACTTCACCTCTTAATTCACCCCAGTTTCCTCATCTGAAGCATAGAGAGAACTGTCCCTATCCCAAAGAGCTCCAGAGGAGATTTAATAAGGTCATTCATGTAATGGACTTGCTGCTGTGTGTGACATGAAGTACACATCCAGTAAGTACACATTTTCCTGCTATTTGACCACAGACTTTAGAAAACCAACCCCATTCACCATTTCACCACCACCATTAACACTGCCATTGATACTGTCATATCTGCCACACCATTAATATCGCCACTGAGACAGTTGGTGCAGCCATGTTAACACTGCCTTTGAGATTGTCACCTCTGCTGAGGTATAACATCCTTGGTAGTGTCATTTCCATCAGCACCAACTACCATCCCCACTCCCAATCACACCATTATCAACACTGATCTCATCAGCACCACCTCCATTAACATCACCACTGCCCCCCTATGTAACCTTGAGCAGGTCCTTAACCATCATTGAGCCTCAGTTTCCCCATTTATAGAGGAGGGGATATTAGCCACCACTGCCCCTGCCTGCCAGGGAGCCTGTGTGGAACCTGAGATCAGACATGACTGTTTCATGAAAATGCCAGAGCCATCTAAGGAGTGGAGGAGGGCATTACTTTCCTTGCCGTGGGAGCATACCTCTGTGTTTGAAGGTCCAACGCGAAGCTGTTCTCTTTCTAGCCGAATCTTGGGGCGTACTGGCCGGAAGCCAGTTCGTTCATCAACAATTCTTGCATTCTGGAAAGAAACGTGCTGATCACTCATTTCTGGATTTTTTTTTTCCTGTGGCCATTTTTAGGTAGTAAGTAGTTTTTAGAATCTCATCACCACCAACACTAATATAATCACAGTCACCTTTATCAATCACCACTACCACCAACACCATCTTTATCAGCTACCAACATCATTACCATTATTGCTTCTACCTCTCCACCAATTCCATCATCAACCACCACCCTCACCATCAGCCACCACCATAATTCTAACAATAGTCACCATCTTATCACCATCATTATTACCATTCTCAGCATTTTCCTCACCATCAATACCAACTCATCCTCATCACCGTCACTACTGTCATCATCACTCGCAGACAAACGTGAAAGCCAAGGGCTCCCAGCCATGACCAGACAGGATTCATTAGCCCATAGCAAGAACTTCCCTGTACATTGTCAAGTTCTGCTATATTCCACATCCCTTGCTGGAATTAATTTGCCCAATTATCCCAGCGGTGGCATCTTCCCATCCTGAAGTGTCCTCATTAACAAGCTCCCAGGACCTTGGTCTAGGGCACTGCTACTCTTCCCTACCTTACCTTCAGAGTGGGCTCCAGTCTGCAGCAGCCTTCCCAAATGGTGTTGTGGTCCTGGATATTGTTTAGCTCATTCCAGTTTCCCAGCTGGAAGATGCCTCCAAGAGTAACTGTCTGGGTCCTAGATACAAATGAGGAGGGTCAAGGATCAAGGAAAATGAAGGCTGCGAGATGAATAAGGTCATTATCATCAACCTTGTCACCTCTGCTAACAACACCACCATCACTAACTCAATTGTCACTGTCATCACCATCAACACCAACCATGAACTCTTCCATCACCACTTCCATCAGTGTTGTCATCTCCATCGACAACATTGTCTTCACTACTATCATTAATAGGTCATCACCATCAACGGCATTCATCATTTCACCACCACCACTAACATTGCCATTGATATTGTCATTTCCATGACACCAGTAACACTGCCATTGAGACCACATGGTTGGTGTAACCATGTTATTAACATTGCCTTTGAGATTGTCAGCTCTGCTACATATTAATATCATTGATAGTGTCATTTCCATCAGCACCAACTACCATCCCGACTCCCAACCACACCTTCGTCAGTACTGATCTCATCAGCACCAGACCACCTCCATTAACATCACCACTCTACCACTCTCATGCCAATCACCACCCCCATGAATGCTGTCTTCCCCATCACTACAATATTATCCCTACTACCACCATTCTGCTATCAACAATATTGTCATCCCACAAACATCACCACTGGTTTCGGTGACATTGTCATCTCCACCATTAACATTACCACCACCATCAACCCCAATCACCATTCCCATTCCCACTCCCATTATTGCCATTCACACCACGGTTTTTTTTTTGTTTTTTTTGTTGTTGTTGTTGTTTTTTGGAGACGGAGTCTCGCTTTGTGGCCCAAGCTGGAGTGCAGTGGTGTGATCATGGCTCACTGTATCCTCAACCTCCCAGGCTCAAGCAATCCTCCCATCTCAGCCTCCTGAATAGCTGGGACCACAGGCATACACCATCATGCCTGGCCAATTTTTGTAGAGATGGGATTTCGCCATGTTGCCCAGGTTGGTCTTGAACTCCTGGGCTCAAGCAATCCTCCCACACTGGCCTCCCAAAGTGCTGGGATTACAGGCATGAGCCACCTACATACCACTTTTAGTGTCACCGCATTACATCCACTGCCTTTATCTTCAGCATCACCACTATTGTCATCCAAAAGAATGTTCATGGTAGACCTCAGTCAAGGCTGAGTCTGCCTTCCCAGGGATTCAGTAGTTCAAACTCACTTTAAAAACATTGAAAGGGTCCGGGCACAGTGGCTCACGCCTGTAATCCCAGCACTTTGGGAGGCAAGGGTGGGTGGATCACCTGAGTCAGGAGTTCAAGACAGGCCTGGCCAACATGGTGAAACCCCGTTTCTACTAAAAATACAAAAAATTAGCTGGGCATGGTGGTGGGCACCTGTAATCTCAGCTACTTGGAAGGCTGAGGCAGGAGAATTGCTTGAACCCAGGAGGCAGGGGTTGCAGTGAGCCAAGATTGCGCCATTGCACTCCAGCATGGGCAACAAGAGGGAAACTCTGTCTCAAAAAATAATAATAAATAAATAAATACGTTAAAACACTGAAAGGGAACAACTGTGGGCAGTAAGGAGCCTGGGGCAGGCAGCAGGGGCATGAAGAGGGCGTGAAGGGGACCCCTCTTCTGCCCAAGAACAGTCCAATTTTACCCTGGGATGATGTACGGGGAATTGTAGATGCCGCTCTCTGGCTCATGGGTGAGAATGAAATGCTTTATCCAAGGGGCATCCACCTGTTGATTCAAGGCAGGAAAGTCTCATCAGCAGAGGTGAGTCAGTGCGGCTGTCCTTGCTCCCCTCTGTGGCCAGATGACCTGACAAGAGTCAGGTCTGATTCCTTATAAGACCTCTCATGACGCTATGACCCAAGTGTGCACCTGGCTGTTTGCCTCTTGCAGGAAGAGCTGCCCTGATTGGCAGCCACCCCTGCTCCCTGAAGCATTGTGTCTCCTCACCCACATGTCTGAAGAAAAGCACCAGTACGCACATGTAAATGCATACACATGAGAAATAAAAATAAAATTCTAAGCCCCCAACTGAATGAACAGACCCCCTCTTGGCCCTAGGAGCCCCAGAGAAACCCTGGAGCTGAGTTCACAGCCGCGGTGGGATGGGAGGTCTAATGTGCCTCATTATATCCCCTCCCTCAATGACCTGGCCAAAGTCAGGCTTTCTTCCCTAAGTGGTAAGCAGAAACCAGCCCTTTCAACAGACTCCACACTGATGATGTCATTGACCAGCTTATCTTCCCAGGTACAGAACTTCCTCCATTCTTTTTTTCTTCAAACTTTCAATTTTTTTTTTTTTTTGAAACGGAGTCTTGCTCTGTTGCCCAGGCTGGAGTGCAGTCTTGGCTCACTGCAACCTCCGCCTCCCAGGTTCAAGTGATTCTCCTGCCTCAGCCTCCCAAGTAGCTGGCATTACAAGCGCCTGCCACCACACCCGGCTAATTTTTTGTATTTTTAGTAGAGATGGGGTTTCACCATATTGGCCAGGCTGGTCTCGAACTCCTGACCTCGTGATCCACCTGCCTCGGCCTCCCAAAGTGCTGGGATTACAGGCGTGAGCCACTGCGCCTGGCCCAAACCTTCATCTTATCTTATGTAAAATGTAGATTTACTGGGCACTAACTAAAGTCTCACAAGTATGTTATCATTCTTTCACAGCTGCACCCTTCTTCTGCTTTTTTAAAAAAGAAAACATATAAAGACTAAATCTCCCAAGAATCTCTTTGGAAAAAAGAGCCACAGGTGCATCTGTGACTCGCATTTTTCCTGGGCGTGCCTTCAAGCTGGTTCCATAAACTTTGATGATTTCAGACGTATGCCTCAGTCACTCATTTTGGTTGTCACACCCATCAGCCCACATTAGGAACACACGCATGCACCCCTACACACATAAGCATACACACGTGCACCCCTATGAACACTCACAGGTGCACATGCACACACACCCTCACACACGCACACACACACCATCACACATATGCACACATACCCTCACACACATGCACACACCCTCACATATATGCACACATCATCACACACGTACATACACCCTCATATACATGCACACACACCCTCACATGCATGCACATACATACCCTTACGTACATGCACACACCCTCAAACACATTCACGCACACCCCTCGCACACATGCACACACCCACACCCTCACATACCTGCCCACACACACCATCACACACATGCACACACGTACCCTCACACACATGCACACATCCTCACATACATGCACACACCATCACACACGTACATACACCCTCATATACATGCACACACTTCCTCACACACATGCACACATACCCTCACATGCATGCACACACATACCCTTACGTACATGCACTACACCCTCACACACATATACGTACACACCCCTCACACACATGCACACACACCCTTCCATACATGCACACCCTCACACACATGCACACACACACACACACCCTTCGCACACATGCACACACCCCCTCACACACATGCACACACACCCTCACACACATGCACACACCCTCACACACATTCACACACACCCCTTGCACACATGCACACACACCCCACACACATGCACACATCCTCGCACACATGCACACACATACCTCACACACATGCACACACCCTCACATACATGCATACACACCCCTCACCCACATGCACACACACAGCCTCAATGCATGCACACACCCTCACACACATGCACACACACCCCTCACACACATGTACACACACCCCTCACACATGCACACACCCTGACACACATGCATACATACACCCCTCACACACATGGACACACTCCCTCACATACAGGTATATACCCTCACACACATGCACACACACACCTCTCGCACACATGGACACACACCCCTCACATACATGCACACTCACACACATGCACACACACCCCTCACGCACATGCACACACACATACACACACATCTCGCACACATGCACACACACCCTCACATACATGCACACACCCTCACACATGTGCATGCACACACCCTCACACACATGCACACACACCCCTCACATGCACACACACACCCTCACATACATGCACACACCCTCACACACATGCACACACACACCCTCACATACATGCACACACCCTCCTCACACATGCACACACACCCCTCACACAAATGCACACACACCCTCACACACATACACACACACCCTCACAAACATGCGCACACACCCTCACACACCCACACACATATGCACACACACACCACATACATGCATACTCACATACATGCACACACACATACCCTCATGCACATGCACACACACAGCAAGAGGAGGCATGGAACAATGCTTGCACGCACAGGCTTTTAAGCCAGGTTGCCTGGCTTCCAATCCCAATTCCACTTCTTACTACCGTGTGAACTTGTGCCTGTTACTTAAATCCTCTTTGCCTCAGTTTCTTCATCTGTAAGATGGCAATGACGATATGGTAGTACCCAGCTCAAAGGGCTGTGGCCATCACTAAATTAATTAACAAAATAGGCTGAGCGTGGCGGCTCACGCCTGTAATCCCAGCATTTTGACAGGCCAAGGCAGGGGGATCCCTTGAGCCCAGGAGTTTGAGACCAGCCTGAGCAATATGGTAAAATCCTGTCTCTACAAAAAAATGTAAAAAAAGAGCTGGGTATCGGGGTGGCATGTTCCTGTAGTCCTAGCTACTCAGTAGGCTGAGGTGGGAGCCTGGGAGGTCAAGGCTGCAGTGAGCCGTGATCAAGATACTGTGCTCTAACCTGGGCAACAGAGCGAGACCCTGTCTCGAGAATAATAATAATAATAATAATAATAATAATAATTAACACAATAAAGTGCTTAGGCCTGTATCCAGTGCTTGGTAAACACTCCATAAATGTTTGCTATTTTTATTACAATACAGGCATATGCTGCTCCCACATAGGTACAAGAACATACACGTGTGCTTCACGATCAAGAGGAAATCCTGAAAGAGGGCAAATGGGGGTGGGACAAGTTTGGGTTTTAACATGTCAATTCTCTGCAGTCTGGGGGGGCTCCTCTAACAGATGTTCCTGATTTGTCCACCATCTTGAGAGATTGAATAAGCATGCAGAATGATCTTCCTATCAACAAAAGGCAGGGGTCTCACCCTCACACTCACCTTAATGATCTGCCCCCGGCCTGGCTGCAGCAGGGGGTCTGGTTGTAGCGCCCCAGCCCATACCCCAGTGCAGTTGACAATCACATCTGCGCCTTCTCTTGCCACCTGGTAACAACCAACAGGGTAGTGGGGGATGAAAGGTGGGAAAGATCCTCGTATTCCCTGTTGTCTCCTCCCCTTTCTTCTACCCTCAATCTGTCTACTCCCTGATGAACAGTGGGGAGAGGTCTCAATGACAAATCAGAGAGGCCCAGCTCCAAATTTTCACCCTGCGATTTATCTGATGTGTGACCTTGAAAATGGCTCTTTATCTCCTTAACGCTCAGCTGCCTCTGTAAAATGAGGCTGCCCGTGCCTGTTTACAGGCTGCTATGAGGCTCCTGTACAACTCTGGATATAAAAGTGGTTGTAAAGCAGTTCTTTGGATGGGGGAAATCTTCCTGGAACCTCCCGAAAGAAGTCAGAAAGGAAGCAGAGATAGTTATCTTTCTCCTTTTGACTCCTTTTAACTTTATTCTCTTGCCTTCTAGTCTGCCAAGACATTTGCAGAAGACACGTTGGAACCCCTAGCTCTGTCTACAGATGAGACGGTCTCATCTCAAGCATGCATGATGAGCCCCTAAGCTCCCCAACCCAGCCCCAGGAACTCTCATCACAAGACAGTCATGGCACAGACACATTGCGAGATGCTACTATTGTTCCTGAGTGAATGATTGAGAATGAGGGCTGCATTGGGTGGACCATGTATCTCCAGTGTCCATCAGGGCCCGACCCAGAGCAGGTTAGTCCTCATGACATAGCACTAGTAGCTACATGTATGCAGTGCCTTCCATACGCCAAGCAGGGTTCTAGATGCTGGGATCAAATGAAGCCATACAGTAAAGCTCTTGTTGCTGGTGCCTGGAGACGGTGGCTTTTCCTATCATTATTATTGGTGGTGGTGTTGCTTTAGAGGTGAGTCAGCTGAGGGCCTGGACTTTGCAGAAAGACCAACCCAGATGTCAGTAGGGTTAAGAAGCAAGCGTCTGACCTTAGAGTGCAGCTGACACTGAGAAAAGGCGGCCAGCTGTCTAACCCCAAAACTCATCGAGTCTCAGATATAAATCAGCTCCTAATGGCCACCATGATCCCAGTGTTCCTTTGCTCCCACCACCAACATGAAGGCAGAGACTTCCTCCTTCAGAATACCGGAGTCCTCCTGGGGCAAGGGTCTGGGGCAGGCCTGTGGGGACCCTAGGAGCCTGAGAAGGGGCCCCCGACTCAGCAGCAAGAAGCAGAGGCCTCCCTTCTTCTCCCTCCCCCACCCACCACATCAGCCCTGCAGCTCACCTCCTCAAAAGACTCCACCTTCCGCTGGAAGAACTTCACTCCCCTCTCAGTTAACCTGGGATGATCAAACACATCAAAAAGCCTAGTATTCATTTCTCTGTCCCATCCCGCCAAGAGGGTAGCACAGAAACCTTTCCCAAAGAACCTTCTGCAGACATTAGTCGCACAGGATGCTGTTTGAGAAGATGGCTGTGTCGTCAAATCAGCTCATGAGCACCTGGCTGGACTGGTAGTCCAAAAAATCTCCCTTGGGAAACCAGAGATGGTCCAAGCCCCTTGTTGGGCAGATGGAGTTGGGGAAGGGCCTTGTTGAAGGCCATAGAGTGAGTCAGTGATGGAGTTGGAACTCAAACCCAGGCCTCTTAGCCCCCAATACTTCCTATGACCACCACATTGCTTTGTAACAGTAAAGGGGATGAGATTCAGAGTAGAGAAGGGGAGAGTTGTACCAGTGCCAAATTCCCCTTTGTCAGAAGCTGGGCATGAGGAGGAAGGTGGGCTGAGGACACCCACCCTCCCTTTAAACATCCCACAGCAAAAACATCTAGCACAATTAGAAATACACTAGAAACGGCCGGGCACAGTGGCTCACGCCTGTAATCCCAGCACTTTGGGAGGCCGAGGCAGGCGGATCACGAGGTCAGGAGATGGAGACCATCCTGGCTAACAGAGTGAAACCCCGTCTCTACTAAGAATACAAAAAAAAACAAAATTAGCCAAGTGTGATGGTGGGCGCCTGTAGTCTCAGCTACTCAGGAGGCTGAGGTAGGAGAATGGCGTGAAGCCGGGAAGCGGAGCTTGTGGTGAGCCGAGATTGCGCCACTGCACTCCAGCCTGGGAAACAGAGCAAGACTCCGTCACACACACACACACACACACACACACACACGTATGGAATCTCCCTTAATACGAATGTATGTGAATATAAATATCAACGTTTCTGTCAAGTGAGTGTTTGCTAATTTAGAACACTGCCAGATTCCTATTAACATGAGGAACAAGTCAAAGACATCCACTATCATCTGGATGAGCAACATTGTTCTGGAGGTATTGGCCAAAGCAGTTAGAGAAGAAAAAAAGAGAGAGGTAGATAAAAATAAAAGGTAGCTTATGTTTTGCAGATGATGCAAACATATCTGGAAATCTTAAAATAATACATCTAAAACTATTACACAAATATTAGGTATTTAAAAGAGGTTGTTAATAGACGTCATGTGTAAACAGCTGCCCAGGTGGTTCTGATGCCCAGCTAGGCTCAGGACCCATTGCCTCTGTGCCCAGTGGTGATCAGGACCAAGGATAGCTCCCACACCAGGCCTAAGGGTATTCTTCAAACCCTGGGGTTGGTCCATGCAGGGGGAAGCCCACGAACCATCTTCTACTACAACTTCGTCTCTGGGAGGTGCCTCCCTCAAAGTGGAGTTTAAAATCTCACCTTTCAGTCAGCCACTGTAGATAGTTCTTTCCCTCCAGAATTAGGCTTGTATGGAACCAGCCATAGCTAGAGTCACAGCAGGCAAAAGTTGAAAATAAAGGTAAAAATCAGGGCTATATTTGAAGGCTGTGAAATGGAGGTGGGAGCAATGTTGTTCTGTAGGCCCAAAGGGTAGTGCCACGACCACTAGGTGAAGTTCAAGGGGGGGATGTGGTTTTGAGCTCAATGCAAGGAAAAATGTTCTATCAGACAAGACCATCTCTGACATTGGAAGATGCAAGTGGAAATTGAATGTGCATTTGTAGAGGGGATTCAGGCATGGGATGGGATGAGGAGAAGACCAGAGAGGCATCAGGCTGTAGAGAAAAGAAAGGAGCGGTGTGGGGTCATACAGACTGGGTTGGAATCCCAGTTTGGCCACTTGGCTGTGTGACCTTAGGAAGTCACTTAGCCTCTCTGAAACTCAATATCTTCATCTACAAAACAAGATGGTGATATGGAGCCTCCGGACTTGAGATCTGTGATTTCATACCCCCTACCTTCCCAGCCCAAGGCCAGGTTTGAGTGGGTAGCCTCTCTGAAGGAGCTGGACCAAGGACCAGGAGACCAGGGTACCAAGACCTGGGTAGCACAGGAAATCTGGTGCCTCTACCCTCTGCTGCCTTCTGGACAGGTCTGTCTAACTCATGGGGCCCCGGTCCCCTTTGACTATAACAATAAACTCACCTGTAATCTGGGAATATATCCAGCTCTCTGGGGGTCAGCTTCCGAAATCCCAGAACTGTGTCCTTCCAGGAAGGGTCCTGAAGAGGAAGGACAAAGGGGGTACCAGGAGGGATGGAAGTCAATAATAACGATAATGGGCCAGGCGTGGTGGCTCACACCTGTAATCCCAGCACCTTGGGAGGCTGAGACGGGTGGATCACCTGAGGCCAGGAACTCCAGACCAGCCTGGCCAATGTGGTGAAACCCCATCCATACTAAAAAAAGAATAACAATACAAAAATTAGCAGGGTGTGGTGGCGCATGCCTGTAATCCTAGATACTCAGGAGACTGAGGCAGAAGAATCCCTTGAATCTGGGAGCTGGAGGTTGCAGGGAGCCGAGACTGTGCCACTGCACTCCAGCCTGGGCCAAAGAGCGAGACTTCATCCCAAAAAAAAAAAAAAAGATAATGACAAAGACGTATGTCATGCTAAGTGCATATCAGGCACCGTTCCAAGCACTTTACTTATACTGGTCCATTTAACCTTCACAAGAAGCCACTGGGGTGGATGCTATTCTTTCCCCAGTTTACAGATGGACCCACTGAGGCTTAGAAAGATTAAATAACTCACCTAAGGTCACACAGCTAATAAATGGTGGTGTTGGGATTTTAACCCATACAGCTCAGTTCCAGAGTCCATGTTCTTAACCGCTATTTATGGTAAGGGTAAGAGTAAGACTGAGGGTGAGTTATACGGAAAAGTTCAGAAATAGGGGAGAGAAAGCGGCAACAGTGAGAGTCCCCGGGGATGAGAGAAAGCAACAGAGCATAGTGTCAGACAACCTGGGCGGAGACCCCAGCCTCATCACTTACTACTTGAATTCTCTGAGACTCAGTCTCCTTGTCTGTATCATGGAGTTAATAATCACTCTTGGCCAGGTGCAGTGGCTCACACCTGTAATCCCAGCACTTTGGGAGGCAGATCACTTGAGGTCAGGAGTTCGAGACCAGCCTGGCCATCGTGGTGAAACCCCATCTATATTAAAAATACAAAAATTAGCCAGGCGTGGTAGTGCATGCCTGTAATCCCAACTACTCAGGAAGCTGAGACAGGAGAATGGTTTGAAACCAGGAAGTGGAGGTTGCAGTGAGCCGAGATCATGCCAATGCACTCCAGCCTGGGCAATACAGCGAGACCCCGTCTCAAAAAAAAAAATACTCTTAGTCCCATGAAAGGTAATAGATAATGTGGATAAAGCCCTTAGCAGAGTGCTAAAGGTTGAATGAACTTTAAGAGCTGGCACAGGGCTCTGGGCACAGAGCCAGACCACCCTCTCCAAGCAGCCTGAGCAAACTCTCCCAGGGCTGTGCTGTTCCTGTGAGCACATTGGGCAGCATGTGGTCACACATGGCCTGGATTCAAATCCCAGCTCAGCCACTGGCAAGCTTTGTGGCCTTGGGCAAGTTACTCCATTTCTCGGAGCTTCTTTTTTCTCATCTATTAAGTGAGGATAAGGACAGCCCTTACCTCCTGGTTATAAAGAGAATTAAATGAGCGGCTAGCTGTAAATGAGTTAGGACTGGGCCTGGCACAAAATAAATGCTTTGGCAGTTTTTGCTATGATAAGTATTTTATTTCTTCTTGATAAAAAGCCCTGGGACCTTCAGGGACACATGAAACCTTTTGGCTTCAGCACCAAGTGCCCGTCACTGCAGAACATGTTTGTGTTTTAGCCATGCTAATCAAAGGCTAGTTTCCCCTGGGCATCAGAAGATTCTTTGTCCTCTGCCAACTGAACAGCAAAATTTGAAACAAAAATAATTTTCAAAGCAAAAATAGAATTTAAACCAAACCTGTTTTGAACCCAGGAGTCTGTTGCCTACGAGACTCAAAACACCCCGCCCTCATCTGTGATTAAGGCTCTGCGGCACTCACCCTCACCACCCCAGCCCTGGGGGATCATCCCTCACAGTCAAGAAGTGTTCACCCACCGGAATGGCTTCATGGAAGAGGTTGTAGCCTGAGATTAGGAACAGGCCCAGTTTTTCAGCATTGGGAGAATGGATGTGGCTCAGGAGATGGTCAAAAGTCTGTTGGCTCCAGTCCCTGGAAGGGTCATGAAGAGTTCGATCACCCAATGCCCTGAGCTGGGCAAAAAACCTTAGGTCAGCTGGCATGGGGCTGTGGCATGATCAGGGGTTTGGGGTGTGTCCAAAACCCAGAAATCCACCACGTTCACTCTTGCAACTCCCCAAATGCCATGGGTCTTCTCCCTCCCAAATTTTCCAATATTTCCCCATTAATAGAATAAAGAAGACAGGGAATGAAGGATGCCCATCATAACCATTTGGAGTGCACCTCCAGCACAGGATTACATGGCTGATGAGTTTCAGTGAAGGCCTTGACCTGGCTTTGGGGATTACGAGCCACACTGTTCAGGCTGGCTGCAAGCACCCCTCCTTGTAAACATTGGTGGCAGATATCGACTTGCAGCTCCTCAAACTTTTCCTCCTCCCCCGGGCACAGAGCTCACCTACATTTCCTAGACCCTCTTGCAGCTAAATGAGACCGTGTGACTTGTTTCTGGCCAAGGGACTCTAAAGACTCTGCGCATGTGGTCCTGCGTGATCCTTCTGCAGTCACCGGCCCATGTGAATGGTGACATTGAGGTGACCTCCGGAACATGTGGGAAAATGGCAAAGCCATGAGACGGAAGGAGCCTGGGCCCCTGAATCACTGCGCACTGATCAGAAACATTGGTTTTTTACAGAGGTGTGAATTAAAATTCTGGTTGGGTACATTGGCTCATGCCTATAATCCCAGCTCTTCTGGAGGCTGAGGCAGGAGGGTCACTTGAGGCCAGGAGTTTGAGACAAGCCTGGGTAACATAGGGAGAACCTGGCTCTACAAAAAATAAAGAAAAGTAGCCGGGCATGATGGCATGCACCTGGGTCCCAGCTACTTGGGAGGCTAAGTTGGGAGGATTGCTTGAACCCAGGAGGTCAAGGCTGCAATGAGCTATGATCATATCACTGCACTTCAGCCTGGGTGACAGGATGCCTCTAAAACAATTTTTTAATCTGTTTGAGCTGCTATTCATTGGGCATTCCATTTGCTGAAGCATCTGGCAGTTTCTAAACTACCATAATGACCTTTGCAATTTATTTGATAAATCTGTGCATCCATCCACCCACTTAGATGTTCACCCACTTAGAAGTTTTCCAGATTCAGCTGGGTGCAAGGGCTCACACCTGTAATCCCAGCAATTTGGGAGGCTGAGGAGGGCAGATCGCTTGAGCCCAGGAGTTCAAGACCAGCCTGGGCGACACAGACAGACCCTATCTCTATTTAAAAAGAATAAAATTTGGCAAGGCACGATGGCTCATGCCTGTAATCCCAGCACTTTGGAAGGCCAAGACAGGCAGATCACCTGAGGTCAGGAGTTCGAGACCAGTCTGGCCAACATGGTGAAACTCCATCTCTACTAAAAGTACAAAAATTAGCCAGGCGTGGTGGCAGATGCCTGTAATCCCAGTTACCTGGGAAGCTGAGGCAGGAGAATCGCTTGAACCCAGGAGGCAGAGGATGCAGTAAGCCAGGATCATGCCATCGCACTCCAGCCTGGGCGACAAGAGTGAAACACAATCTCAAAAAAATAATAATAAAAATAAAAATTTATAAACTAAAAAAGAGGAAGTTTTCCAGATTCACCAACCACGTGGTATTGACAGGCACCCAGTTTCAGGAAGACGAGACAAAACCTCCTAGTATCTGGCACAGAGCAAGGGGCTTAATATTTATGAATCTTTTATTTATTTTTTTCTTTTTGACACAGTCTCACTCTGTTGAGAGTACAGTGGCAAAATCTCAGCTCACTGCCACCTTTACCTCCTGGGCTCAAATGATTTTCCTGCCTCAGCCTCCGGAGTAGCTGGGATTACGGGCGTGCGCCACCATGCCCAGCTAATTTTTTGTATTTTTGGTAGAGATGGGATTTTGCCACGTTGTCCAGGCTGGTCTGGAACTTCTGGCCTCAAGTGATCCTCCCACCTCAACCTCCCAAAGTGCTGGGATTAAAGGCGTGAACCACCATGCCTGGCATTTTCTTTATCTTATGCTAGACCAGAGCTTCCACAAGGGGCTTGCTCTTGGTGATGGGAACCCTGACCCCCTCTGCAGACTTAGCCCCATGGGCTCCCCAGGCTACCCTATGTGACCCTCACTCACGCCTCCTTTGGGTTGCTGGGGTCAGAAAGGTAGGGCTGCCAGAAGCCGGCAGCTACGTCAGTGGTGGTGAGTGGGGTGAAGCGGTCCGCGTAGACCTTTATGTCCAGTGGCTGCAGCACTGAGTGGTAGCGCTCATGGATGCAGAGGGCGGTGGACAGCCCGATGACTCCCGCTCCGATCACCACCACACGCATGGTACCAGCCTGTGGGAAGGAAGGGTTGAGGCACACCATCATCACCATCATCTCCATCATCCTCACCACCATTGCCACCATCCACTGAAGGCTTAGAAAGTGCCAGACACCACCAAGCCCTTTTTATATTTGATCTTCCCCATGACCCCAGGAGGAAGGAATATCATTGTTCCCGTTTTGCAAATGGAAACACTGAGGTATGGCGAAGCAATCGAGACTTGGCCACAGTCGCACGGCTGGTAAATGATGCAGCTTTCTCTGGGGAGCATCCCCAGACACCCAGTTTCTGGGCTGGGAATAGAAAAGACCCAGCAGAGCGCATGACCAACTGTAGGCTCGGTAGGCCGATGGTTAGTGCGACGGGCTCTGGCTTCAGGACTCAGCTCTGCCACCTACTGGCCGTTAACTTTGAGCAAGATGCTTCAACCTCTAATAATCCATACTTGAGGGGATGGATGGGAAATTGAACAAGATGCCAAACGTAACAAATTTAACAAGCTGCCTGATGAAAAAGAAGTAATGTACTGACATTTGTGGAGCACCTACTGTGAGCCAGCTGGCCCCAGCTAAGTGCTTCACAGGCATCCCTTCTTCCAAGTCTCCCAACACTCTTATGAGGTAGGGGCTGCTGCTTTCGGCCCCGTCTTCCAGAGGAGGAAACTGACGTTCAGAGAGGTGATGTGACTTACCTGAAGTCACACAGCCAGTTAAATGGTGCAGCTGTGACTTAATTTCAATTTGAGCAAACTCAACACACGCTTAATGCATACCTACCATATGCCAGGCTAGCAGCCAGCAAATGCAGCTATGAGTATGACAGACACAGTGTCTGGCCTCAGAACTTGGTCTTCCAGCACAGAACTCCACCTGCCTTGGGGCACAGGGCTAATTGGGCCCTGAGAAGTTTAGAAGGCCTACCAGCTTCTAACCTTGAAGCTACTTAAGTCTGCACAGCAGGGAAATATTCTGCAGCCTCCTGCTGAGGCAGAACAAGAGAATTGTTTGTGCTCAGAAGAGCCAAATTCAACTTTTCCTCCTCTTCACTCACAACTCTCCTCCTGCAGACCTCAGCTCCTGGCAACTTGGGCCTGCGGCCCTGGACAGCAGGACATTCTTAATATGGCCTAGTTTTATAAAGGAGGGAAAAACGGCTCCAGTCCACAAGAACTGGACTCTGTTGGGGTTTCAGAAGCCAAGTTAGAGATAGAACCAACAAACAGAAAGGTATCGTTCCTCTAGGCAATTCTTCCAGCTTCGAGCCTTAGCTTGGATACTGGGGCTTAGGAGACAGCCCCTCTCAGGGACTCTTGGCCTCCTCTCCTCCCTCTTCTCTAATACTTTGCCTGGAGACACAATCTCCTCATCTGCGAAAAGGGGGTAATCCCAATCTTACAGGGTCATTTTAAGGGTTAAATAACGAGTTTAGCAAAAGTTCTCGGTACAATGCCTGGCACAGAGTAGGCCATCAACACACAGCAGCCTCCTAGAACTTTGTCTCCTAGAACTTTGAAAAAATCACATAGAACAAAAACATTGCAGGAACAAAAGGAGAGAGGGAGAACCAGGCTCAGTGGCTCACGCCTGTAATCCCAGTACTTTGGGAGGCCGAGGCAGGTGGATCACGAGGTCAGGAGTTCAAGACCAGTCTGGCCAAGATGGTGAAATCCCGTCTCTACTAAAAACTACAAAAATTAGGCGCAGTGGCAGGTGTCTGTGATGCTAGCTACTAGGGAGGCTGAGGCAGGAGAATCTCTTGAAGAACCCCTGGCAGCAGAGGTTGCAGTGAGTCGAGTTCGCACCACTGCATTCCAGTCTGGACAACACAGCCAGACTCGCTCCAAAAAAAAAAGAAGAGAAAGGCAGAGTCAGACCTGGCTTCACTTCTGCCTTGCTGTGTGACCTTGGCTAAGTTAATTCTCCCTCTCTGGGCTTTTTGACTGTCTCTGCATAATTTCCAGAGAGCTGACCACTTTTTTTCTTTTTTTTTTTTTAAGAGACAAGGTCTCACTCTGGCACCCAGGCCGGAGTGCAGTGGCACGATCATAGCTCACTGCCACCTCTAATTCCTGGGCTCAAGCGATCCTCCCACCTCAGCCTCCCAAAGCGCTGGGCTTTCAGGTGTGAGCCACTGCACTTGCCCTCTTGACCATTTTTATACGTTAACAATGAGAAGGCAGAGGAATAAAGGGCTTTCTGCATTCTCCAGATTCTCCATGATGAATCCAAGAGACACTATGGCCCAGGCTGAGGGTCAGACAGACCCAGGTTTGCAGGCTGACTTGGGCACACACCAGCCATGTAACCCTGGGCAGGTTGCTCAACTTGGCTGAGTGAGGGTGACCAACGTCTGCAGCTTGCCCAGGACTGAGGGTCCTGCCAGGATGCAGCCTTTCAGACTAAAAGTCAGTGCATCAGAGTTTCAGGCAAACAAAGATGAGTTGGTTAATCCTAATTGAACCTCAGTTTCCTCATCTATAAACTTTTTTTTTTTCCGAGACAGAGTTTCACTCTCGTCGTCCAGGCTGGAGTGCAATGGCACAATCTCAGCTCGCTGCAGACTCTGCCTCCGGGGTTCAAGTGATTCTCCTGCCTCAGCCTCCTGAGTAGCTGGGACGATAGGCATGCACCAACACGCCTGGCTAATTTTTGTATTTTTAGTAGAGACGGGGTTTCACCATGTTGGCCAGGTTGGTCTCAAACTTCTGACCTCAGGTGATTTGCTGGCCTTAGACTCTCAAAGTGCTAGGATTACAGGAGTGAGCCACTACGCCCAACCTCATCTATAAACTTTTATGAGAGCTGACAAAGTTCCTTGCCTTATTGTCTCCTCACTGGAATATCAGCTCCTGGACACCCAGGTAGCGAGAGGCAGAGCCCAGGCCAGCCTGGCTCATAAGTCTATGTGCTTAAAGGCCGTGCTTGCCGGTAAATCACATGGTTTGAAAATCTGAGAATCAAGCAGGTAAAGAGGAACAACCGAAGCTTCAGAGTCCTGCATTTCAAAAATATAATATAATATAATATAAGACAAAATAAAATAAAATGTCTGTAGGAATTTTTAGAGTGTTGGTGGGAATAGAATGGAAAATCAAAAAGGCTGGGCACGGTGGCTCACGCCTTTAATTCCAGCACTTTGGGAGGTTGAGGCTGGCAGATTACTTGAGGTCAGGAGTTCAAGATCAGCCTGGCCAACATGGCGAAACCCTGTCTCTACAAAAATACAAAAAACTTAGCCAGGCTTGGTGGCATACGCCTGAAATTCCAGCTACTCAGGAGGCCAAGGCAGGAGAATCCTTTGAATCCGGGAGGAGGAGGTTGCAGTGGGCCGAAATCATGCCGTTGCACTCCAGCCCAGGTGACGAGAGTGAAACTCCGTCTAAAAAAAAAAAAAAAAAAAAAAAAAAAAAACTCCGTCTAAAAAAAAAAGAATTTAAAAGGAAAAAAATGTGAGTCCAAAGTCAATTATCTTTTTTTAAAAATTCACTGTATGAGGCCGGGCGCGGTGGCTCAAGCCTGTAATCCTAGCACTTTGGGAGGCCGAGATGGGCGGATCACAAGGTCAGGAGATCGAGACCATGCTGGCTAACACGGTGAAATCCCGTCTCTACTAAAAAATACAAAAAACTAGCCGGGCGAGGTGTCGGGCGCCTGTAGTCCCAGCTACTTGGGAGGCTGAGGCAGGAGAATGGCATGAACCCGGGAGGCGGAGCTTGCAGTGAGCTGAGATCTGGCCACTGCACTCCAGCCTGGGCGACAGAGTGAGACTCCGTCTCAAAAAAAAAAAAAAAAAAAAAAAAAATTCACTGTATGAGTCAAAATTGACACTGATTATTGCAACATGTGTGTGTGTGTGTGTGTGTGTGTGTGTTAAAGTGCAAAATAAATGCATGAGGTCCTCACGACAAGCCAGAGCCACATTGTGAGATCTGGCAGATCCAGCCTCAGGTAAAATCATTCATGCGTGTAGGTAATGAGCTTTTGGACTTAAACACACCCAGCTCAGTTACTCGGTTGGACATTTTCGTGTTGTTGCTGATGTTTTTATTAGCGTTGCCATTCTCCTCTGTTTTACACCATTACTTCAACCCAGCAAGCTTGGAGTATGCATCCCAGAAGATGCAAACAACTTGGATTATTATATTTGTGTGCATGTGTATGTGTGTGTGTGTGATTAGAATGTCTGTGTAAGCATGGAACAGGAAGGGAACCAACGTATTTTGGTCTCTGCCACTTGCCAGACACATGTAGATGCAGCACAGACGTAATCCTCTTAATCCTCTCAACTGCTGTAGGAAGTAGGGAAGGTTACTGCCCTCATTCTGGAGGCTGGGACTGAGGTTCAGGGAGGAGAAGTCACCCACCCAAGGTTACACAGTCAGTATGGGACAGCATTCGGATCCAGACCCAGTTCTATCAGCACTTTCTGCGTTGCTCTAAAAAAATATTCAGGCAGTCGGCATGCAGTTGCCACCTGACGCTTTCTGCTTGTCTTTCAGTCTTGCGTTTATCTGCCTAGGACCTCCCTTGTCCCCTAGAAGGCAATCTGAGACAGCTGATGGCTTTGATTGCTACGTGCACAGCAAAGAATATGAAAGACTTGTTTAAAAAAAAAAATCAGTAAGCCAGAGATGAGGCATTTGAATGAACATAATTCGTTCTCCCTGGTTGTACCACATGGCTACTTCTTATGAAGTTATTTGCAGAGTTTGTCCTTGAAATGGAACAGAAGCTATAAAAGTTTGAGAACCAGGCTACCAACTCCCCCATCAAAAATAATAACTATCATTTGAGTCCTTGCTACCTGCCTAGATCTGTTAAGCACTTTACATGCACCACCTCTGTTAACACTCAGATTCACCCTCTAAGAGGGGAGTTATGATCCCAGTGTTCCAGATGAAGAAACTGAGGCTTGGGGAGGGAAAAATCTCTTACCTATGGTCTCTCTGCTGGATGTTTGAGAGGCTGGAGCTCTCCTTTCCTGTCACCTGCCTTAGGCTGTAATGTTGAGCCCCGTCTTTGACATTGGTAGGACATGAAATCCTTTGCCTCTCCCCTCTCCCAACCCCTGCCCCCAGCTCAAAGGTGCATCTGCCACTCACCGGAAGTACCAAACTGCTGGAGAGACCAGATAACTGCCGTGCGGGGACACAGGATGCTATTTCCTGAGGGGAAGCTCCTGATTCTGGGGCGTCTTGCCTCCAGCCCTCTGTCCGCCAGCCCGGACTGGAGCGCAGGGTCAAAGTCTGGAGCTATGGACAGGGCACGGCTTGAGGGGTGGGGCTCAGCACTGCACTGCCCGCAGAGACTGGACCCAGGCCCCGGCCGGGAGACCTCGCTCCCGGTCCCTGAAAAGTTGCCTGACTTTTCTGGCTGATCTCAAGCTCCTGTGGACAGGCCTCGGGGGAGGGAGGGAGGACGGGCATTCTTGGAGGGTGGATGAGCACAAGAAGGGCTGTCGCTCTGGCCAGCTGGAGAGGATCCCCTTTCTTCCCTCTTCCTGCTGCTGCCCTGGGGGAGGGTCGGGCCGTTCCCTGCGGCACTGGAGGCCTGGCCTGCAGAGAGGGGGTGGTCAGCCTGGCAGCCCCTGAGGGGAAAGGAGAGGCACAGGACAGGGGCTCCCTGGGCCAACCCGATGCCATTCCAGGACGCTGGGGAGATGAGGCCAAGGAGAGACTGGAGGTGACGGCTGTGTGGGCCATGGGGATGCGTGGCTCTTTGCTCCCGTATCCCAGAGACGCAAGCGGCAGGACTCCAGGCCCTTCCTCTGCCAGGGATAGATGTGGAGCTGTGATTTTTAGAGCCCAGAGATCTGTGGGCACCTCACTGTACAGATGGGAAGACTGAGGCCTGAGAGAGACGGATCAACCAGCCCTGAGGGAGGCATTCTTTGGGTCAGCTTTAGCAATCTGGCCTCTAACACTTGCCTTTAGTATCATCAAATTAAAAGGCGAAGATGAAATAAGAAAATGCTTGCAAAATACTCACTGCTTAGTATTTTCTCCTTTTTTCTTAAGTGACAGGATCGGCCGGGCACAGTGGCTCACACCTGTAATCCTGACAGTTTGGGAGGACAAGGTGGGTGGATCACCTGAGATCAGGAGTTTGAGACCAGCCTGGCCAACATGGTGAAACCCCATCTCTACTAAAATTATAAAAACTCAGCTGGGAGTGGTGGGGTGTGCCTGTAATCCCGGCTACTCAGGAGGCTGAGGCAGGAGAATTGCATGAACCCGGGGGGCGGAGGTTGCAGTGAGCCGAGATGGCACCACTGCACATTGCAGCCTGGGCTACAGAACGATACTCTGTCTATAAAAAAGAAAAAAGAAAAAGGAAAAAAAAAAGAGACAGGGTCAGGCCAGGTGCAGTGGCTCATGCCTGTAATCCCAGCACTTTGGGAGGCCGAGGTGGATGGATCACTTGAGGTCAGGAGTTTGAGACCAGCCTGGCTAACAGGTTGGTGAAATCCCGTCTCTACTAAAAACACAAAAATTAGGTGGCCGTGGTGGCACATGTCTGTAATCCCAGCTACTCGGGAGGCTGAGGCAAGAGAATCACTTGAACCTGGGAGGCGGAGTTTGCAGTGAGCCAAGATCAAGCCACTGCACTCTAGCCTGGGCGACAGAGTGAGACTCTGTCTCAAAAAAAAGAGAGAGAGAGAGACAGACAGGATCTCATTCTACCACCCAGGCCACAATGCAGTGGTGCCTTGAACTCTTGGGCTCAAGCAATCCTTCTGCTTTGGCCTAGCCAGGACTGCAGATTCATGCCATAACACCCAGTCAAAATATTTATTTTTTGTAAAGACAGGGTCTTGCTATTTTGCCCAAGCTGGTCTCAAACTCCTGGCCTCAAGCAATCATCCCACCCCGGTCACCCAAAGGGTTAGGATTATAGGCATAAGCCACCACACTCTGACATATTTTTTTTTCTTCAATAATAAAAAATGGATGGGGTGAAACCCACTTTTTATTTTATATCTAACTAGTTTGAATTTTAATACAATAGTCAAGTATCACTTAAATATCATGTGACCCTTATAAAGATCCCTGTGTGTTTAATTCGTCATGGGAGCACTTCAACATTCACAAAAGCCCAATATCTTCAGGCTCCCCACTGCCATCCCAGCAATAATTTACGTTTTATAAATTTTGGTGTACCAATTCTAAATACTTTACCCGGATTTTCTTTTTTATTTTTTTCTGAGACAGAGTCTCACTCTGTCGCCCAAGCTGGAGTGCAGTGGTGCCATCTCGACTCACTGCAACCTCCGCCTCCCAAATTCAAGCAATTCTCCTGCCTCAGCCTCCTGAGTAGCTGGGATTATAGGTGCATACCACCTCGCCTGGCTCATTATTTTTGTATTTTTAGTAGAGACAGGTTTTCACCATGTTGGCCAGGCTGGTCTCGAACTCCTGACCTCAGGTGATCTGCCCACCTCAGCCTCCCAAAGTGGTGGGATTATAGGCGTAAGCCACCGCACCCTGCCTTACCCAGATTTTCTCTTTGAATCTTGAAACAGCCCTAAGGCAGGTGCTGTTATTATCATCCCCACTTCAGGGCTAAAATTCAGAAACTTGCTCCAGCATCCACTGAAGTTAAAGATGGCTATCCTAATATCTATCATGCCCACGTCTATGTATATACCCAAGATAAATGAAAACATACATCAATCAAAAGATAAAAGGCTTCTGTAAGAATGTTCATAGCCCCTGTTAACTAAAAAAAAAAAAAAAACAAAAAACAAAAAAACAAACAAACAAACAAAAAAATCACAGATGTGTAAATTCAGAGAGAAGAGACTTTATTTCTTATAAGGGGTTATAGCCTACAAGGACCAGCCCACAGGCTGGGAAGTATGCCTCCCTCCAAGACCAGAGACAGGCACTTTGAAGGAGGAGGGGTTGGGTTAGGAGCTTTGTGCCGAAGGGGTTGGCTGAATGATATAATCGGCAGGTTACAGGAGAAACTATGAATATTTGTGAAGATGGCCCCAACACGTGTATGCACAAACGTGCATGTGACATACCATACATGTTCACTTTGGGGCGGAGACTTAACATTTAAATGTATTACAATTAGGCCAGACGTGGTGGCTCATGCCTATAATCCTAGCACTTCTGGAGTCCAAGGTGGGTGGATCGCTTGAGCCCAGGAGTTTGAGACCAGCTTGGGCAACATGGTGAAAGCTCTGTCTCTACAAAAAATACAAAAAGTAGCTGGGTGCAGTTGTGTGCACCTATAGTCCCAGCTGCTTGGGAGGCTGAGGTGGGAGGATTGCTTCAGCCCAGGAGGCAGGGGTTGCAGTGAGTGGTGATTGTGCCACTGCACTCCAGTCTGGGCAACAGAGTCAGACCCTGTCTCAATCAATCAATCAATCAATCAATCAATCAATCAACGTATTACAATTAGAACCTACACATCTGGCCGGGTACAGTGGCTCACGCCTGTAATCCCAGCACTTTGGGAGGCTGAGGTAGGCAGATCACAAGGTCAGGAGATCGAGAACATCCTGGCCAACATGGTGAAATCCCATCTCTACTAAAAATACAAAAAATTATCCGGGCGTGGTGGCTGGCGCCTGTAGTCCCAGCTACTCGGGAGGCTGAGGCAGGAGAACGTTGTGAACCCGGGAGGCGGAGCTTACAATGAGCTGAGATTACACCACTGCACTCCAGCCTGGGTGACAGAGAGAGACTCCATCTCAAAAAAAGTAAAATAAAATAAAATAAAAATAAAAGAACCTACATATTAAAAGGTCTTTTCAGGAAATGCAGGCACCTGAGGGTGCGGTTTCTGTAACCCCACCAGATGCAGTCCATGGTCAGTGATCTTTTTATTAAGAGAAAGTTACTGAAATCAGTCTCTTGTTCAATCAAAGCTGTAGTTATGACTGGTGGAACAGGGTGTCATTTGGGAGTCTGTGAGATGGATGAGTTGTAACTGTTTTAATATTGCTTCTCTTGAGGTCAGTGCTTGTTTAGCAGCTAGAGAAAAAGAAAAATCCTGTAACATAATTAGAACATAGTTTATTCCTTAAGAGTAGGGGCACCTGACTTAACCCTTGCCTGATGTGGCCTTAGGCTGTGTTTATAATTTGATATCTTATCACCACAAAAAGTCTGTTCTGTCAGTCTTATGGTTCTTTTTTGTTTGTTTGTTTGATTGTTTGTTTTGAGACACAGTCTCACTCTATTACCCATGCTGGAGTGCAATGGAACGATCATGACTCACTGCAGCCTCTGCTTCCTGGGCTCAAGCGATCCTCTCACCTCAGCCTCCCCAATAGCTGGGACCACAGACACGCACCATGGTGCCTGGCTAATTTTTGTATTTTAAAAAATTTTTTTTTGTAGAGACGAAGTTTCACCATGTTGCCCAGGATAGTCTCGAACTTCTGGCCTCAAGTGATCTGCCTGCCTCAGTCTCCCAGAGTGCCGGGATTACAGGTGTGAGCCACCATACCCAGCCCTCTATTTTAGCATTAATGTTGATCGGTTCTTGTATCTAAATCACAAAAGGAAGGAAGGGAGTATAATGTGGTGTGCCTGACCTCCTGTCCCATCATAGCTGGAAACAAAGTTTTTAAAGTTTTTCTGGGGTTCCTTTTGCCAAGAAGGGTGTTCATTTAGTGGACCCTTAGGAAACAATCAAAATATCTATGAGACAGAGGATGGATAAACAAATTGTGGTGTTTTCAGGAAACAACCCCGCCCCCCCCAAAAAAAAACACACGATGGAATGTTATACAGCAATGAAAAGGAAAAATACTGTTATATATAGCAACCTGAATGAATCTCAGTCATTAGGTTAAGAAGCGACAGCCAGACACTTAAGAGTTCATATTGCATACTTCCATTTTTATGAAATTCAAGAACACACAAAATTGATTGACAATAACAGAGGCTATGGGAAGAGTGGTTACCTCTGGGGGAGATACTGACCAGCAAGAGGCATGAGAAAATTTTCTGGGATGCTGGAAATGTGCTCCTTAATCTGGGTAGTGGTTGCAGGAGTTTATGCATATGTAAAAATTCATCAAGCTGCATATTTAAAATTAAGATTGATGCACTTGACACAATTAGGGAAGAAAGAAAGAGAGAGAAAAGGAGAGAGGAAGTAAAGAATAAAGGAAGGAAGGAGGAGGGAGTGGAGGAGAGGAGGGGGAGAAAGAAAAACGAAAGAAAGAGAAAGGAGGCAGGCAAGGAGGGAAGAAGGAAAGAAGAAGAAAGAGAAAGAGGGTGAGAAAAAGAAAAAAGGAAAGACAGATTGTGCTCATAGTCACATTTCCTGGAAGCAGAGGCCCAAATGTGAACCTAGGTTAGGGTTGCCAGATCTGGAAATAAATTCCAGGACACCGTGTGTGTGTGTGTGTGTGTGTGTGTGTGTGTGTGTGTGTGTGTACTTTTTTTTTTTTTTTTTTGAGACAGGGTCTTGCTCTGTTGCCCAGGCTGGAGTGCAGCAGCATGGTCTCGGCTCACTGCAAACTCTGCCTCCCCGGTTCAAGTGATTCTTGTGCCTCAGGCTCCCAAGTAGCTGGCATGGCAGGCATGTACCACCACACCAGGCTAATTTTTGCATTTTTAGTATAGACAGGGTTTTGCCATGTTGGCCAGGCTGGTCTTGAACTCCTGACCTCAAATGATCCACCCACCTTGGCCTCCCAAAGTGCTGGGATTACAGGCGTGAGCCACCTCCCCAGAACACCCTGTATTTTATCTGGCGACCCTCACCCAGGCTGTGTCCAGAACTGGGGTACTCAGTCACTACACTACAGCTTTTAATTGAGAACCAGAGAAGGACCTCGGGCATCAGTGACCAGGACTGGAGGTGGCCTGTGGCTTCAGAAAGTCCTGTACTGTGTACAAACAAGCATACTTAGAATTATTATTTAATTTTGGAAAATGAGCTTGGGGGACTATTGTTTTCATGATATAATCTATAGAAAGTGAAGTTCCACAGTATCTTCTTGGCTATTGGAATAAGGAGAAAGATACCTACTGGGAAGGGTGTAAGAATTTTATCTTTATTAAAAAGGAGAGTGAGTTTAAGAAAAAGTTGGCCAGGCACGGTGACTCACGCCTGTAACCGCAGCACTTTGAGAGGCTGAGGCAGGAGGATCTCTTGAGCCCAGGAGTTTGAGACCAGCCTGGGCAACATGATGAAACCCCATCTCTACAAAAAATTAGCCAAGCATGGTGGCACATGCCTGTAGTCCCAGCTACTTGGGAGGCTGAGGTAGGAGGATTGATTGAGCCTGGGTGGTTGAGGCTGCACTGAGCTGAGATCTCACCATTGCACTCCAGCCTGGGTGACAGAGCGAGACCCTGTCTCAAAAGAAAAGAAAAGAAAAGAAAAAGTTGAGAAACACTGATATGGTTGAATCTGTCCATTTTATAGTTAGGGAAATTTAAGTGCACAGAGAGAGCCCTGTGGGACCAAGGCCCTTTCCACTACCCTGAAGTCCAAAACTCACTGATCCTAGTCATGCGAGGCCCTAGACCTTTGAAAGCAACTCTTGTTTATTTGGCTGGAATTGTAAAAGTTAAGGGTCCTTTTGACCCCACTGGGTGACTGACAAACAAAACGACCTCCTGGTAGTTCTGAAATATAGTCAGGCCAGGGCAAAAACATTCACCTGGAGAATTCCCTGCAGGAGTCAGCCCTAGTGGGACCAGGAAGTTACAGAATAGTAGGTTAACTCCCACTCTCTTTCTCAAACAAGATTAGTTTTAATCACTTTTTCAAGTATTAAGCAGTATTTAAGGATTTCAAGTATTTATGCAGAAGGCATAAAGAAGTAAGAATCCCCTGCAATTAATCCCACCACCAGGAAATAGGGACCATTACTTTGGGCAAATATTTCCAAATGCGAACATAAACACAGGCAGGTGACAAAAATAGTATCATGTGACATATGTTGGTTCCTCTGTTCACTTATACCAATATGGTACACCCTGAGCCTCTTTCCACGACCACTATAGAACAGTGACATCCTTTTTATTTTTCCTTTAATTTACTGACAAGATCTTGCTCTGTTGCCCAGGCTGGAGTGCAGTAGTGTGAACACAGCTCGCTGAAGCCTCGAATTTCTGGGCTCAAACGATTCTCCTGCCTCAGCCTCCCAAGTAGCTGGGACTACAGGATGGCATCCTTTTTACACAGGATACCAATGTACCTGGATGTAACAATTTTTTTTTCTTTTTTGAGACATGGTCTCACTCTATTGCCCAGGCTGGAGTACAGTGGTACAATCACCGTTCACTGTAGCCTTGACCTCTAGGGCTCAAGTGATCCTCCTTCCTCAGCCTCCTGAGTAGCTAGAACTACAGGCATGTACCACCAACCTGGCTAATTTTCACTTTTTTTTTTTTTTTGTAGAGATGGGTCCCTGGGCTCAAGTGCTCCTCCCATCTTGGTCTCCCGAAATGCTGGGATTACAGGGTTGAGTCACCATGCCCAGCCAGAAGTAACAATTTTTAAAGTCGGTCCGTAGGGTTGAATTTACCTGTCATTTCTAATTTGTTGATATTAAAAATATCCTAGATGTGTTTCTTGGCATACTTGCCTGATTGCTTTCATGAGGTCAGTTCCTAAAAATGGGATCATTGTGCCAGGGTTTGTATAGTTAAAATATTGATCCATTTTGCCAGACTGCCATCCAGCAGGGCTCTAACAATTTACACATTTAAGGAGGCACTTACCCTCAGATGCCCACTTTGTACTCACATGGCCCTGAGAGTGAGAGCCTCCTTAAATTTTGCATCCTTCCTTCTCCCCACCTTAGTCCAAGCCCTGATAAGGAGATGGCAAAGTTTCACGTCCATTGGGCTTTATGTTTATTTCTTTGTAAAGTGCTTATTCTTTTTTTCCCATTTTTCTATTGAGGTGTGTTGGTCATTTTTCTTCTTAATTTGAAATAACTCTTTTTGTTTTGTTTTTGAGACGGAGTCTCACTCTGTCGCCCAGGCTGGAGTGCAGTGGCATGATCTCAGCTCACAGCAACCTCTGCCTCCCAGGTTCAAGCGATTTTCCTGCCTCAGCCTCCTGAGTAGCTGGGATTACAAGTGCACGCCACCACACCTGGCTAATTTTTGTTTTTTTACTAGAGACAGGGTTTCATCATATTGGCCAGGCTGGTCTCGAACTCCTGACCTCATGATCTGCCCACCTCGGCCTCCCAAAGTGCTGAGATTACAGGCATGAGTCACCGCGCCCAGCCTTGAAAGAACTCTTTATATGTATGTGTGTTACTCCTTTGTTGCAAATACTTTCCCCAATTTGTCTGTCCTACAGAAGTCTGAAAACTTTTTCAGCTGTGGCTTGCACTTGTAATCCCAGCTACTCAGGAGGCTGAGGTGCAACTGCCCAATGGGTTCTCCTTGCCCGCCGCCTAGACAGAGCCGATTTATCAAGTCAGGGGAATTGCAGTAGTGAACGAGTTTAGGATCAGGGTTCAGGGTTTGTTTTCTGTGGATTTTTTGTTTTGTTTTGTTTTTGAGACTGAGTTTCGCTCTTGTCATCCAGGCTGGAGTACAGTGGAGCGATCTTGGCTCACTGCAACCTCTGTGTCCTGGGTTCAGGCGATTCTCCTGCCTCAGCTTCCTGAGTAGCTGGGATTACAGGCGCCCGCCACCATGCCCGGCTAATTTTGTATTTTTAGTAGAGATGGGGTTTCAGTATGTTGGCCATGGTTGGTCTCGAACTCCTGACCTCAGGTTATCTGCCTGCCTCGGCCTCCCAAAGTGCTGGGATTACAGAAGTGAGCCACTGCGCCTGGCCAGGATCAAGGTTTTTAAGGGTAATTTGGTGGGTAGGGGGGCAGAAAGTAGGGGAGTGTTGATTGTCAGGCTGGAGACAAAATCATATGAAGTTGAAGCTGCCCTCTCGTGCTGGGTCAGTTTCTGGGTGGAGACCACAGATCAGATGAACCTGTTTATCCATTTGGGTGGTGCCAGCTGGTCCATCGAGTGCGAGGTCTGCAAAATATGTCAAGCACTGATGTTAGGTTTTATAACAGTGATGTCATCCCCAGGAGCAATTTGAGAGATTTAGAATTTTGCAGCCTTCAGCTGCATGACTCCTAAACCGTAATTTCTAATCTGGTAGCCATAATAATTTGCTAGTCCTGCAAAGGCAGTCTAGTCCCCAGGCAGGAAGGGGGTTTGTTTTGGAAAATGGGCTATTAACATCTTAGTTAAACTTTGACAAAGTTAAAATATAAACTAAATTCCTCCTAAAGTTAACTTGGCCTACACCCAGGAATGAACATGGACAGTTTGGAGGTTAGAAGCAAGATGGAGTCAGTCAGGTCAGATCTCTTTCACTGTCATAGTTTTCTCAGCATAATTTGTGCAAAGGCAGTTTCAGAGGCGGGAGGATTGATTGAGCCCAAGAGTTCAAGGTGGCAGTGAGCTATGACTGTACCAGCCTGGGCAAAAGAACAAGCCTCTAACTCTAAAAAAAAAACAAAAACAAGAACAAAAACTATTTTGTAGTTAAATCTATTTCCTTTTTTTTTTTTTTTTTTTGTCCTTTATGGTTTTTGCATTACCATTTCTTTATAGTGGTGTGTGGTTTTATAACATTTTTTCTTTTGAGTCGGAGTTTCATTCTTGTTGCACAGGCTGATCTCAGTTCACTGCAACCTCCGCTTCCCAAGTTCAAGCAATTCTCCTGCCTCAGCCTCCTGAGGAGCTGAGATTACAGACACGCGCCACCACACCCAGCTAGTTTTTGTATTTTTAGTAGAGACGGGGTTTCTCCATGTTGGTCAGACTGGTCTCAAACTCCTGACCTCAGGTGATCCACCCGCCTCAGCCTCCCAAAGTGCTGGGATTATAGGCGTGAGCCACCACACCCGGCTTTATAACATATTTTTATATGGCTATAGTCATGTTTAGAAATGCTGCTTCATCTTTCTCCCTTGCTTCATATTAACAATTACACAGACTTTCTATAACTTTTGAAGGTTTTTTTTGGTTTTTTTTTGTTGTTTTGTTTTTTTTGTTTTTTTTTTCTGAGACCAAGTCTCACTCTGTTGCCCAGGCTGGAGTGCAGTGGTGTGATCTTAGCTCACTGCAACCTCTGTGTCCTGGATTCAAGCGATTCTCCTGCCTCAGCTTCCTGAGTAGCTGGGATTACAGGTGCCCACTGATCACGCCTGGCTAATTTTGTAGTTTTAGTAGAGATGGGGTTTCACTATTTTGGCCATGGTTGGCCTTCAACTCCTGACCTCAGGTGATCCGCCTACCTTGGCGGCCTCCCAAAGTGCTGGGATTACATGCATGAGCCACCACACCAGGCCCTTTTTTTTTTTTTTTTTTTTTTTTTGACACAGAGTCTTGCTCTGTAGCCCAGGCTGGAGTGTGGTGGTGTGATCTTGGCTCACTGCAACCTCTGCTTCCCGGGTTCAGGTAATTCTCCTGGCTCAGCCTCCTGAGTAGCTGGGACTACAGGCGCCCACGACCATGCCCAGCTAATTTTTGTGTTTTTAGTAGAGATGGGTTTTGCTATATTGGTCACACTGATCTAGAACTCCTTACCTCAGGTGATCCACCTGCCTCGGCCTCCCAAAGTGCTGGGATTACAGGCGAGAGTGGTGTACCGCCTCTGGCAACTTTTGAAGGTTTTTTAAACATTTAACTATTTGACTCATTTGGAATTAATTTTGGAGACTAGCAGTGGGGTAGGGATCCGCATTTACTTGCTAGCCAGTGGCAGCAGAAGAGTTGGTTAACTCACTCTTACTCCACGCTTCACAGATACCTACCTTCTATTATCGGTCACCAAACTTCCTGTGTGTTTGAGTCTATTCTTGGACTTAATGTTGCGCTCCATTCATCCATTTGTGGCTTTCTAGGCCAGCACCCATTCTATTTTTTTGTTTGTTTGTTTGAGATGGAGTTTCACTCTTGTTGCCCAGGCTGGAGTGCAGTGGTGCAATCTTGGCTCACTGCAACCTCTGCCTTCCAGGTTCAAGGTATTCTCCTGCCTCAGTTTCCCAAGTAGCTGGGATTATACGCATGCAGCACCACACTCAGCCAACTTTGTATTTTTAGTACAGACAGGGTTTCACCGTGTTGGCCAAGCTGGTCTCGAATTCCTGACCTCAGGTGATCCAGCCACCTCAGCCTCCCAAAGTGCTGGGATTACAGGCATGAACCACTGTGCCCGGCTTATTTTTGTTTGTTTTGTTTTGTTTTGTTTTGTTTTTGAGGTGGAGTCTTGCTCTGTAGCCCAGGCTGGAGTGCAGTAGTATGATCTTGGCTCACTGCAACCTCTGCCTCCCAGGTTCAAGCAATTCTCCTGGCTCAGCCTCCAGAGTAGCTGGGACTACAGGTGCACACCATTATGCCTAGCTAATTTTTGTACTTTTAGCAGAAACAGGGTCACACTGATCTAGAACTCCTGACCTCAGGTGATCCACCCACCTGGGCCTCCCAAAGTGCTGGGATTACAGGCGTAAGCCACTGCGCCTGGCCCAATTCTGTTTTAATTTCTACAGTTTTGTCATATGTTTTAATATTTAGAACAGATTCCTTCCCTTTAATTTTCCTTTTCCTAGTGTGCAGGTCTCTTCTCCTACAGTTACTTTTCTGGGTGGTTTAGTGATTAAGACCAGGGACTCTGAAATCAGGCAGACTGGGCTGGTGCCCCAGCTCCACCCTTCCTATCCGTGTGTCCTTGGGCTGGTACTTAGGGAAACCAGAGCACAGTGGGGAGGCCATGTGGCACGAGGCCCAAGGGCATACATGTAAACATCAGACATGCCTGATGTCATCCCACCTCCACGGTTTCCAGGATCTTAGACAAGTCCCCTCTTGAAATCTCATAAGTAAAATGGGAAGGGGAACAGGTAACAGCAGTTCCTTACTTAGAACTTTTGTTTAATTAGAAAAATTAAACAAAGAGAGACTTTCTCCTATGGTGGAATTAAGATGAAACAATGATTGTCACATGATGCAATGCACATATATACCCAATAAATGTTACTTTGCCCAGTTATCTGTTGCAAAGATCCCTACACTCAAAAGAATCAAGTTGGGATTTCAACAGAATTTCCATTTAATTTAATTTTGAGAGGTTGTTAACTCTACCATACTGAGTCTTCCCATCCAAAAACAAAGCTTCTCCATCTCTCCATTGATGCCCTCTTTTTTTTCCCCTTTTGGTAGAGTTTTTTAACTCTTCATATTTTTCTTCCAAAAATGGGGTCTACTGTCCTATACTGTTTGGTGGCCTGCTTTTTTTTTCCTTCCACTTAATATTTTATAAAAATCTTTCTGTACTAGTGCAAGATTTTATAATATTTTTATGGCAGCATATAAAAGTTATCTATTGCTGTGTAACAAGTTACTTTAAAATTTAGCAGCTTAAAACAATAAACATTTATTATCTCATACATTTTCTTTGGGCCTGGAACCTGGAAGCAGCTCAGCTGGACAGCTCTGGTTCAGAGTGTCTCATGAGGTCGCACTCCAGATGATGGCCATGGCTGTGATCTCATCTGAAGGCTTGAATGGGGGCCTGGCACAGTGGTTCATGCCTGTAATCTCAGCACTTTGGGAGGCCAAGGCAGGCAGATCACTGGAGGCCAGGAGTTTGAGACCAGCCTGGGAAACATGGTGAAACCCTGTCTCTACTAAAAATACAAAAAACTAGCGGGGCATGGTAGTGCACACCTGCAATCCCAGCTATTCGGGAGGCTGAAGCATGAGAATCACTTGAACCCAGGAGGCAGAGGTTACAGTGAGCCACGATGGTGCCCTGTACTCCAGCCTGGGAGACAGAACGAGATCCTGTCTCAATCAATCAATCAATCAATAAAGGCCTGCCTGGGGCTGGAGGATCCAGTTTCAAGATGGTGCATTCACATGGCAATAGGTTAGTGCTGGTCATTGGCAGGAGGCCTCAGTTTCTTGCCGTGTGGCCCTCTTTGGCTGTTTAAATGTCCTAAATGTCCCCATGACATGGTAGCTGGATTCCCTCAGAATGAGAAATCCAAGAGACAGCAAGATAGCAGCCTCAGTGTCTTTTATGACCCCTAGCCTCAGAAGTCACATGCTGTCATATCTGTGATATCCTAGTGGTTACACAGGTCAGTTCTATTTATTGTGTGAAGAGACTCCACAGGGCATGAACATCAGGAGATGAGGATCACTGAGAACTATCTAGGAGGGACATTATATGCATATTCCCAATTGATCTAACCAATCATTTCTTACAGGACTTTTTTTTTTTTTTTTTTTTTTTTTTTGAGACAGAGTCTTGCTCTGTTGCCCAGGCTGGAGTGCAGTGGCCGAATCTCAGCTCACTGCAAGCTTCGCCTCCCGGGTTTACGCCATTCTCCTGCCTCAGCCTCCCGAGTAGCTGGGACTATAGGCGCCCGCCACCTCGCCCGGCTAGTTTTTTTTATTTTTTAGTAGAGACGGGGTTTCACTGTGTTAGCCAGGATGGTCTCGATCTCCTGACCTTGTGATCCGCCCGTCTCGGCCTCCCAAAGTGCTGGGATTACAGGCTTGAGCCACCGCGCCCGGCCTCTTACAGGACTTTTAATCATTCCATATTAAGAGTTGAGATTCTTTTGGTTGTTTGTTTTTTGAGACAGTCTCACTCCGTCACCCAGGCTGGAGTGCAGTGGTGTGATCTTGGCTCATTGCAACCTCCGTCTCCTGGATTCAAGTGATTCTTGTCCATCAGCATCCCGAGCAGCTGGGACTACAGGTGCACGCCACCATGCCTGGCTAATTTTTGTACTTTTAGTAGAGACACGTTTTTGCCATGTTGGCCAGGCTGGTCTCTAACTCCTGGCCTCAAGTGGTCCACCCACCTTGGCCTCCCAAAGTGCTGGGATTACCAGCATGGGCCGCCGCACCCCACCAAGAGTTGAGATTCTGAGGCCCAGCAAGGGTCAGTGTGTTACCTGTGATCACAGGGAATAAAAGGCAAAGTCAGGTGAATACACCCCTGGCAGAGGCCAGGGAACACCTGGATCTGGCAAGCAGGTTAAATGAAGGGATGGGGAGAGGAAGGGAGGCTTCAGCCAGCTCCACACAGGGGCACAGATCCCTCAACTGCCCGACTGCTGGTGCCTGTTGACCCACCCAGAGCGATGCTTTGTCTGGAGTCCCAGATACCTGACTTCCATATCCAACCCTGGACACCCTGGCCCAAGTGGCTGAAGCTTTGAGTCCTCTGAACACCATTCCCTGCATATAGTGGCACCTCCAAACTGTCACCTCCCAGGCTAGAAAGGCTAACAACCCATGTGTGGGGTCTGGGGTCCAGCTGAACTAGGTTCAGACTCTAGTCTTGCTCTGAGCCTCATTTCTGCAGCCGATGAAATGATCATGTTAGATGCATTCGTTTCCCATGGCTGCCATAACAAAGTGCCACAAACCGGGAGGCTTAAACCAAAAGCATTTACTCTTACAGTTCTGGAGCCTGGAAGTCCGAAATCAAGTTGCTGGTTTCTTCAGAAGGCCACGCAAATCTGCTCCTCACTCCTCACTCCTAGCTCTGGTGGTTTGCTGACCATCTTGGCTGCTCCTTGGCTTGTGGCAGCACAACTCCAACCTTCAGGAAGCATTTTCCCCTTGTCTCTGGGTCCAAATTTCCCCTTTTATTTTTATTTATTTATTTATTTATTTTTTACGATGGAGTTTCGCTCTTGTTGCCTAGGCTGGAGTGCAATGGTGCAATCTCAGTTCATCACAGCCTCTGCCTCCCGGGTTCAAGTGATTCTCCTGCCTCAGCCTCCCAAGTAGCTGGGATTACAGGCATGCATCACCACACCCGGCTAATTTTGTATTTTCAGTAGAGGTGCGGTTTCTTCATGTTGGTCAGTCTGGTCTCGAACTCCCGACCTCAGGTGATCCACCTGCCTTGGCCTCCAAGTGCTGGGACTGTAGGTGTGAGCCACCACACCTGGTCAAATTTCCCCTTTTCATGCCCTTTTCAAGCCACCATGCCCGGCCAAGCACTATCACTTTCATATCCATTTTACAGAGAAAGAAAGTGGGTCTTGGCCGGGTGTGATGGCTCACACCTGTAATCCCAGCACTGTGGGAGACCAAGGTGGGCAGATCATGTGAGGTCAGGAATTCGAGACCAGCCTGGCCTGGCCAACATGGTGAAACCCTGTCTCTACTAAAAATACAAAAATTAGCTGGGCATGGTGGCACGCACCTGTAATCCTAGCTACTCAGGAGGCTGAGGTGGGAGGACCACTTGAGCCCGGGGGAAGGAGGTTGCAGTGAGCCGAGATCGCATCACTGCGCTCCAGCCTGGGTGACACAAAGAGAAAGACAGTGGATCTCAGAAAAAGTACCTGACCCATAACCTCACAGTTCCTAAGTGGGGAGGCCAGTTTGAATGAACCAGGCAGATCCCACCGTTTCTACACCTCCCTGGTGGGGTTGTCATAGTGATTCCTCTGCTCAGATATCACCTCACCCAGAAGCTTCCCTGACCACTTGTCTAAATGGCCTCCTCCATTACTCTGCCCTTAACCTGCTTTGTTTTTCTCCCAAGCTCTTTTTCACGATTGGACATCATATTTCATTTATTTGATACATATCAGTGCCTATCTTGTTCTAAGACCCTTACCAATATTAATTCATTTAATTAATTATTATTATTATTTTGAGACAGAGTCTCACTCTGTCACCCAGGCTGGAGTGCAGTGGCGTGATCTTGGCTCACTGCAACCTCCGCCCCCGCAGGTTCAAGCAATTTTTTTTTTACCTCAGCCTCCCAAGTACCTGGGATTATAGGCGCCCACCACCACGACTGGCTAATTTTTGTACTTTTAGTAGAGACGTGGTTTCGCCATGTTGGCCAGGCTGGTCTCAAACTCCTGGCCTCAAGTGATCCACTGGCCTCGGCCTCCCAAAGTGCTGGGGTTACAGGCGTGAGCCACCATGCCCGGCCTATTAATTCATTTAAATGCAATATATTTACCTTATATGATTTTAAACATATTTGCATATATACATATATATATATATATTTTTTTTACTGTATTTCCCACTTGATTGAATGCTCTTCAAGGACAGTGATTCCATTTTGTTCACTGATGGACCCCAGATTCCTAGGCTAGTGCCCAGGAGAGCAACAAACATAGTTTATTGGATGAGCTGAGTAAATGAGAAAATGACACAATGCTTGGGAAGCACCTGGAACATACTGGGTAATGGCATTATAGTGATATTTTTTTTGGTTTTTTTTTTTTGAGACAGAGTCTCGCTCTATCCCCCAGGCTGGAGTGCAGTGGCCGGATCTCAGCTCACTGCAAGCTCCGCCTCCCAGGTTTACGCCATTCTCCTGCCTCAGCCTCCCGAGTAGCTGGGACCACAGGTACCCGCCACCTCGCTCGGCTAGTTTTTTGTATTTTTTAGTAGAGACGGGGTTTCACCGGGTTAGGCAGGATGGTCTCGATCTCCTGACCTTATGATCCGCCCGTCTCGGCCTATAGTGATATGTTTTTTAAAGCCCAAATGGAGGCTGAGTTTTCTATTCATTTCCTAGAGCTGCTGCCACAAATTCCCAGAGATTTAGTGGCTTAAAACAACATAAATTTATTCTCTTGCAGTTGTAGAGATCAGAAGTCTAAAATCAAGATGTTGCCAGGATTGGACATGGTGGCTTGTGCCTGTAATCCCAGCAACTGGGGTGGCTGAGGCAGGAGAATTGCTTGAGCCTGGGAATTCAAGACCAGCCTAGGAAAAGAAATAGCAAGACCTTCATTTCTTTTATTTTTTAGAGACAGGGTCTCACCCCATCAACCAGGCTGGAGTGCTGTGACGTGATCATGGCTCACTGCAGCCTTGATCTCCCAGGCTCAGACAATACTCCCACCTCAGCCTCAGGCATGTGCCACCATGCCCAGTTATTTTTTTGTATTTTTTTTTGTAGAGATGGGGTTTCGCCATGTTGCCCAGGCTGGTTTTGAACTCCTGGGCTGAAGCAATCTACCTGCCTTACCTCCCAAAGTGCTGGAATTACAGGCATGAGCCACTGTGTCCAGCTGAGACTCTCATCTTTAAAAAAAAAAACAAAAAAAAAAAACAAAAAAAAACCTTTAAAAATCAACCAGGCATGGGCATGGGGAACATCACACACTGGGGCCTGTCAGGAGGTGGGGGGCTAGGGGAGGGATAGCATTAGGAGAAATACCTAATGTAGATGACGGGTTGATGGGTGCAGCAAACCACCATAGCATGTGTATACCTATGTAACAAACCTGCACGTTCTGCACATGCACCCCGTAACTTAAAGTATAATAATAATAATAATAAAAGTCAACCGGGCTTAGTGGTGTGTGTCTGTAGTCCCAGCTACTCAGGAGGCTGAGGTGGGGGAATCCCTTGAGCCCTGGAGGTCGAGGCTGCTGTGAGCTATGATAATGCCACTGTACTCCAGCCTGGGTGACAGCTCTGTGAGCAAGACCCTGTCTCACAAAATAAAAGAAAAATATATCAGCAGGGCTCCATTCTTTCTGGAGGAAAGAGAATTCATTTCTTGGCATTTTCCCACTTTTAGCAACTGCCTACATTCCTTGGATTGTGGCCTCTTCCTTCACTCTAATCCCTCGCTTCCATTGCCACATCTCCTACTACTGACTCTTCTCACCTCCCTCTTATAAGGATCCTTGTGATCACATTAGGACCTCTCGGGCTTCCTCCAGAAAAATTTCCCCACCTAAACATACTGAGTTTAATCACATCTGTAAAACCCTCTTAGCATGCAAGGTAACATAGGCAGGGATTCTGGGGATTTAGAATATGGACATCTTTGGGGGCCATTATTCAGCCTACCAGAGCTTTATTACTTCTGAATTTCATTTTGGAATGAATAATTAAGAAGGAATTACAAATTATTTGCTTTAAAAAGCCAACTATTGGCCGGGTGTTGTGGCTCACGCCTGTAATCCCAGCACTTTGGGAGGCCGAGGTGGGTGGATCACTTGAGGTCAGGAGTTCGGGACCAGCCCGGCCAACATGGTGAAACCCCGTTTCTATTAAAAATACAAAAATTAGCTGGGCATGGTGGTGGGTGCTTGTAATCTCAGCTACTTGGAAGGCTAAGGCAGGAGAATCACTTGAACCCAGGAAGCAGAGTTTGCAGTAAGCCGAGATCAAGCCACTGTACTCCAGCCTGGGCAACAGAGCAAGATTCCATCACAAAAAAAAAAAAAAAAGGGAACTATTACTTTTATTAATTGGTCATTAATGACAAAACCACAATTACTTTTGCACCATTAAATGACAAAAAGCACAATTACTTTTGCACCGACCTAATTTGCACCAACCCTTTCTGAGGCTGTCCTGGGAGAACCTGTCTTTGTCTGAGTTCTAAAGCAGAAAAACATGGGTTTGAATACCAGATTCACCACTTCCTACTTACATAACTTGGGGCCAGTGCCTTAACCACTCTGTGCATCCATTTCCTCACCCATGAAATGAGAATCACAGAGTGACAAGAATGAATGTACCTAAAGTGGCCCAACCCAGAAACCGGCCCAGGGCAGATCCACAATGCCATTGTCACCAATGCACAGGGGCTGTAGGAGCACAGAGAAGGGGTGCCTAACCCAGCCACGGGGCAAGGAAGGCTTCCTGGAGGAGGTGATCTTCTAGTATAAATGGGGGGACATTCATATGTTAATAAATCATGTCCCCCACACACTCACAAAGCACTTTGCATAGTGCCTAGCAGAGAGCAAATAACTCAATAACTGTTTTTTAGTAGTTGCAAATGTGAGCTGGGACTACAAGAAGGAGGTCAAAGATGATTAAATAAACTATTATATAATGAAAAATTATGATACTGATTGGAAAGGGCTCTAATGCATGGGAGAAAACTTCAGAGCTGCCTCTACTGGATTGTTCCCCTCCTCCATGCACAGGGCTTCGTGGGATCTGCCCTGACTGAGGCCTGGGAGCTTTCACTTCCCCTTTTCCATTCCACCCCTGTCAGAGGCTACTGGAGTCAAGCCGACAAGCCTTTTTTTTGAGACAGAGTCTCAAAAGTGGCACGATCTCAGCTCACTGCAGCCTCCGCCTCCTGGTTTCAAGCGATTCTCCTGCCACAGCCTCCTGAGTAGCTGGGATTACAGGTGTGCACCACCATGCCCAGCTAAACCACAGGCCATTTTCACAAAAGGCTTTAGAATGGCCAAAGTTGTAAAAGACTCAATCAAATAAAGACAGGATCAATAAAAGTGCTTTGCTGAGCTACACTGAAGTCTGAAGTAAATGGAAGAATCAGTGATACAGTACTCATTCAGTTTTTATGTAAAAATATGATACGCTGGCCAGGTGTGGTGGCTCATGCCAGTAATCCCAACGCTTTGGGAGGCCAAGGTGGGGGGATTGCGTGCCGCCAGGAGTTTGAAACCAACCTGGGCAACATAGCAACACCCAGTTTCTGCCGAAAATAAAGTCAGCCAGGCGTGGTGGTATACATCTGTAGTCTCAGCTACTCGGGAGGCTGAGGCAGGAGGATGGCTTGAGCCCAGAGTTCAAGGCTGAAGTGAGCTAGGATTGCACCACTACACCCTGTCCTGGGTGACAGAATGACAGCTTGGCTCTTAAAAAAGTTTTGTAAATATTTTGGCCAGGTGCAGTGGCTCACACCTGTAATTCCAGCTTTTTGGGAAGCCAAGGCAGGCAGATCACTTGAGTTCAGGAGTTTGAGACCAGCCTGGCCAACATGGTGAAACCACATCTCTACTAAAAATACAAAAATTAGCCAGGCATGGTGGCGGGGGTCTGTAATCCTAGCTACTCGGGAGGTTGAGGCAGGAGAATTGCTTGAATCCAGGAGGCAGAGATCGTGCCACACTGCACTCCAGCCTGGGCAACAGAGCAAGACTCTGTCTCAATAAAAAAAAGAAACAAAGTTTTAAAATATTTTATTCATGACGGATTTGGCATTAATTTTGATTTTCTAAAATGTTGCATTAAAATACTATTTATCTTAATCATTGAGTTTTTGGGGGCACCCTCTCATATTTTGCACCCTCACGCTGGTCCCAGCCTGACTCCTGAGGCTTTTCTTAGGGACCATTCAGGGCTCTATGGTAATGGGACAAGACAGAGATGGACCCATTATGATAAGGCAGACTGACACTTGCTGTGTGTTTAAGGGTAGGATGAGGGCTACGAGATCCTGGAAAAAACACTGCTTAAGGGGCAGGGAAAGCTTTTTGGAGTTGATTTCTGGCAAGAGTTAGTTGTGGGGAAGAAGAGGGCTCTCAGCTCTAAGAGGAAGTGAGAAGGGGTGGAGACGGCCTCCAAAAAATTGGGGTGAGTGGAAAAGCAGGCCGGCCAGAGGAGGGGGATTAGGATTCGGGGTCACAGATGGGTACCAGGATCAGATCTAGGTAGGAATTTCTTGGTGAAGAGGCCATGGCATTTGTATAGGCAGTAGTTCTCAGACTGTCGTCCCCAGACAGAAGCATCAGCATTGCCTGGGAATTGGTTAGACGTGCAAATTTTCCAGCCCTACAGCAAATCTTGTGAATTCAAAATTCTGGGAGGTGGGGTCTAGTAATATGTATTTTCTCCAGGGGATTCTCAAACTCTCAAATTTGAAAACTAATGTAAGAGAGGCATAAAAGAAAAATAAATCATAATGAAACAACATGTATTACAATGTGGAAATGCTCAGCCACTACTCCCTGAGAGGACACAGGGGCGTCTCAGAAGCATGGGCCTGCCAATAATGAATGTGCTTGGATTTGAGAAAATATTCTCTACTCAACTCAATTTTGTCCACAGTTTTGCCTTATATTTGACATTTAAGTACCTATGACTGTCTGTCTACCTAGAATGCAGCTACAAATGTGGGCACCTTGTGTGGGATGCTCTAATATCAGGAGAGGTGTTGCCAGCCATGATCTCCTTGTCCCTAAGGATGGATGAACAACTCTTGACAAAACTCTCAAGCAAAACAAAGTATATTTTCTCTTCCCCTTCCCCTTCCTTCCCTCTTTCTTTTCTTCCTTCCCTCTCTCTCTCTCTCTCTCTCACTCTTTCTTTCAGACTGAGTCTCGCTGTGTCACCCAGGCTGGAGTGCAGTGGCACGATCTCGGCTCGCTGCAACCTCTGCTTCCCGGGTTCAAGTGATTCTCCTGCCTCAGCTTCCTGAGTAGCTGAGATTATAGGCGCCCGCCACCACATCTGGCTAATTTTTTGTATTTTTAGGAGAGATGGGGTTTCAACATAGTCACCTTTCTGAAAATTCAGTAAAAAATACTAGGCCAACCATGGTGGCTTGTGCCTGTAATCCCAGAACTGTGGAAGGCCAAAGCAGAAGGATTGCCTGGGCAACATAGTTAAACATTTTTTTAAAAGGAGCTGGGCATGATGGTGTGTACCTGTAGTTCCAGCTACTCAGGAGACTGAAGCAGGAGGATGGTTTGAGCCTGGGAGATGGAGGCTGCAGTGAGCTGACTGTGCCATTGCACTTCAGCCTGGGTGACAGGAGTGAGACCCTGTTTCAGAAAAAAAAAGAAAAGAAAAGGAAAGAAAGAAAAGAAGAGAAGAGACGAGAAGAGAATAAAGAGAAGAAGGAAGGGAGGGAGGGAGGGAAGGAGGGAGGGAAGGAAGGAAGGAAGGAAGGAAAGAAGGGAGGGAGGGAGACTAGCTTGTGTTGATGTATGAAATGGAGTTAGGTTCCGGCTTCAGATTATCATAAATGGGTTTTTCACCCAGGAAACATTTTGTGGGAACGCAGCAGTTCTCCTTGGGGAGACTGTCCAGTGCATTGGAAGACATTTAGCACCCATGGCTCTTGCACTCTAAATGCCAGGAGCTCTCCCCTTCCATCAGCAAGACAACGAAAAACATTCCCACAAATCCCCTCTTAGAAACGCTCCATAGAAGCTACAGTGCCCCCGACTAGAATCACCTTTGAGATGAATCGTGCTGAGACCCTGTGAATAATATGGAGGAGGTCACAGCCCCAGGACAGAGGGAGGGAGGGGGAAGAATCCAGGAGGCTGGGTGGGTCTCCTGTTGGGCAGTAAGACAAATTTGCTAAGCTGCGGGCAGGCTGGAACCACTGCGTTTGGGAGTGCTTGTGCAACATGCAGAGGTTGGGGGTGGGAGCCGGGAGATGAGATTTTGACTAAAAGAAAAGTTTCCTATTACTAAGTCAAGCCAGAATTGCCTTCTTGGTATCATACTCCATGTTCCCATCTCCATCCCCATAACTGGTCACCTCTCCCCGGGACAACAGCAGCAGCCTCCTCCCTGGTCTCCCTCAGTCCTCTGTCCCATGGTCCCTCCTCCACGCAGCAGCCGGAGCCATCTTTCCAGAGAGGATGCAGAGTCCAGCCATTCCTCCCCTCTTCCCTTCCCTGAGTGCTGGCCTCCGGTTGACAAACTTCTTCCTGCTTCAGGGCACGCTGATCCCCCCTGCTTGGAGAGCTGTCTCTCCCTTCTTTCACCTGTTAATCCTGCTTATGCTCAAGCTCAAGCCTCAGAATAAAGCTCTTCTGGGAAGGCTTCCCTGACCTTCAAGGAGTTGGCTGGGTTTCAGAACACACAGAAAGAATTCTTTGAAAAAGATTAGCAAAATACTTTTTTAAAAACGTGCCTAATAACTTGATTAACCTCTGCAAAATTAGGTGAATCTATTTTGCTGTTTTTTTTTTTTTTTTGAGACGGAGTCTCACTCTGTCGCCCAGGCTGGAGGGCAGTGGTGCGATCTTGGCTCACTGCAACCTCCGCCTCCCAGGTTCAAGCGATTCTCCTGCCCAGCCTCCCGAGTAGCTGGGACTATAGGCAAGCGCCACCATGCCCAGCTAATTTTTGTAATTTTAGTAAAGACGGGGTATCACCATGTTGGCCAGGATGGTCTCGATCTTATGACCTCGTGATCCGCCCTCCTCGGTCGGCCTCCTAAAGTGCTAGGATTACAGGCGTGAGCCACTGCGCCGGGCCCCAGGACATCTTTTATTTCCTGGTCGCTGTACAGTCCTATCTGCACGGTCGCCGGGCCTCAGTTTCCCCAGCTGGAGCAGCGGGCAGGGCCCCTGGGGCGGACGGGCTCCGGGCGGCGCGCGCGCCTCCGAGTCCCAGGTCAGATAGCCGGGCGCGCGGGCGGGGGCGCGTGTGTCGGGTGCGCGAGGGACGTGACAGACCAGCCGAGGCCTCGGGCGGCCCTCGGGGCCCCCGCGCACGCGCGCCTCCTCGCCCCGCCCTCCCCGCTTCCCCGCCCACTCCGCGCACCAAGGCCGGCGCGCGCCGGCGCGGGAGGCGGGAGCTGGGGGCGGGGGCGGGGGCGGGGGCGACGCCGAGGGGGAGGGGCGGGCCCGGCCCGGCTCGGCCCGGCCGCCCGCGCGCGGCTCCTGCAGGCCCCGGGCCCGGCCCGGGCGGCGGTGGCGGTGGCGGCTCTAGCTCGAGACCTCTAGGTCGCCCTTGCACCGCTCCGCAGCCATGGCCCTGGTGACCCTGCAGCGCTCGCCCACGCCCAGCGCCGCCTCCTCCTCGGCCAGCAACAGCGAGGTGAGCCCCGGGCTCGCCGCGCCCGGCCTGGGCCGCTGGACGCCTCGCGGAGGCCGCCGGAGCCGGGGCCGCGCGTGCGGGGCATGGGGGGCGGCTGCGCGGGCTCCCGGGGGCCCAGCCGTAGGAACCGAGCCGGGCAGCCGGACCGGGGTGACCGTGCGAGGACTGTGTGCGATGTGACCCTGTCTGGGGGAGCTGTGGAGGACTTTGTGTGCGGTGTGACCCCCATCGGGGGGCGGCTTTTCAGGGACTGTGTGTGCAGTGCGACCCCTCTGGGAGTGTCTGCAGGAGACTGTGTGTGCTCTGACCCACATCAGGGGGTCTCCCCCATCTTGGGGTGACCCCTGTTAGGCGGGGACTGTGTGCGTTGTGACCCCTATCTGAGGGTGACTGTGCAGAGACTGCAAGTGTGACCTCGCAACTGTGTGGGGACTGTGATTTCAGGTGTGACCCCCGTCTTGGGGTTGACCTCTGTCTGGGGAGGACAGTTCGTCTGGTGGGGACTCCCATTTGCGAGTGACTCTGCAGTGTGACCTGGGTCCAGGGGTGACTGAATGTGCGACTGGAGCCCTTGATTGGGTGACTGCGTGAGCCTATGGTTCTGATACCTGTAGCGGGGGTAGTTATAGGCCCTTTGCCTGTGTGCCTGGCTGTGCGATGTGAGATGTGACTGTTGCTGACCTGCCCTCCGGGGACTGTGCCAGCGTGAGACAGGCATTTGGGAGTGCCCCTACAAACGTGTGAGATTGTTTCCCCGCCTGCCGCCTCTGGAGTTCTCTGTCTGTAGGCGTGCCCGTGTCACTGTGTGACGGTGACCGAGCGTGCTATGGGTTCTGTGTGGCCGTGGCTCACGTCTGTGTGTGCAGCCTGAGTCTGGCTTTTCCTTTCTGTAACATCACTCTAGGCTGTGTGTTTATGTGCATCTATCTTTCTGTGTGACTGTGACCCATTCTGGGTGATTGCAGAGGTGCATCCCTGGGCTTCGTGTACTGGCACTGTGCGCGTTTTTGTGGGTCTGTGTGTGGCCTGGGTCCATTTGCCTGGCTGCTTCTTCCTCTGAGGTTAATTGAGGGAACTGGTGCCCTCTGAGCCTGCAGGGTTGGCCTGGCTTGTCCTAGGCTAGGGCCTTGGGCCTCTGAGCAGGTCAGCCCTCTGCAGATGCAGGGATGACTCTCTGGTCGTGCAATCTTGCCCACCATCTCTTGAAGAACCCTTCAAGGCCTCTGGTCTAAACTCTTATACAAGGCTGAGTGTCCGCCTTCGAACCCTTAGCTATGTTTAGAGAAGACTGGAGGAGGGCCCTGCTGTCCCAGGCCCAGGAAGTTCCGCAGCCGGCATCTGGGCTCTTCAGCCCCTTTCTTTGTGGGAGGGAGTGGGGGAAGTTGACTGATAACATGGGAGAGGTTTGTGTCTCCGTGTGAGACAAGAGAAGAACATTTACGTTTAGTTTGACAGCCCTGTCTCCTGGTAGGGTAGTTCTTCAGCCTTGTTTTGCTGGGATTGGCAGGGACATTTTCAGAGTGACTGGGAAGTTGAACCTTCACAGCCCCCTCCTTGGAGAGGAGAGGCCATTCATGAGTTATCTACAGACAGAAGGTTCTAGTAATCCCCCTCTACACGCTGATTAGTGGCAAAAGAACATGGGCGATCAATAGCCTGCTACTGAGAAGTTAGATTGCAGGAGCACCTTTCCTTCCCACAGTGAGGAGGGACTGTTTTCTGTTCCTATCACTGCTGTCTGGCGATTTATGCGCTTCATCTCAGGTTCCCATCACAAAAACTTATGTGAGGTAAGGGGAGAGGTTGGCTTCAGGCTGAGCCTGTCAGCCCAGATTTCTGATTCAAAACCCCATGTTCCTGGAGTTACTTACAACCTGATCTGTTCTTGTCTTACACATTTTTAAGGTCTTATTATTTTTTAGTTGCATACCATAAATTTGCCATTTTAAAGTGTACAATTCCGTGGTTTTTAGTATATACATGAGATTGTGCAACCATCACCACCATCTAATTCCAGAACATTTTCATCCCCCCCAAAATAGGAACCCTGTACCCCTTAGCCCTCACCTGCAGCCTCCCCCTGCCCCATTCTCCCTAACCTTAGGCAACCACTAATCTACTTTCTGTATCCATGGATTTGCTTATTCTGGACATTTCATGTAAATGGAATCACACCCTATGTGGCCTTTTGTGTCTGACTTTTTTCACTCAGCATCACATTTTCAAAGGTCATGCATATTGTAGCATGTGGCAGTACTTCATTCCTTTTCATGGCTGTGTAATACTCCATTGCATGGATGTAGCACATTTTGTTGGGACATTTGTGTTTTTTCTACTAGATACATTTCCAGTTATTATATAAAGCATTATTTTTACCAAGTGCTAGTGACCTGATAAACATAAAGTAAAACTCAGGCAGCTTTTATTTGATCATAGTAAAGCTGCAGCATTCATTGCTGGGCTTTGAATGGGCTGGGAGGTTTCCCGAAGGCAAGGTCCTCGTCCAGACGTGTTGAGGTGAGAAGCAAGGTGGGATGGAGACAGCAAGTGTGTGTGGGGTCGGGAGACCTAGGCCAGGCGGGTTCTGCCGTGGTCTGCCCTCACTTGAGTTGCTTCCTGTCTGTGGTCCCTGGCTCATCTGAAAGGAGTGGATTACTTCTTTCATGTGTTCCTTGGCATATGTAGCTTCCCTGGAATAACTGACCTGACATGGCCTTTCATCTGAGAACCTCGGAGAGTGACCAAGAATTAAATGATTGTGAAGTCCATACCCCCAAGTCACGTCATCACTTTTTGAAATGCAACTTCATAATGAGTCAGACACAGCAGCTCTTTCCTGACACAGCCAGGCCTGCTGCCGGCGTGGGAAACAGAGGGGGATCACAGCCCTCAGTCCTAAGGCTCTCCTTTCTCTTTTAATTTTCTTTTTTTTTTCCCCCAGTCTTTGATTATGTCACTTATGTCGTTTTCCTGTGAATCATATCTCAGTTCCTTTGTGTGAACAGGCAGAGCACAAGAATAGATAAATCAATAATTTTCAGGAATGGATCATAACATTGTTATTTCTGAGAAATGTTCAAAGTGACCAATTTTCACGGGCAGATCTCCAGGCACTTTTTTGGATTGGACCAGAGTGTCTCAACCCACTGTTGATACTTGGGACCGGAACATTCTCTCTTGTTGGGGGACCGTCCTGTGTATTGTGGAATGTGCAGTACATGTGGGATCCTGTCCTCTACCCACTAGGTGCCAGTAGTGACCTCCAGAAAAAAATGCCTCCAGACATCTCCCAATGTCTCCTGTTGAGAGAACTTGCTCCCAGAACCACTGGGTTAGACCCAACATACTCTTCTCAGTTTGTTGCTGTTGTGACTTGTTTTGTGGTCAGTGAAGCTTTCCCTGGTCTTTCCACTTCTCCTTCAGTGTGGGGTAGGTGCCTCTGCAGAATCTTGTATGTACATCATAATATGATGTGGGGACTCCCAGGTCCTCTGGTGTACGTATTTTATTTTATTTATTTATTTATTTTTGAGATGAAGTATTGCTCTGTCACCCAGGCTGGAGTGCAGTGGTCCAATCTCGGCTCACTGCAACCTCTGCCTCCTGGGTTTAAGTGATTCTCCTGCCTCAGCCTCCCAGGTAGCTGGGATTGTAGGTACGTGCCGCCATGCCTGGCTAATTTTTGTATTTTTAGTAGAGACAGGGTGTCACCTTGTTGGCCAGGCTTGTCTTGAACTCCTGACCTCAGGTGATCAGCCCCCCTCGGCCTCCCGCAGTGCTGGGATTCCAGGTGTGAGCCACTGCTCACTGCTCACTGCTCACTGCTGGTGTACTCATTCTTGGTTGAAGTTGCCACCTCCTGGTGTGTGTCCTTTGCTGCCCAGGCTCCTCCCTACATTATCTCTGGACCCTTTTTCCTTCGCCCTTGGCTTCTGCCTCATTTCTGCCCTCAGTCAGCCCTGCATCTCTCCCAGCCATCACGGCTTTCCAGGTTTCTCCTTCCCATTCAATGGGCGCCTGTGTGCAACATAAAAAACATGCCAAGTCCCAGTGGTGAGGAGTTGTTTGGCCGTGGGGGGTGTGTGTGTGTGTGTGTGTGTGTGTGTGTCTGTCTGTCTGTGTGTCTGTGTGTCTGTGTGTGTGTTGCCTTCTCATTTCGGTTTATGAAAGAAAAAAAATAAAAATAAGTCATAGGTACTTCTGGAGCCCGAGCTCTTGGCCTTTTAGCTTTCAGAAAATATTAAATATCTCTTTCTTGCATTTATATAAATAAACTGATAGCCTAGGATATTTCGTATTAAATGTTTAAGTCTTTTCGGGAACCATCAAGAGCTTTCAAGACCCACAGACAGCCAGCCTGATTCCTGGCCACCTTCCACTGTGCAAGTCTTGCCTGGGATGGTTTTTTGAAAATGGTGTTCATCACTCAGCTGTTACTGCCTGGCTCCACGGAGGAAGTGAATTCTCTTTAAACACGACCCCCTCCCCTTAAAAGAGAAAAACAGGATAAGATCCAGAACAACCCCGGAAAGTTGAGAGCTGAGGGCTAAAAGACCGTGCTGGGTAATAACACCAGATAGGAAATGTTGAGCTAGGAGGACTCCATCCCCTAGACTGTGGCAGGAATGTGGGTCAACATTTGGAAACCTGAAAATTCCCCCACGGAAATGACTCCAAGGGACAGACCGGGATTGGTGAGGAAAGGGCACGGCTGTTTAGAAGTAGCTAGGTTTCCTGGATGTCTTTATCTTTTTCCGATACCAGGGTGGAGAATGTGAGACTGCCGCCCGAGGCGTGTTGACAGTGGTGCCTGTGGTGTGATATTCTCTTTCTTTCTCTGTAGTTGGAGGCTGGCAGCGAAGAAGATCGAAAATTAAACCTCAGGTAAGTAGACTTTCAATTTTTGTTCCTAAGTCTTTCTCCCAAGCAGGTAAGGAATGCTATTGTTCCTCTCCCAAAGGGAAAACCTTCAAAAAGAATATGCCAGTTTTGGTCCGGGTGTGGTGGCTCATGCCTTGTAATCCCAGCACTTTGGGAGGCTGAGGTGGGTGGATCATGAGGGATCGAGACCATCCTGGCCGACATAGTGAAACCCTGTCTCTAGTAAAAAAATACAAAAAATTAGCTGGGTGTGGTGGTGTGTGCTTATAGTCCCAGCTCCTCGGGGGGCTGAGGCAGGGGAATCGCTTGAACCTGGGAGGCAGAGTGAGCCAAGATCGTGCCACTGTACTTCAGCCTGGCAACAGAGCAAAACTCCATCTTAAAAAAAAGAATATGCCAATTTTTTAATGCCTTAAAAACTATACCTAAAGCACGTATAAAACTGAAGTGCTTTAAAATCCATACATATGTCTAGCCACTTTAATAATATTATATAACACTTGGAGGGAAAATAATTGCCATTATTCTGCCACCCTTACGTTACCATTTTGAGCATTTTTTGGTAACTTACTATTTTTTAATAGAGACGAAGTCTCGCTGTGTTGCCCGGGCTGGTCTCGGACTCCTGGCCTCAAGTGATCTTCCTGCTTGGCCTCCCAAAGTACTGGGATTACGGTCATGAGCTACTGCACCTGGCCTAACTTGAGCATTTTTATGTATTTTCTTGCAGACTATTCTGCTTAAAAATAATAATAATAATAATCATGACACTCTGCCCTCAGTTTTTCATCCGGCTTTTGGTAAGGTGTTCCTTTTGCGGTAAGCACTTCACTGATTTGAAACAGATGCTCAACCCCCTAAATGTATCGATTCAGGGTGCTTTAATTGTGCTTATGAGAAATCTTTAGCTCTGCTCATTGAAAAGATTCCAAGATGTAGTCCTCAGCTGATGTATTCACTAATGGACACCAAAAACATTTTCATTTTTTCTTTGCCAAAAATTAAGTTCTGCCTTTGTTTGGGTGTTTTGTTGGTTTGTAGAAGATTCAGCCCTTTGTTATATTAATGTAATGTATTCCTTCATACCAAGGAGCCAGTCTTAAACTCTGACCTCATAGTTTTAAAAAAGTAAGCAAATTTTCAGGGATATTGTTCTTAAAAATATATATATACTCTGTTTTATCTCATGAGGGGAAGGAAAATTAATTGGAAAAGGAAATGTGTGTTCAGAAATTGGGGTCAACCATTCATTACCGAGGGCAGGGTGTTCTGGTCAAACTCGCATGCAGAACTGGTGGAAATATGCTCAGCTTTTCTCCGGTGTTTCTATGTGCTTGAGTAAAGGGCGGGGAAATACTGACTTTCATCACAGCACACATGATTTCTAAAGATTATGTGGCTAGGGAAACACTAGCCTGCAGGAATCAAAGCGATGTCTTATTTCTGGGTCCTCGCTCGGAGACTTCTGCTTGGTCCTCGCTTTTAATGTCATGCTCAAGACACAGGACACATTTGCTCTGTCACCTCGGGGTTTTTGGTTGGTCAGCTCAGGGCCCACGTCAGGGTTGCCAGGCTGGAAGCAGCTGGACTCCCAAGTGGGGGCAGTCATGGGCCGAGTTGCAGATCAGACTGTCTGGGTGGAAACAGGGAGGGGGCAGAGTGGAAGTCTGGAGACTGACTGTCAAGAAGGAACTGAAAGAGGGGCTTGCCCACCTGCAGGCACCCAGCTCCCTTCCCCCCAAATCTCCTCCCCCAGATCCCTGCCCCCAACTCCCCTCCCCACCAGCTCCTCTCTCCACCTGTTCCCCTCCCCAAAATCCCCTTCCCCGGATCCCTCCCTCCAGGTTCCCCTCACCTCACTCCCCATCTCCCTTACCACTCCCCTCCCTGTTCCCCCACTCCCCTCCCCGAGATCCCTTACCCTAGATCCCTCCCTCCCTAGATCCCTTACCCTAAATCCCCTCCCCAGCCTCCACTCCCCGATCTCCTCCCCCATCTCCCCTCCCTAAAGTCCCCTCTCTGAGCTCCCCTTCCTCCAGCTCCCCTCTCTAAATCCCCTCCCCAAGTTCCCCTCCCTGAGCTCCCTTGCCTGAATCCCCCTCCCTCAGATTTCCTCCCTTGATCCCCTCCCCAAGGTCCTCTCCCATGTCTCCTCCCCATCTCCCCTCCCCCATCTCCCCTCCCTAGATCCCCTCCCCAAGCTTCCCTCTCCCAGATCCCCTTCCCCAGCTTCCCTCTTCTATCTCCCCTCCCCAGGCTCCCCTCTCCCAGATCTCCTCCTTAGCTCCCCACCTCCAGGTCCCCTCCTTGAGCTACCCTCCCCAAGCTCTTTTCCCCCAGCTTCCTCCTGGGGTTCCCCTCCCCATCTCACCTCCCCCAGCTCACTCTTGGAGTTCCCCTCCCCCATACTCCCCTCCCCCAGCTCATTCCTGGAGTTCCCCTCCCCATCTCCCCTCCCCCAGCTCCCTCTTGGAGCTCCCCTTCCCCATGTTCCCCTCCCGCAGCTCCCTCTTGGAGCTCCCCTCCCCCATACTCCCCTCCACCTGCTCCTTCCTGGAGTTCTCCTCCCCATCTCCCCTCCTCCAGCTCCCTGTTGGAGCTCCCCTCCCCCATGTCTCCTCCCCAGGCTCCCCTCCAGCCCTTTCTTGGGGTTGGAATCTCTTCCATCTCTTGTCTCTCTCAGGGCTGTTGTTGATGAGAGAGCACTGAGCTCTGTCACTTAGACTATCTTTGGGGCAAACAGCTATTTTATTTTTTAATTACCTTTAATAGCTTATATCATAGTGGTTTCAGTTAAGAACTTATAAATAGCAGTGACATGAAAATGCGTATGTGGACCTTTCTCCTTAGTATTTAACCTTTTTTAAATTAAAACTTTTTATTTTTATTTTTTAGAGACAGGGTCTTTGTTGTCCAGGCCGAAGTGCATTGGTGTGATCATAGCTCACTACAGCCTTGAACTCCTGGGCCAAGCTGTCTTCCCACCTCAGCCTCCCAGGTAGCTGGGACTGCAGGCGTGCGCCACCACACCTGACTAATTTTTTTAAATGTGTTTTGAAGAGACGAGATCTCACCGTGTTGTTGAGGCTGGTCTCAAACTCCTGAGCTTAAGTGATCCTCCCACCTCGGCCTCCCAAAGTGCTGGGATTGCAGGCGTGGTGACAGCCGCTGCACCTGGCCCTTTTCTTGCAAAAGGCCCCTTTCTCTGCCTCGTTGGGAGCTGCGCGGGACCTTACAAAGGGGTGGGAAATAAAGCTTTGGTAGCTTTCCATATCGAGTTCTCAAAACAGCCCTAGGAGGGAGGTTTTCCCAGTTGGTGGTTGAGGCCCAAGATTGGAACTGGGAAATACTGTGTTTGAAGCGAGACCTCTAATGCCAAGTTGATCCTACTCTGCTGCCTTTCTGGAGGCCAGGCTAGTAGTACCGTTGAATTCGCTGTCTTGGACATACAGGTGCGGGAGCGTGCCTGAGGCCACCGGGGTGGATTAGCAGCAGTGCCAGGGCAGCACCAAGGACTCATGCCAGCTGGTGGCGGGTGCCTCCTGGGATGTTGGGTCATTCTGACCACCACCGAGAGTCCTTTCGTGCCACTGTCAGCAGGTCCCCAACACCATTGTGACCATTGGGAGATCCTGGGCTGGAGTTGGAGACCTGGGTTCTCATTTAGGGTGGGATGCTGGGCTCTGGGCTTGTCCCCCTAGGTCCCCTTTTAAACCGCTCTTCAGCCACCTTGACGTCGCACCCCCCTTTTTAGGCACAGAACACCATCCTGCCTCCTAACCTTCCTTGCTACACAAGAAAAGTTGTCCTGGTTTAAGCTTTGACTGAAACGCATTCACGTCCATGTGTCAATTTGCATTTTCAGGCCTTTTCTCTCTCAATGTCTCCTGGAGAAGAAAATTACGGAATAGTTGGTTGTTTTTTGTTTGGCATCAGGAGAGTTAGGGAGAGATTTCTCTTTGTTTCCATGGATCCTGAAGGTGAACTGCCATCACCTCGTCTCTAAGAGGTGCTGTAGGGAGAAAAACTGGAGGTAGCAGGATATTTCTCTTTTCTCCCCTCTGTCTAGCCTTAGTTAATAGTTTCATCTTTTGGGTCATCTAAAAAGTCAGCTGTGATTCATCCATATCCAATAAATTGCGGGGTCACATGGATCGGTTCTTCCGAGCCACCTGCCTTCTTTTTCTCAGGTTCCCTGGTGGCGCCTCTTCACGTCCTCACACCTCGTCTGTCCTGTCACAGAGGAACACCCCTGGACCTATCCTCTCTACCTTGGCATGTTACCCCCTGGTCCCTTGATGCTTCTTCCTTCTGGTCCTTGGAGTCTTTCCTGAGCTCCAGCGTCACCGGCGTTGCTGGCCTTTCCGCCCTCCCCTCTCGCATGTGCCTTTTCCAGTCCATCGGGACTACTCCCTGCTCCCTAATCATGCATGTTCCCTCGGCCCGTTCCTTTTCACCTGGCTGTAGTCCTCATGGCCAGCTAAAAGTGCTCCCACCCCAGACGTTTGTGATTTCCCTCTCTTCAGAGAAAGCAGGGAGCCCCTGGTGTCCCTCTCTGTGACAGGTGCCACATCCGCCTATGTTGCAGGTCTGTGTGCCCTTGTCGCATCCCTAACTGCTCTCACATCCCTTAGGGATGGCCTCATTTCTCTGCCTTCATGTAGCATTTAAACGGTTTAAATGGCCGGGCGTGGTGGCTCACATCTCTAATCCCAGCACTTTGGAAGGCTGAGGCGGGACAGATCTCTGGAGCTCAGGAGTTCGAGACCAGCCTGGCCAACATGGTGAAACCCCCTTTCTACTAAAAATACAAAAATTAGCTGGGCTTGGTGGTGAACACCTGTAATCTCAGCTACTTGGGAGGCTGAGGCAGGAGAATCGCTCAAACCCGGGAGGTTGCAGCGTGCCGAGTTCACGCCACTGCACTCCAGCCTGGGCAACAGAGCGAGACTCTGTCTCAAAATAAGTAAATAAAGGTTAACAGTTCAAATGGATTAACCTTTGACCCTACAGTAAATTCCAGCCATGTAGGAGAAACAGCCAGGTGTAGAGGGAAGGCAGTGGGGTTCTGAGTCAGGCAGACCTAGGTTTGGCATCTGGCTCCCGTGCTGGTGGCTGAGTTCCTTTACCTTTGTGTGTTCCTACACCTCTGTGGGTCTCAGTTGTTCCACCTATAAAACAGAGATGACACTGTGACCTCTGAGGGTTGTGGAGTAGTTGTGTGATGTTCCTTGCTCAGGCCAGGCGCAGTGGCTTACGCCTGTAATCCCAATACTTTGGGAGGCCAAGGTGAGTGGATCGCTTGAGTCCAGGAGTTCGAGACCAGCCTACACAACATGGCAAAACCCCATCTCCGCAAAAAAAAAATAGAAAAATTAGCTGGGCATGGTGGCGCATGCCTATAGTCCCAGCTACTCAAGAGGTTGAGGTAGGAGAATCAGTTGAACCCAGGAGGTCGAGACTGCAGTGAGCTGAGATTATGCCACTGCACTCCATCCTGGGTGACAGAGCAAGACCCTGTCTCAAAAAAAAGTTCCTTGCCCAGAATTAGGTCCACAGTGGGCTTGGTTGCTGTGCTCGGTCTTCACAAGGTGTTGCTGATGTGCGGTGTTAGTTCACAGCACAGGAGAATTAGAGGGGCCGACTCCTGCAGGTACTGCGGCCAGGCCTGAGGGGGCGCCCACCATGGATGCTCTTTGACTCGGAGCAGCCTTCCTGCTTTACCCGGCTACATTACTATAAGATGCAAATACGAATACGGACTTAGAGGAAGCAGTGTTGTAACTCAGACAGTTTTTCTGCAGGCCTTCTGGGAAGTGTCTCGAACTGATCATCTCACACCCGGCATGCAGGTGATTGCAGCAGAGCAGGATGGATCCAGTTCCCTTGCTCTCCCCTGCCTTCTGCATGTGCAGGCTGCTGCTGGCCGCTCCCAGTCCCTCTTTGGAATCTGTGCCGTTCAGACTGTGGGAACTGGTGAGCAGATGGCCCTGCTGGCAGCAGCTCCGGGCTCCCTTGCCATCCTGGGAGCCGGCTCAGTCTGGCATGAGACATAAGTAGTTGTGGGCCAGGTAGGACACTGGGGAGATAATATTGTCCCCAGGGTGTGGATCGGGAGTGAAGATTTTTTTTTTTTAATCGAGCGTTTCCGAGTCAAGTGAGGGAACATGGTCATTAGAATTATTATAATTTGGTGATTCGTGATTGCCTGCCCTAGCAGAGGTATGGGCCAGAGCGAGTGGCAGGATATTGTCTCTTCTGTTTTATTGGGTTTCAGTGGTAAACTGTGAACTCCCTGACTCCTCTGCCTTTCTGTCCACGTTCCCTTCCCCTTTTGGTCTCCACCTGGAAGTCTCCCAGGGACCCCATTCTCCTTACAGCCTTCTGAAGTGTGGTTTTGCCTTCTCCGCCTCCCCTACAGTGTCTGAGTAGATGGGGGTTGGCATGTTGAATATCCTTACTTTTGCAGCTGTCCACCCTCTGGGGTTCCTCCCTGCCCTTGGCGGTCCATCTTAGCCTGGGCTTTATTGTCTTTGTTGCTAGTCTGTCCAGTTAAGTCCTGCCAAGAGGTGTCATGCACCCAGTGCCTCCAAATTCTGTGTCTGTGCTGGAGATGGACATGTGCGTAGGTTACTGTATCAGTCATCGCTTGCTGCATAACAAGTTACCACTAACTTAACAGTTAAACAGTATATATATATATATTTAATTTTATTTCTTTTTAATTTGAGATGGAGTTTTACTCTCGTTGTCCAGGCCGGAGTGCAATGGCACAATGTCAGCTCACCGTAGCCTCTGCCTCCCAGGTTCAAGCGATTCTCCTGCCTCAGCCTCCCAAGTGTCTGGGATTACAGGCACATACTACCATGCCTGGACAATTTTGTATTTTTAGTAGAGACGGGGTTTCTCCATGTTGGGCAGGCTGGTCTCAAACTCCTGACCTCTGGTGATCTGCCTGCCTCGGCCTCCCAAAGTGCTGGGATTACAGGGATGAGTCACCACGCCACCACGCCTGGCCAACCACTGCACCCAGCCCATGTTTATTATCTCACAGCTTCCATGGGTCAGGAATCTGGACACGGTATAGCTGGGTTCTCTGTTTGGGGACTTACAAGGCCTGCTGGCCAGGGCTGGGGTCTCATCTGAACCCCAGGGTCCTCTTTTAAGCTCACATGGTTCTTGGCTGAATTCTTTTTTTTTTTTTTTTTTTCCGTTCTGTCGTCCAATGGAGTGCAGTGGTGCGATCTCGACTCACTGCAACCTCTGCCTCCAGGGTTCAATTAATTCTCCTGTCTCAGCCTCCCGAGTAGCTAGGACTACAGGTGTTCCCGGCAAATTTTTGTATTTTTAGTAGAGACGGGGTTTCACCATATTGGTCAGGCTGGTCTCGAACTCCTGACTTCAGGTGATCCACCCGCCTCAGCCTCCCAAAGTGCTGGGATTACAGGTGTGAGCCACCACGTCTGGCCTGAATTCATTTTCTTGCAGCTATAGAGAATTCATGGTGCTTGCTTCTTCAAAGCCAACAGGGGAGTCTGCCTCTGTAGGGTCTTATGACAGATTGTTATCACCAGAATGACTGTCTCATTGCCTTTAATGTGCAATGCAGCCTAATTAAGGGAACAGCTCTCCCGTCTTGTTCTCTTGTCCCTCCCACATTCAAAGAGAAAGGCTCACTCGGTGCATGCATCTGGCAGAATTCTGCCCACCAGTCAATCTGTGTGTATTCTAGGGATGCCCCCAGTCTAATATAGAGAGAACACATGTAAACAAATGGGTTTCCATTCAGTGTTACAGATGTGCCTAGTTTTGGGATGGTCAGGGGTGCCTGGTGCTCATGGGAAGAGACCAGGAACACGGGGAGCAAGCCTTACAGAGTTTGACACCACCCTGGTGAACGCTGGTCCCCTCCGCTCAGCACCCACATGCTTGTTCATGCTCTGAGGCTTAGTGTCTCTTGGATTTGCCCCCACCTTGAATATGTTGGCCTTAGAAATAACCACCCATGTTGATTCTGTTTTGTTTTTCCCACAGCTTTGGACTTAGGGAGAGATGGGCATGGGTTTGGCTCCTGTGTCTGTCCTTTGTTACCTCACTAGGCTATTATATGATCTTGGGCAGGCCTTAGTTTCAAATGGCCAATATAGTACGCAGCTTGTAGGGTGGTTGTCAGAATTAAATGTGCTCATGACGCGAACCTTTTCTCCCATAGTAGATATTCAACAAATGCCCCCTGCCTGTACTTCCTTCATGGTAACAGCTTCTGTTGAAAATGATTCATGTCTTCCTTTTTCTTCTCACAGGCATTTTTCTCTCCTTAGTGTTTCCTTGGCGTTTTGTGCTTGCTCTGTAGTATATGTACTTAGGTACAGAAATGTTTCCTGTAATGCAGGACTGGCTGCATAACTTGTGGAGCCCAGTGCAAAATGAACATGGTAGAGCCCCTTGTTAAAATGTTATTAAGAGGTCGGGCGCAGTGGCTCATGCCTGTAATCCTAGCACTTTGGGAGGCCGAGGCGGGTGGATCACCTGAGGTCAGGAGTTTGAGACCATCCTGGGCAACATGGTGAAACCCTGTCTCTACTAAAAATACAAAAATTAGCCAAGTGTGGTGGCACGTGCCTGTAATCCCAGCTACTCGGGAGGCTAAGGCAGGAGAATCACTGGAACCCGGGAGGCAGAGGTTGTAGTGAGCTGAGATCACACCGCTGCATTCCAGCCTGGGCAACTGAGTGAGAATCTGTCTCAAAACAAACAAACAACAACAACAACAAACATAATTAAGAATTTCAGGATGGCATGAGCAGAGTGTTAAACCAAGCACAGGCCCCTTCTGAGCACATATGAAGAAGCTGGCCTTGCCCACTAGACTGTGAGCCACCCTAGGGACAGGGCCTGCCTGACCTCCTGCCTCACAGCGCCCAGTTTGCCCTGGATAGGCCCTGGAGGTCTTGTAAATTGAGTATTGTTTCCTGTTGAGCAACTAAAAGTTGTCTTGGACGTTCAGGAAACAAAGGACAGAGAGATTCTTCCCACCTTTGCCTCCGTTGCAGTTTAGTAATATCAGTGCTATTAGATCAGTCTCAGTACCCCTCTGTCCTCATCTGTCTGCTTGTGAGCTGTTCATTCAACAAACATTTATTGAGCTCCTACTGTGCGCCAAGCCCTGTTTTAGGGGCTGGGAATATAGCAACAAACAAAGATTTCTGCTCTGGAAGCTGACATTCTGTTGAGGGAGACAAGACAGTAAGTAAAATAAACAAGCACAATAATCGTATGTTGGTAAGTGCCCAGGCAAAAAAAAATAAAGCAGAGATGGAGGAGAGAAAAGGGAACACCCATACTCCACTCTGTGAATTGCCTTGTATACATTATTTCATTTAATCTTCGTGAAAACCCTGTAAGGACATTTAAATTCCCATTCCCTGGATGAGAAGACTAAGCCCCAGAGAGGTCAGTGGCCTGTTTTTATTTAGTAGTAAACCTTTGAGCTGAGGCCCTCATACTCCATGTCTCATTGACTCCAAAACCTGTGCTGTTCACCCCAAAATCCAAGTGCTGTCTTTCCTTTTCCTCCTCCCTATGCGTCAGAATGCACACTGGGAGACAGAATGGAGTTTATCAGAAGAACCAGGCTTTGCAGCCCATTCTTCCTGCTTGAGCCATTAGCAGCACCACTATGTGCTTGGGCAGGTCCCATCACCTCCCTGAGCTCTACTTAAAGCAGGGATTGTCATGTATCCCCTTCATGTGCTGCAGCCCGGAGAGCATCCGGGTGGTAATGAGACCAGCTTCTGCCGGCTGCAGGCTCTGGGTTTGGAACTTTCTGCACTTGTTATCATCTTCTTGTCACAAGCCTGCAATGTGGGACTCTCCTCATTTTAGGAAACCAGTTCCACGAGGCTGGTGGGAGGCCTGAGCCAGGGTTTGAATGCAGGCTGCTGTGATTCAGGGACCTGAGTCCTGCCCCCACCCGTGTGGCCTTGTAGGTAGTGGCCTCCCATTGACTCCCACTTTTAAACATTGGAGCATATAGAATTACCATTCTGGGGCCATTGTGCTCTTTGGTTGTTCCTTTTGGTTTAACTCGGGTTTTATTTCTGCAGTTTGTTGGAATGTTTGGTTTGAAAATCAGAATTTGCCTTCAATTTTGTTTTTCTCTTTCTCTCTTTTTTTCTTTTTGAGACAGAGTCTTGCTCTGTTGCCCAGACTGGAGTACAGTGGCATGATTACAGCTCACTGCAGCCCTAACCTCCTAGGCTCAATTGGTCCTCCCACCTCAGCCTCCCAAGTAGCTGGGACCACAGGTGCACTGACCACCATGCCTGGTTAATTTTTGTATTTTTCGTAGAGACGGGGTCTCACTATGCTACCCAGGCTGATCTTGAACTCCCGGACTCAAGCAATCTACACACATCGGCCTCCCAAAGTGCTGGAATTATAGGTGTGAGCCACTGTGCCTGGCCATATGTATATGTATTTTTTTGAGACGGAGTCTCACTCTGTCACCAGGCTAGAGTGCAGTGGCACAATCTCGGCTCACTGCAACCTCTACCTCCGGGGTTCCAGTGATTCTTCTGCCTCAGCCTCCCGAGTAGCTGGGATTACAACCGTGCGCCACCACCCCCAGCTAATTTTTTGTATTTTTAGTAGAGACGGGGTTTCACCATGTTGGCCAGGTTGGTCTCGAACTCCTGACCTCAGGCAATCCACTCGCCTCGGCCTCCCAAAGTGCTGGGATTACAGGCTTGAGCCACCGCGCCCGGCCCTATATATATTTTTTAATTAGAAAACTCATTCTAGAATGGGGACAAATGAGGACAGAGACGTGAAGAGTTAATTCTGTCAGAACTTAATTAAACTTTTCATTAAGGTTAACGTAAAACGAATTTTGCTCAGAGTCTAGTAGGTTTCATTAAACTTTTGAAATACCAGTACTTAGACTTCAAAAGAATGCCTCGGGGCCCTGGTCTCCTTCCTGTGCACTTAGCACATCACAGGAGCGTGCGTGCATGCGTGTACACACCAGGAATGTGCATGCAAGCTCAGCTCGTAGGTAGCAGTGTTACCAGCAGTCATCTTCATGATAAATGGGACAAAGCTGTGAGACGGAGTCAGAAAACTTGGGTCCGTCTTGAGATGCGTCATCTGCTGTGCAGGCTAAGGCATGCCTCTTCACTTCTCTGGGTCCCTGTCTCCCGCTGTGTAAAGTGAAAAGACGAGATTAGATGATGGCCTCCAAATTTAAGAATGAGAGTCCTCAGAGCCACCAATCTAGATCTGTGTTTATATTGTGCTGCTCATCATTTGCTGTGTATTTGTAACTGACTATCACGAGTTTTATTCCCACAGTGAGAGCAAGGTCATGCGCTTGTGGGGGTCTAGCTGGGTCAGGGCTATAGTCTGACCCTGCAATGGAGAAGACCAGCCTGGCTACCGAGAGGAAGTGATCCTCTGCTGGGACTCACCTCCTCCTCCGCAGAGCTTAGCCTGCCGCGTCTGCCCGCAGGAGCAGAGCCACACACACAGCAGCGTCCGTTTAGAAAGAGAGTACTCACATCTTTAGAACTCATCTTTGGCATTCATTGTTCTGTGGTCAGATCTCTGGATTTACAGCTTATTAGAAAATTCCTGAGACGAGGAGGACATCCGGACGGGTTGTGCTGCTTCGAGGAAGGCTGAAAATGAAAAAACAGGATTAATCAAAATAGGATTAATCAAAATCCAGAGGAGCCATTTTCTTCTTTTTTTCTTTTCTTTTTTTTTTTTTTTTTTTTTTTTTTTTTTGAGACAGAGCCTTGCCCTGTCACCCAGGCTGGAGTGCAGTGGCATGATCTCGGCTCACTGCAGCCTCTGCCTCCTGGGTTCAAGCGATTCTCCTGCCTCACCCTCCTGAGTAGCTAGGACTATAGGCGTGCACCTACATGCCTGGCTAATTTTTTGTATTTTTAGCAGAGATGGGGTTTCACCATGTTGGCCAGGTTGGTCTTGAACCCCTGACCTCAAGCAATCCAGCCACCTCGGCCTCCCAAAGTGCTGGGATTACAGGCATGATCCACTGCACCTAGCCCCTGAGAGGAGCCATTTTCAAAGCTAACTGGATGATTGGGCTGGAGGGTGTGGGGGCTTCTGCTTTGTGGGTATAGTCAGTGTCGGGATGCAGGGTGATGTGCTGATGAGGAGACCACGCTGGCCAGCCTGCAGTGTGGGGGCAGAATTGCAGTGAGGTACAAGAGACTGCCGCGTAAATGAGTACATGCTGGGAAAGCCTGCGTGTGGCCAGAGCGGGGCCTCTGGATGGGACATCAGCCTTGCCACTTAGCTCACTTGCGTGTCTGATCCTGGGCCTGCCACCTGTCTTTCTCCTCTCAGAGCCCTCCTGAGGCCTCCAGAGGGTCTTGTTCTGTGTACCGTGTCTGGCCCTGGTCCATACCCACTAGCCATCATTTTTGGTGCCAGCCCTTCCTGCCGCACTTGTTCCCCTCCAAAGACCAATGTTAACCGAGTGACACCTAAAAGGAAAAACCCAGCCTTGACCTGTTTTCCCGCAAGTTCCTTTGAAACCTGTGCCAGGCTTTTATCTGGGAAACATCATTCTTGAGTGCCTTTACTTTTACAGTTTTTTTCTTTCTTTCTTTTCTTGAATGGTTACTTTTGAAGCTATTTTTAAAGAGACTTTGTTTCAGAGAAGGCTGTTCAGAGGTCCTGTGTTAGGAAATGCCTGGTCTCTCCCTGTGGTCACGGAAGTCATTCCTGGTCCAGAGCTGGCACCAACTTGCCAAGAGTCATCGAGGCGTGTTTCCCCAAATCTGCGCCCAGTCAGAATTCCCACAGGAAGGGGCCACCAGTGTGGTCTGGAAAGAGCCAGGCTGGCTGCAGCATCTGGAAATCACTTGTCACTTCCCAGATGGCCAGGCCCACCCGTGCCACGCTGTATCTGTTGCAGCTGGGAGTCTAGGAGTGGCTCTTTAGGTCTGGAGTCAAGGCCACTGACCTGTCGGCTGCCCCTACAGCAAGAAGGCTCCCTAAGGAACCTACCTCCCAGGCCTTGGGGACTCCTCCTGACCAGGCCCCACCTCGCGAGGTGGAGGGGAGAAGAACCTCTTGTGAAACAATGTGGTAATGAAGGTGGTTTTTACTTAGCTATTGGCTTTATCCATTCAGCCGATGTGTATTTAGTGCCTAAATATGGGTTCTTTGCCAAATACCAGGGATTCCGTGTGGAGTGAAAAAGAGTCCTTATCCCCCAGGGGTAACGTGTATTGTATCTACAGTAGTGCCTTCCAAAAGATTTGAAACACCCTACAACATTCATAGAGAGCAATAGAATTTAACTAGTGAGAAAATCGGGACATTAAGAAAGCAGAAGAAAATAAGATGAAGTAAGGGGAAGGTTTGTACATGGAATACATGGCATAGCATTGGTATGGTTACCAGAATTTGGCCACAGATCTGACTTTGAGCTTCCTGGTAGTCCAAGCAAAGAGAGAAACAAGATCAATCTCTTAATTCATGGTGTCCTGAAAACACCAGCAGATCAGTTCTTCGGAAGAACTCTTCCTGATAGATACCTGTGGGTGTTCACAAGGAAGCCCAGCATAATGGGTGGACAAACAAGTTGTCTTAACAGGGAGAGCTGATGCTGCATGCCTATCCCACCAATTACCCTGGGTATTTGTGGTCTTAAGAGGTGAGGTCAGCAGCAGCGCTTGGTGCCAGAGCTACTGGCCGCCCCAGCACAGAGACAGGATGCTGAGTCACATCCTGCAGGGCTGCGGTATCCTGGCTTCGCGTGCCCTTCACAATGGGAGGCCTGCATGGGCAGGTTGGCCTCTGCTGTTCCAAACGTGTGGTCTCCAAGCAGGAAAATGCTAAAATTAGATCTTACATGGTCCAGAGCCATGTATGTGAGAGGCCCTCAAAATCTGGACACACACAGACCAGGAGGACCTGGGAGAGCAGAGCCCTTCATCATTCTCTTCTGCTCTGGGCACGAAACAGGGCCACTTCTGTTCTGGAAAATACGAAGAGGAAAAACAGTGCTGAGGCAGGGAAGGTCTTGCTTGGTGAGAGTGAAACTATGCAAGAGATGAAAGGGGAAAGTCATGAAATATGACCGCACCAGTGATCAGTAGAATCATCTGAAGCTTTTATCACCTACTGATAAAGAAAAATTACAGGTAATGTTTTACCAAAATCAAATTAAGTGGAGATTTTAAAAATAACTTTAAAAAATTTGGCTGGGTGTGGTGGCTCATGCGTATAATCCCAGCACTCCGGGAGGCTGAAGTGGGAGGATCTCTTGAGCCCAGGAGTTCAGTACCAGTCCTGGCAGCATAGTGAGACCCTGTCTCTACAAAAATTTTAAAAATTAGCTGGGGGTGGCGGCACATACCTGCAGTCCCAGCTACTCGGGTGGTTGAGGTGGAAGGATCACTTGAGCCTGGGAGGTGGAGGCTGTGCTGAGTGAGCCATCATCGCCCCACTGCACTGCAGCCTGGGCAACAGAGTAAGACCGTGTCACAAAGGAAAAAAAAAAAATTGGTAGCTCGAAAACTTGCAATGCTCCCAACACATAGAAATGATTAATACTCAAGGTCATGGATACCCAAGATACTCTGACTTGGTCATTACACATTCTATGCATGTAACAAATACATGTCTTCCATAAATGTGTAAAATACTACGTCGATAAAAAATTCTCATTAATTTTGAAATAATTTCTGACTTACGTAAGAATTGCAAGTACAGGCCGGGCGCGGTGGCTCAAGCCTGTAATCCCAGCACTTTGGGAGGCCAAGACGGGTGGATCACGAGGTCAGGAGATCGAGACCATCCTGGCTAACACGGTGAAACCCCGTCTCTACTAAAAAATACAAAAAACTAGCCGGGCGAGGTGGCGGGCGCCTGTAGTCCCAGCTACTCGGGAGGCTGAGGCAGGAGAATGGCGTAAACCCGGGAGGCGGAGCTTGCAGTGAGCTGAGATCCGGCCACTGCACTCCAGCCTGGGCGACAGAGCGAGACTCTGTCTCAAAAAAAAAAAAAAAAAAAAAGAATTGCAAGTACAGTGAAAATAACTTTTTTTTTTTTAACCATTTGAAAGTAATTTGTCAACCTGCTACTCCATTACCCTTGGAATACAGGCCAGGGCATTCTCCCACAGGACCGCAACACAGCCATCCACACAGGACACTGACTCTGATACATTCCCACCGTCTAGTCCTCTAACCCCATTCAGGAGTCACCATATGTCCCAGTGTTGCCCTTCGTAACAAAAGGATCCATTTCAGGACTGCCATTGCATCTAGATGTCCTGTCTCTTGGCTCTCCTGCAGTCTGGAACATTCCTCAGTCTTCCTTTGACCCTTGTGGCCTGGAATTTTTTTTTTTTTTTTTTTTTTTTGAGTTGGAATCTCACTCTGTTGCCCACGCTGGAGTGCAGCGGTGATATCTCAGCTCACTGCAACCTCCACCTCCCGGGTTCAAGCGATTCTTGTGCCTCAGCCTCCTGAGTAGCTGGGATTACAGGCGTGCTCCACCACGCTCGGCTAATTTTGGTATCTTTAGTAGAGAACGGGGTGTTGCCATGTTGGCCAGGCTGGTCTCGAACCCCTGACCTCAAGTGATCCGCCCACCTCAGCCTCCCAAAATGCTGGGATTACAGGCATGAGCCACCGCAGTTGACCATGACCTGGACATGTTTGTGCCTGGGATTGTCAGTTTGCAGAGTGTCCCTCAGTGTGAGTGTGTCTGATGTTCCTGTGTGATTCCACGGGGCATGCATATTTGGCCGGAACAGCACCCAAGGGATGCTGTGTCCTCTTTGAATCCCGTAAGGTGGCACGTGATTTCCTTTTGTCCCACTGTAGTGACATTCACTTTGGTCACTAAGATGGATTTTACCAGGCTTTTCCACTGTACAGTTATTCTTTTCCCCTTCATCATTCAGAAGCATTTCTTGAAGAGATACTTTAAAATTATGTTAATATCCTGTCTGCTATCAATGTCTGTTTCAGTTATTTGTATTTTTCTGTTTTATTCAGTGGTTTATAATCTGATTCTTAAATTGTTGACATTCATGCTCAGATTGTCCTTGTGGACAATTTGGGCCAGTGGGATCTCATCCAGGCTGGCTTCTGTGTCCCTTTGACATGTCCACAGCATTCTTTAAGTGCTTCCTTGCTTTCTGGCAACAGATGCTCCCTTCCCATCTGTGAAATCAGTCCTTTATCCAAGGGACCCTGGTTCCTTTTCGTGGAAAATGAAATTTAGGAGCCAAGCTAGGTCTGCTTATTGCTGCTGGGGTGTTGCTAACCACAGGCCTGTCAATGGGCAGAATTAGGGAGCAAGTACATGCACACACACACACACGTGCATCTATATTTCAATATATGGAAAACTGTGAGTTCAGACTGACACCTTCAATTCTGATGCAGCACCTTGGGGTTCATTCTAGTTTTGTCTCTTCCATATTCATGACTCCCATCGTCCCTAAAATATTAGTATTAACATTATTATGTATATTATATAAAATATATATTATTTATATTATATAATATATATTTGTTAATTACGTTAATATAATATTCATTAATTATAAAGTTAATATGTTTATATATTATATAAATATGTTAAAATATTTATTATAAATATTAATATTAATGTTTAATATTTCAGTCCTTGCCTGTGAGCAGTCTCTGTCTCCCTTGCAACCGCTCCCTACACAGATGCCCTTTGCACCCTGCTTGCCAACAGACACCCAAGCTTGGGATCCCACACCCCCTCCCCAACTCAGAAGCCTGCCCTGCCCTTCCCCGCCAAATGGTTTTAGGTCTGAATTGTTGGGAAGAGAAGTGGACTTTTTTTGACACTGTTTTCCAGAGGTATCAGTTCAGCCGAAAGCCAGTGCCTAACAGCAGAGGTTTCAGGGTTACACTCCTGCTTTCCTCTTCCTGCTTCCCTGCTCCTTGATCTGATGAACTTGGGCAAGTGACTTAACCTCCCCGAGCCTCAGTTTTTTGTTGTTTTTTTTTTTAAGACAAAGTCTCACTCTGTTGCAGTGCTGTGGCACAATCTTGGCTCACTGCAACCTCCGCCTCCCGGGTTCGAGCGATTCTTGTGCCTCAGCCTCCCAAGTAGCTGGAATTACAGGAGCACGACACCACACTCGGCTAATTGAGCCTCCATTTCCGTATGTATAAAACACTGAGAGATGGACACTGAGGAGTAAATGAGTTAACATACCTGATGTGCTTAGCATAGCGCTCAACAAAGGTGTTATTGGTGTTACATTTATTGATGTCCACTGTTCTCTGGGCACTGAGAGGGATCCTGAGACAGAGAAGTCATAGCCCTAGCTCTCCAGACACTCAAGGTGATGTGGGGAAACTTAGCTGCTCTTGTGTTGTTTGAAGCACTCAGTTGTCAGGAAGACCTGACCTGACCTCCCCGTGGCTTTACTTCGCCTGTGGCACTGATGCCATGAGTCTTATTTGCCAGGTTCAACCTGTGTGTGGGGAGTGCCCAATGTGCCCAGGGTGCAGAGATGACCAGGGTGAGTTACTCCTGGAATACTGACTTCAGAGAGGAGCACAGCTTGGCCAGTGTATCTGCCGGCACTTACTTTCAGTCTACTGTGTGTCAAGCACAGAGGGAGATTTAAGAAGCATGTGCATCCTGGCCCTCACATCCCATTGTGAAGTTAAAATACACTGGCAGGAAGATGGCGTCACCACTAGTTAATAAATAAGTGGGTCAGGGAACATGATTTGGAAATCAGGAAACTTGAGTTCCTATCACTAAGGATGGTCTTTCCCTCAGTATCCAAGGGAATTGGTTCCAGGATCACCCCCTTTGCCGAGGATGACAAAATCCATGAATGGCTTAAGCACCCGCAGAACCCTCTAATTCAAAGAATTCAGCATCCCTCGAATACTGTATTTTCTATCTGCAGTTGGTTGAATCCACCAATGAGGAACCCCTGCGGATACAGAGGACTGACTGTATGTGACCTTGAGCAAGTGACTTAACCCCAAGCCTCAATGTCCTTACCTGCACAGTAAGAGGAGGTGCTAGAAGATGTTGAAAGGGAGGAGCTATAGCTTGCAGTGAGGGCCACAAGAGAAAGCTTCCTCGAGAAGGCATGAATACTGGAAGGCAGGCATGATGTGGAGAGGCAGATGGGAGGAAGGAGACCATGAGCTGAGAACCACAGTAGGCTTTATGGGGACAGTGCTATAGCTGGGGATAGAACAGAGAATGTGTAGCATGGAGAACAGGAGAAACAGTGTGAGAGGTAATACAAGGAGCATTCTTATTTTAAAAGTATTGTTTTCTAACTATATTCTCAGCCCCTAAGGCCAGGGCATAGCAGATTAATGAAATTTAGGTTAACGACATATAATGGCTAATTGTGGCAACCATAGACAGCACAGAAGTTTGGACTCTAATCAATAGATGATGTCACATGGCTGAAAGTTCTGGGGCTGGGAAAGAATGTCATGAGAGCAGTGGTTAGGGGCTGCACAGAGTGGGCGAGAGGCCGGGGGGGCCCTTGTCCTGATTCTTCTCACTGGGCCAAAAGCTTCTGGAGCTCTGCTGTCCTATTCCACAGTTGATATCCTCATGTGGCTAATTAAACTTAAATTTAAATGAATTAAAATGAAATAAAATGACAAACCCAGTTTCTTGGTCACACTTACTGCATCTTAACTGTTCAGTGGACACATTTGGCCAGTGGCTCCTATACTAGACAGCATGGGTAGAGAACACACACGAATGTTCTCCTCAACAGCCCTGGCCTTCAGGGACATTCAGAGTATGCAGCACAGAGCCGGGTGCCCCGTGGGGCTGCTTGGATGTCACCTGGCTCACGGGGGTGAGGAGGGCAGAACTGGGGTGGTGCCTGAGAGATCTGGAAGGAGGGGCCTCTGACAAAGTTAGGACTTGGTGACAAATGACTGTGGTATGGGGCTGCATACCAAAGACAGGGCTGAGAACCTGGGACAGTCAGGATAATCTCTTCTCGGAATTTTTGAGCTGTCTCAGAAACATTTCCTTCATGTGCCTGTTATTTCTGGCGTGCTCGGCTGTCTTTGCTGCCATAGCATTTCCCGCACAGTGCAGCCTTTATACCTTCTACCCTCACGAAGGGGCTTAGATCCTGGTGGAGCAGATGATGCTTGGAGGAAGATGCATTAGCTCTAGCTTCCATGGGGCCTGCGGGCTCTTGGGGTCATGAGGGAACTATCTTAAGATTTGCTAAACCAAGCCAAGACACATCACTTGCTGTCTGTCTTAGGGAAAAAAAAAGAAAGCTTGCTTTTGCGAGCTTGCTAGTCGGTTCTGCTGCTTGCCACTACCCGTTGGTTTGAAGGAGAGTTGAGTAGCTGGCTCAGAGAAGGTCTCTTACTGTCTGAAATACTTTTGGACATTCCTTCTCTCTGAGAGAAGCCTACGCCTTCTAGCCAAACAATACATGTTCCAGCAGCAAAGATATTTGTAATGAGCCCTGCCAGCATTCCTTGTCTGTGACCCCTTTCCCTAAGTATAACACCCTGCAGAGCTGGAATTTTTCTATGCTCAGCATTATGTGTTTAGGGGGGTACAATTTGGGAACTCTGGTTGACAGGTGTGTCCCTAAAGTTACTTGTTTTCTTAGGCTCTGAAGAGTGACGTTTGGAACGAGGCCCTGCCATGTTGCACTGCAAAGCGCACAGTGAAGAACGAGACCTTAGCCCAACTTGGGGTCTTTGTGACTTTTAAACACAAGTTCCAAATGAGGGAAGAACCTGTGGGAGAACCATGGAAAGAATTTTCCATCCCACCTGCAGTCTTTAGCTAATCTCTCTTCAAATGGTGAATTTTCGATCTCCTTTACATCTTTATCAACTTCACTTTGCTAGGCCTGGGGTTCTGAATCCATCCAGAGCCTCACTGAGAGTGGTTTTGAGGTCAGCTGATCAGCTTTCCACGTTGCCGCTATTGCTGCAGGTCAGGTGGTCGTGCTCTCTGACCTATGGATTCTCCGGGAAGAGCACCGAACTTTCTCAGCCCCATTCTTCCTCTTGTTAGCCAAATGACGACAGACAGGTCGTTTATCTTCTCCCAGTCTTGGTTGTTTCACTTTTCTTTTCTTTTTCTTTTTTTTGGGGGGAGGAACAGGGTCTCCCTCTGTCACCCAGGCTGGAGTGCAGCAGTGCGATCTTGGCTCACTGCAACCTCTGCCTCCCGGGCTCGAATGATTTTCCCACCTCAGCCTCCCAAATACCTGGGACTGTAGGTGCACGCCACCACACCCAGCTAATTTTTGTATTTTTTGTAGAGACAGGGTTTTGTCATGTTGCCCAGGCTGGGGTGGTTTCATCAGAGGAATGGGATTGTAAAAATTAAGTGGAAAAATATAGGGACAAACTGTCTGTAAACTACAAAGCTATTATTTACTTATTTAAAACAATATGTATTGATTGTATTAGTGTACCAGGCATTCAGGTGCTGAGAATTTGTGATGTTGACAGTGCGACGGCTCAACCACAAGCACGAGGTTTGTTTCCTAGGTTTGCACATTCTGAAACTTGAATTTGTGAGTTCACTCAGTGATGATCAAGTTCTGAGAAACCAATTTACGCTAATCAAACTTATAAGGAACTGATGTACAAAGCAGAATTTATAAATTGAGGTTTATGAACCCATAGAGGGGCCTTTTATGACAGAGGCCAAATCCTCCTGGGTTCACAATAAGGTACATGTGGCATAATCATCTTACTCTCCTGTCCCTTCCGCCCCTCTGTTTACTGATCCTTCAGGGCCTCATGGGCTTCATTTCTTCCAGGGAGGCCTCCCTGAACCCCTGTGTGTATGTGCATCTGCAGCCCGCAGTGCATCCTTCCACCATGGAACTTGCTGCCTTATATCGAAGTTACTGTCCTGTGCCTGTCTGGCCCTCCAGTGTCACTCCAGACTGGGTGTGGAGTGGGTGGAAACCGGGTCTGTTTCACTTCTAAATTCCCAGGCCTTAGCACTGACCGGACACAATAGACACTCAGCAAATACTTGTTGATCAAAATGGAATTAACAGAGCCTCGTTTTTGGAATGCTCATTGGCACCCATCTTTCTGTGCTGACAACATTACATTAGTTCCTTTTTCTGCTAGAATTACCATCAAGTTGGATGGACAATTGACAGTCCCCTCAGTAATCATCATGCAGAGTGGGTTACCGTTGATGGTTAGTTCTATCCAGGGAAAAGCGATTCCATTTGTCTCAGCCTGTCCCATCAATCTGGGACCCTTTACAGGGCCTGTTCTTCAGGCTCATATTCTCTACTTTTTTTTGAGATACAGCATCAGAAATCCTAAATTAGTACTATTTAAGTAACTCCCGTTTCCTTAGGCATAAATTAGTGTAATAATGCCTGTCTGGTCTTCCACACGGTTTTGTGAAGATCACATGAGTTGACGTTCACCAGAATGGTTTGTCCACAGCAGAGTTTGTCAAAGGTCTGATCTGAGGCTGGGCTCGCTGGCTCATGGCTGTCACTCTAGCACTTTGAGAGGCCAAGGCGGAACAATCGCTTGACCTCAGGAGTTGGAGACCAGCCTGGGCAACATAGCGAGACCCCATGTGTGTTTCACAAAACACAGGTCTGATCTGTTTTTGCTATCACTGTCATCATTTCGTATTGTCATGATGCAGCGTCTCCCTTAGAGGGCAAGAACATTCAGGTCTCTGAAAGTGTGTAGTAGAAGACTAGCGTCTGTTTTACTGCTTCCGAAGAGAGTATTATTTTGTTTCTGGCCCTAGCATGACCTCCCTTTCTTGCACCTAATCACGTCACCCACCTTCTGAGAGCACCATGCCTTTGTGTTGGTGTTACCTTTTACCAGCAGAAAACCTTGCCGTGTGCCTATGTGAGAGGCATGTTTATGAAACCCATGGAGAAGGCTGTTTTCTCTGTGTCTTCTGATGTTATTTGTGTGTGTGTGTGTGTGTGTTTGTTTTTGAGACAGTCTCACTCTGTCACCCAGGCTGGAGTGCAGTGGGAACTCCAGGATCACAATCTGCGCTCAGTGCAGCCTCGACCTCCGGGGTACAAGTGATTCTCATGCCTCAGCTTCCCAAGAAGCTGGGACTACAGGCACACGCCACCACGCCTGGCTAATTTTTGTATTTTTAGTAGAGACCGGGTTTCACCATGTTTTCCAGGCTGGTCTTGAACTGACCTCAAGTGATCCACTCACCTTGGCCTCCCAAAGTGCCAGGATTACAGGCATGAGCCACCATGCCCGGCCATGATGTTATTTGATTCTGAGGTTTTTAAAGCTTGGCTGTGCATCAGAAGCACCCCCTGGAACTTTTTGGAGACAAGATTTGTATCCCATGCTGGAGTGCAGTGGCGTGGTCACAGCTCGCTGTAGCCTTGACCTCACCAGGCTTAAGTGATTCTCTCACCTCAGCCTCCTGAGCAGCTGGGACTACAGGCACACACCACCACACCTAGCTAATTTTATTTTTATTTTTTGTAGAGACGGGATCTTGTTATGTTGCCCAGGTTAATCTTGAACTCCAGGGCTCAACTGATTCTCCCATTTCGACCTCCCAAAGTGCTGTGAGCCACCATGCCCAGCCCCCTGGAACTTTTAAACACTGGATGCCCAGGACTCATCACAGCCCTTCCGAATTAGACTCTGCTGAGGCTGGACCTGGGCATGAATGTGTTTTAGAAGTTTGATAGGTTGCTTCAGTGAATGACCAGAGTTGGAATTCAGGGGCATTTGGGTGATATTCTATACTCTGATGTTTCTATACCCACTATTTTTGTTCTTCAAGAAATGTTGTTTCTATACAGCAGGGCAGACACCCAGATCACCAGCACATATACCCATTCCTTAAAGAGGATGGCTATCTTTGCCCTTATCAGTGCTTGGGCTGGCTTGGCAGTGCTCCACACTCTGCAAATGTTTGGCTGTTTGGATGAATGAACAGAACCCTGTAAGGGAATTCCAGGGGTTAATCAGATTATATATGGTAGAATGTAAATTGGAACCCAGAAATATGAATTCCCAGACCACTGTTTTTACTTTTGTTCCCCCCCGCCCAAGACAGTGTCTCGCTTTATCACCCAGGCTAGAGTGCAGTGGTGTGATCTCGACTCACTGCAACTTCCACCTCCCGGGTGCAAGTGATTCTCTGCCTCAGCCTCCTGACTAGCTGGGATTACAGGCATGCACCACCACACCTGGCTAATTTTTGTATTTTTAGTAGAGACAGGGTTTCGCCATGTTGACCATGCTGGTCTCAAACTTCTGACCTCAAATGATCTGCCCATCTCAGCCTCCCAAAGTGCTGGGATTACAGGCATGCACCACCCCCCTCCCCCCAGTTTTTACTTTTTTTAAACCTTGAAGTGCAGCAGTCACCATGGGCGTTGTGCATGCTATCCCTGGAGATTCTGTTTTGGAATCATTGACGGGCTTCCTTCATTTGTCATATGGAGAATGGAGAAAATACCTTACCCTGCAGAACTGCCAGAGTTCGATGACGTGGCATAGCTAAGTACCTCCTACAGCCTTGGCCACGTGGGAGATGCTCGGTAAACAATAGTCCTGTTGATGAGAAACCTACCTTCAAAGCAACTTCTTGGTCAGCGTGGCTGTGCGGTTTACAGAACTCCCGAGCCTCTGTGCAGTGCAGAAGGGCCAAAGGATGTGTCCTGTCCCCCAACTGTGATGGCGGTGGTGGGTAGGATAAGGCTGTGGGTCCCTGCCCTTCTGATTTCTACTTGGGGAGGTGGAAGAACCCCAGCACAGTCTCGTCTTCCTGGAGTTCTGTTTGCTTGAATGGTTCCTTCTCTCTCTTTCCCACGCATGATGCATTCACATGCTAGGAAGAAGGACGGAGGATGTGATCCACATTCTGACTTCTCTCAGTGCTTTAGTGGCTTTGCCGTTAGGCACCTGGGCAGGCGTGAGCAGAGGTGACCGCGGCATAATGGCCCTGATTTTCACCCTGGATGAGAACAGCATTCCAGGGGTTAAGCAGGTGGGTGTGGGGCAGATAGATGTGAGTCCAGCCCCATCTTGTAGAGATATGTGCTCTAGGCAAGCTAGGGTTTCCTTACCTGCAAAAGCAGAATCATGGTAATGTGTGTTTCACTTAGTCCACAGGGAGGATCGCTTGGTCACTTGTGAGCTGAGGGAAGAGAAGCCCATACTCAGTGCCGCTTCCTTCAGGAATTGTTCCGGAAGTCACCAGTTAAATGCTCCCTTATCCCTCTTGTAAACCCTAGCCAAGCCCCTTTCTTAGGGTACTTATTCCATTCCCTCCTGCATCATGGTTATTCACATCCTGAATTTATTTCTCTTGCTAAAAGAAGCGCTAAAAACACAGCTCTTGGCTGACTTGTGCCTGGAGGGTTTGGGATCACGCCTCCACCCTTTAGGACCTTTGCAGCCTGACCTGCCCTGGGCTACGTGCGTATCCCAGCGCTCCTCATAGGTGTACATGTGGTCCCCTCTACCTGGCGTGTCCCCTCAGGTAGCTGTTAGCATGACTGAAGAATTTTCAGGATGTTACAGTGCTTTGGGTACACAGAATAACTGACTGCGGCAGCTGCCCACGTCACCGTCACCGTTGGGTGAATGGATGCTGATTTGAAAGAAAGAGTCATCCTTCAGAATGTTGATTTGAATCGGAAGGGGGTCTTGTTGCTTGGGGTTGGTTCCTTGGGGGCCAGCTGTTTGCCCTCACAATGTCGAATGCACACCCTGGCGCTGGTTTCTCCGGCCTACAGAAAAGCCCGTAGGAGTACAGTGATTAGAGGAACCTCAGCTGTTTTGCTGAATGGCCCTCTTTCATCAGGATGTGCTGGGACAAGGGCCTTTTTCAGCCAAAATATCAGAGGAAGACCAGAGTTCCACAAGAGCCATTTGCTCTTCGCTAGGACTCCGAGGAGGAGTCGGCTCCCCAGCCCTTGTGGAAGCACTCGGCAGCCTCCCCGCTTTTCCTGATCTCCGTAGCGAGCAGATGGCCGGAGCTCCGAGGGCAGTTGTAGGGGGCGTTAGAGATGTGAGCACTGCAGCCACAAACCTCTTTTATTTTACTGACTTCTGCATCTTCCTTCAGCCAACCCACTACTTCTGCTGTCCAGAGGTTTCCAGCTCAAATTAGTACGTATGACCACCCTGATTTCTGTTTTCCTGCCATGGCTTAGTTTCTGGATGACACTGGCTGTTTATATTCTGGGGGCCTGGGGTTTTTTGGGGAGCATTGATTGAGGTTTTTGTCTGTCTTCAATGCTTTGGAGAAACTTTAATCTTATGAAGCTGCCCGAATGGCAGTAATCAGTGTCCGAGAACAGATCTGTGTGGTGGAGATAAAAGCGTTCTGGTTGGCGGGTAGAGAGGGCAGTGGCTTTTTTATATCCCTCATACAGTGGTGGAGGAGGACGTTTCCGTTTTGTCTGTCTGCGTCTGACCTTTTGTAACTTTGGTCACTCCTTTTAGGACACTCAGATCTTTTGTGAGAAGGGTGATTTCTGCGTGGCTGGGATGGATGACTTGTGGGTTTGGGCTTCCTGGCCCCGGGCACCTGGTAAAGTTGAGCGTGCCATCACCAATGTGGATTTCTTCATGGACTTCCCCAGTGGGGCACTTTGAGAGTCTGATGAATCGGGAGCCTGTGCCTCTCGGCGTCAGAAGCTGTGGCCATCAGATATAGTATTCAGATCAGCCACGCAGAGGGCGCGTGAGGCTCTGGGCCCAGAGTGAGCTCAGAAGAGAAGCCGGGAAGCTGGGTCACAGAGACTTTCTGCATCTTGTTTTCCTAAATCCTGTGACTGACCACGCTCTGCGGCCTCCCACCCCACCCCCTGCCCCAAGAGTCACGTCGCGCGGTTTCCTCTGGCTGGATCCCCTTACTGTATTTGCAGGACTCAGGGTGATCTCACAGCCTCAGGATAATGCGCTGCTGCTTGGGCTTCCCTGCAGCTTCCAGTCTTGCTTTTTACAGTAAACGCCCGTTACTTGTTGTCGTGGGGGAACAGAGGCAGAGTGTTCCAGGGCCCCAGTCAGTGCTGTCCCGACTTCATGCGTAGAGCAGGAGGCCCTGATTCTTATCAGTGTAGGAACACGGAGGAGGAACAGCTGGCCTTGTAAGTGATCACAGAGTGAAACCAGCCTAGTCTGTTGCATTGTTCCTTTTTTTTCCAAAGGAAATGTAAGGGAAACCAAGGGGAACTTTTGCCCGTGGTTTCCAAGGCAAAGGTCATCGTTAATGGTTGGCTGTTTCCAGCGTGCTTGGGTTTCTGGTCAGTATGAATTTTTTTTTTTTAATCTGATGAACAAAAGCAGTTGATGTTGTCTCGAAAAGATTTTCCCAGCTGCTTCGATGAACTGCTGGTTGTTTTAGGTTTCATGAGTTTGGAACCTCTCGCATAGCTCTTTCAGATTTTGATGAGAATAAATAGTAAGTGATCTGTGTCTAAGAACAGTTCTGAAAACATACTGAGCTGTGAGATTCTAAGGAAGGAGAGAGTGACAAGCTTTGTGGGTGGAAAGGGTTAGGTGATTCTGCAACCTGTGAAATGAGATCAGCCAGATGGATGCTAAAGAGCTTTTTGCTTCCTATGAGTGAGGGTAAGACAGCAAAGAAAGGCTACTTCTCGTTTCTTTCATTATTTATAATCCTGGGCTCGTCAACACTTGAACCTTGCAGCACAAATATACGACTGTGAGAGGGTGGAAAGGATGACTCGGCAGTGCATCTGCAGTAGCGGACGAAATGCTGTCAGATGTCAAGTGTTGGTGTCACAAGATACCGAAAGCCAATTGCCTGGAATTCAAGGGACCGAACAAGAAGACAGAAAGAACTAAGTCTTCTTATTTAATATTTGAGCAGTCACTATTTTTAGCGTGAGCATTTAGCCAGAAAAACTAACAGATTTTATTGTGGACTTCATATCATAGGACATAACAGTTTTCCTGATTTCGGGAGCTGCTGATTGGAAATGCTAGTTCATGTGGCATTTTCTTGGCACCCGGAGTCATACTCCAGACTTTGCTGAGTTTTTATTCCAGAATTCGAACGTTTAACTACCAACATTAGATGTCTGGGGCAAAGGTGATCTTGCTTTCTTATATTACAGAAAACACCTTCGTCTTTCTGTCAGGAATTGATTTACTTAATTTCAAGGTTCTCTTTAATTAGAAGACTGCTTTTTCGTAGGGATTTTTCCTTCAAATCATGTATATGTTCATTGGTTGCTCAAGAGAGAAATTTTTATAGTCGCCTACAATTTGAACTGTGACCTCCTTTTACAAAATTATTAAGATTAGAATGTTCTTTTTAAATTATATAGTATGTGTTTTATATTATTTTGAGAATCAAACAAAAATAGGTGTTTTTAAAGGTTAGTATGTTTAATATAGAACATTTGGAAAATAGTAAATAGAAGATAATCTATTCCTCCTCCTCCCCCACCTCCTGCAAAGACGATGTTAATAATTTTGGTGTATTTTATGCATAATTTTGAGAGTTGATGGTATTTTTGAACAATTGATAGTAATTCATAGCTGAGGCATTCTTTTTTTATGTCTTATTTTTTGCAAAAGCCAGACTTGGCAGCCAAGTCATCAAAGTGAAATTAAAAATAAAAACTTTTGATGTACGACAGGGTCTCACAACGTTGCCCAGGCTGGTGTTGAACTCCTGGGCTCGAATGATCCTCCCACCTCAGCCTCCCAAATAAAAATTTTTTAATTGTAATTTTTAAAGTTATAGGTTAGATATGTGTTATTGCTAGCTAAAATAACAAAGACCAAAGATTCATTCTGCTGAGAAATTCATTGGGCCAACTTGAGGTTTTCCACAAGCATAGTGGACAGGGCAATCTTGACTAAGTTAAATCACAAGTCAGTAGCCACCCTCCTTTTCTTTTCTTTTCTTTTCTTTTCTTTTCTTTTCTTTTCTTTTCTTTTCTTTTCTTTCTTTCTTTCTTTCTTTTTTTTTTTTTTAAACGTAGTCTCACTCTGTCGCCCAGGCTGGAGTGCAGTGGTGCGATCTTGGCTCACAACGACCTCCACCCCTGGGACTCAAGCAAGCAATTCTTGTGCCTCAGCCTTCTGAGTAGCTGGGATTACAGGCATGCGCCACCACGCCTGGCTCATTTTTGCATTTTTAGTAGAGACTGGGTTTTACCATGTTGGCCAGACTGGTCTCGAACACCTGACCTCGAGTGATCCACCTGTCTCGGCGTCCCAAAGTGCTGGGATTACAGGCTTGAGCCACCCCGCCTGTCCCTACTTTTCTTAAAATGCAAACAGCTAGTGAAAGTGTAATTTCATCTTGTATTTCATAAAGGGAAGTCACCAAGAAACAATGGAGTTGTTAAAAGCCAGAGAGTTAGAAGCAGAGATCAACAGCAAGAGCATGAGAATTCACAAAGTAGACCGCCCTCTCCTAATCAGGGAATTGTTCTCTATTCTTAGAAAATGTTACGGCCGGGCGTGGTCACGCCTGTAATCCCAGCACTCCGGGAGGCCGAAGCAGGCAGATCGCTTGAGGTCAGGAGTTTGAGACCAGCCTGGCCAACATGGTGAAACCACGTCTCTACTAATAATACAAGAATTGACTGGGCATGGTGGCACATACCTGTAATCTCAGCTGCTAGGGAGGCTGAGACATGAGAATCGCTTGAACCCAGGAGGCAGAGGTTGCAGTGAGTTGAGATCACACCACTGCACTCCAGCCTGGATGACAGAGTGGAACTGTGTCTCAAAAAAAAAAAAAAGAAGAAGAAAAAAGAAAGAAGAAAATGTTATATTACAGTGAGATCCCTGTCCGGTATTCTGCAGAAAGGGGCCCTGGAGCCTACGGAGAACTTTGAGTGGTGTCACAGAAGCATTGTTTTGTCACGAAAATTCTCCAGCACTAAGCTTTTAGCAAAAGCAAGGTTTGAGAAGAGTACTACGTGGAATTATTATAAAAGCAGTTTCATCCTATTTGCATTTTACATGCCATTTGTCCACGCTAAAGCTTTTTCCCCTGCAGTAATTCTTTGTCCATTTTCCTGTCTGAATTCCAGTCTAACTGTGCTTTGGTCTTATCCTTCCCAGCTTAAGCGAGAGCTTTTTCATGGTGAAAGGCGCAGCCCTCTTCTTACAACAGGGAAGCAGCCCTCAAGGCCAGCGGAGTCTTCAGCACCCCCACAAGCATGCAGGTGAGGGCTCTAAGTTGATACTCTTACATTGGAGCTGCTTTTCTGGACAGCAGAGGAAACTTCCATTGTTGGTGATATTGCTGAGTTTGCAGGCCTTAGAAATAGTGGAGAACACAGGTTTGCAATGACCAGTGCAGGCAGAGGCTCAGATGCTCTTTCTTGAGCACGCCACGCACATTTTCCAACCTTTTATGTCATGTCTGTCTGCGTCAGGAGTAAGGTCATCTGCATCCTGCTGGGATGCAAAGATTTCCTCTCTGTAGTTTATCAGTTAACTGCAGGCTGTAAGTGACTTTTTAACAAATGCACCAAAATGAATTATAACCAGATGTCGTCCACTTGAAAATAACCATCTGTAGTGCTGTATACCTAATCTTGGGATGGATTTCTCCAAGCATTTGAAAAACACTCATTTGGAGAATTTCTTGAAGGGCCTTTGGCTCCAACTCTGAGACAGACACTATAGTAGGAAGTCTTGATTCTGTAATAGTTTGTTTTTAGGAAGTGGACAGAAGTAATAGAGTGAGGATCAAACTGAGTTTAAATAAGAAATGCTTACTAAGTAATAAGACTGGTTTTCTTAGGAGACTTGACTCAGAACTGAAGGCAGTTAGAAAGAGGAATTCAAGAAATGCAGGCCGGGCACGGTGGCTCATGCCTGTAATCCCAGCACTTTGGGAGGCCGAGGCAGGCAGATCACGAGGTCAGGAGATCAAGACCATCTTGGCTAACACGGTGAAACCCTGTCTCTAATAAAAATACAAAAAAAATTAGCCGGGTGTGGTGGCGGGCGCCTGTAGTCCCAGCTACTCAGGAGGCTGAGGCAGGAGAATGGCGTGGACCTGGGAGGTGGACCTTGCAGTGAGCCGAGATTGCGCCACTGCGCTCCAGTCTGGGAGACAAAGCGAGACTCCGTCTCAAAAAAAAAAAAAAAGAAACGCTTGCATGGCCCTGCATGGTGTCTCACACCTGTAATCCCAGTGCTTTGGGAGGCTGAGGTGGGAGGATCACTTGAGCCCAGGAGTTTGAGGCTGCAATGAGCTAGGATCACGCCACTGCCCTCCAGCCTGGGTGACAGAGAGAGACTCTGTTTCTTAAAAACAATAACAACAAAAAACACTTATGGCCAGACACAGTGGCTCTCGCCTGTAATTCCAGCACTTTAGGAGGCCAAGGTGAGCAGATCTCACTTGAGCCAAGGAGTTCAGACCAGCCTGAACAACACAGTGAAACCCTATCTCTGCAAAAAATACAAAAATTAGCTGGGCATGGTGGCGCGTGCCTATAATCCCAGCAAGGTGGGGAGCTGAGGTGGGAGGATTGCTTGAGCCCAGGAGGTCGAGGCTGACGCGTCACCACACCCAGCTAGTTTTTTGTAGGTGCGTGTGTAGATGAGGTCTCACTGTGTTGCTCACTGTATTGCTCAGTGAGCCATGATTGCGCCACTGCACTCCAGCCTGGGTGACAAAAAAAAAAGACCCTATCTCAAAAAGAAAGAAAGAAAAAAATGCTTGCATGTAGGTGAATCTTTGTCGTAGATGGCCAGCATATCGGCATTTCTTGGGGAGGCAGTGCATGATTGCATGTCTGTGAGCTGAGAAGGCCTTTACCTTTCAGAGCAGCAGCAGGTGAAACCAACCCATCACTGTGGCCAGTTTTCTTGTTACCTGTGATCGTTGTGTTCGTTTAACCTCAAGTCATTCAGCTTCATTTTAGATCTGAGTGCTCAGGTTAGAATTCTGCACCATACAATTTATAGCAAACACCAAGGCTCAGTCCGTATTTTCACATACTGATGTTGATAATATTTAGGTCTGTTTTAAGCAAAGAAAATAACTGTCCTGTATAATAGGCAGTGTGGTTTGTGGGAATAGTATTTGTTTTGAAACCAGGCAGACCTGTATTCCAATCCTAGTTCTCCAACTTACTAAGCTGTCATAGGTTGACTTCTAAGCCTCAGTTTCCTAGTCTTTACAATGGGCATCATATACTGGTACCTCAGACAATATGGAAATTTAGAGTTATGCGTGTAACATACCTGCCTTTAGTAGGTGCTGTATATATATGGGTAACTATCATTGTTATTACGATGACTCCTAGTACGATACAGCTATAAGCAGACCCTTCATTCTTTTTTTTTTATTTAATTATATGAAAAGTTTCTTTAGAGACGGATCTCATTACCTTGCCCAGGCTGGTGTGTAGTGGCCTGACCATAGCTCACTGCAGCCTCGACCTCCTGGGCTCAAGTGATCTTCCAGCCTCAGCTTCCTGAGTAGCTGGGACCATAGATGCGCGCATCACCACACCCAGCTAGTTTTGTGTGTGTGTGTGTGTGTGTGTGTGTGTGTGTGGATGAGGTCTTACTATGTTGCTCAGGCTGGTCTCCAACTCCTTGCCTCAAGCCATCCCCCCACCTCAGCCTCTCAGAGCATTGGGATTATAGGTTTGAGGCTCCATACTCAGCCAGATTCTTCATTCTTGAATTTGCTAATTATTCTGCCCTCTTAGAAATGTAGCTATTGTTCATGTTTTAACTGTAACACATACAACAAAGCAAATGCTCAAGCTCTGCTCACTAAGTGTCATATACCTCCTTCCTATAATCCGAAGACTAGAAGGGTAGGATGCAAGCCACCGGCTGGCTGACTCTTATGCCCTGAGGTCTGGAGTGGGCGATGAGGTCAGAAGGCAGAGGGGCCACCAGCTGTCCACAGTTGGTCTGTAAGTGACCTTGGGACAGGCACAGACTAGACTTACATTAGTTCCTTTTTTTCCCTAGAATTACCATTACCATCAAGTCTCATGAATGTACCAGAGTCCCCCCAGTAACCACCGTGCAGAGCTGAGTAGAATTGAGGGTTAATTCTGTCTGTGGAAAAGTAGTTCAGTTTGTTTCAGCTAGTCTGGTCAATTTGAGACCCTTTTTAGGGCTTGTGTTCTCTGATTTTTTTGTGTGTGGATGTCAGACTGGGGTTTGGATTTCTGTCTGTCAGCAATTCCATATCTCAGCAAACAATCCCACTGAAAGAAGTTTATCTGTGTGGAAAATGTCCCTTTCATTTAGGCATTTATCAGACAGGGGTTTGTTTTTGCTTTCCCCAGTGCAGTTCTGTGACTCGGGTAGATGTGGGGGCGGGCAGGCAGGTGAAGAACCCCTCATGGTCGCTGTGTTGCGTTGGTGACATGATGGGTGGAGGAAGGGGTTGGGGAGCTCTATGGCTTTTTTTAATATGAACCCTTATCTCCAAATCACTCATCATAGGAAGCAGGGCCAACATAGGGTGTTACACACTGTGGAATTGTATAACTGGAGAGGACAGATAAGAGGGGCATGGTTCTTTTCTTTTTTACATTTTATTTATTGTGGAAAGAATGCTTAATTGGGCCGAGTTTGGTGGCTCATGCCTATAATCCCAGCACTTTGGGAGGCTGAAGTGGGAGGATCATTTGAACCCAGGAGTTCGAGACCAGCCTGGGCAACATGGCAAAACCGTATCTCTATTGAAAAAAAAAAAAAAAGAAAAAGAATGCTTAACATGAGATCTACCCTCCTGACTAGAGGCACAAATTTCTAATGACCCAATTCCTCTCTGAGGCAGGAAGTGCAATTTGGACATCATCTGTCATTCTCCCTTAAAATGAAAAAGATGCTTTTGCAAAAGGAACACACACACTGTTTTCTTTTGGAGCATTTGAGTGTGTAAGCATTATTGATCCTTTTCGGGTTACAATTGTGAGGTATAGGGTAATTTTTTTTTTTTTTCGTTTGTAGAGACAGGGTCTCATCATGTTGCCCAGGGTGGTCTCACACTCCTGTGCTCCAGCGATCCTCCTGCCTTGGCCTCCCAGGTAGCTGGGACTAACTACAGATGTGAACGAACCAGAAAGCCCAGCTAATTTTTTACTTTTCTGTAAAGATGGGGTCTTGCCATGTTGCCCAGGCTGGTCTTGAATGCCTGGCCTCAAGTCCAGCCTTGGCCTCCCAAAGCACTGGGATTACAGGTGTGAGCCACCACACCAGGCTGATATTAGCATCTTTACAGATGAACCTTTCTTCAGAAAGAAATCCTTTCAGATATAAAGAAAAATGTATAAGCTAGAGAAAAAAGCAACCTTGGAGTCACATCTGCTACTTTAATTAATTATGCACCTCCCTTACAATTTTCCCCTCCGTGAAAGTGTGCGCTTCTTCTGACAGGGTCTCCTGCTTCGCGCGAGACTCATGGCCAGTAAGAGACTTTCCTCACTGCACTCCAGGGACACCTCCTGAACCCTGGGGCAGCTCAGAGAAGTTCAGAAGCCGCCCCTGGATTACTGCTTGTTTTACATAGTGAAGAAAAAAGAGTACATAATTTTTAGCAAGAAAAGAGAAAATGACAGGTGGTTGTCTATTCAAATTATTTCTCCGGGCAACCAGCATACAGCTGCTGTCTGTAGAGTCACTTAAATATTTCCCCTCCTGGTTATGGAAATAATGTCTGCCTCCAGTGGAAAATGCAGAAATTTGAAGTGGGGCCCGGGGTGGGGTAGCTCATGCCTATAATCCCAGCACTTTGGGAGGCTGAGGCGTGCAGATCACTTGAGGTCAGGAGTTCAAGACCAGCCTGGCCGACATGGTGAAACCCTGTCTCTACTATAAATACAAAAATTAGCTGGGTATGGTGATGGGCGCCTGTAATCCCAGCTACTTGGGAGGCTGAGGCAGAAGAATTGCTTGAATCCAGGAGGCGGAGGTTGCAGTGAGCCAAGATTGCACCACGGCACTCCAGCCTGGGCGACAGTGTAAGACTCTGTCTCAAAAAAAAAATTAAAAAAAGGAAGAAGAAGTTGTTTGAAGAGGAAACATGATGCTCTGTCCTTCTTCTCTAATGATGAACTCCTAGCAAATGCCTTACTTCCAGCCACAGCTGTCGTTTCTAGGCACCCCAACCTGCCGAGTAACATTGCCTTGGATGAAATAACAGTTTTCTCTAGGCTTGCCTGTATTTTCCACATTTTGTATTTGGAAATCTATATTGTATGTATTTCAGGAAATAAGAGCAACTTTTAACAACATGACAGTAAGCTCCATGTCACCCATCCGCATCACACAGTATTCAGAGTGGTGTAAGAGAAATGGAGACTTGAAGTTTTTGTGGTGATTCTCCTGTGGTGTAGGTAGACAAATTTTAACTTCTCAATCTTTTTCCAGGCCATCAACATCAGCCTTTCATAGGTTTGTTTCCTAGAAAGTAGGTAGGAGACCTTTCAAACCTTTCTTTATTGCTCCACCAGGGGACCTGCCTCAGCATCTGCAGGTGATGATCAACCTTCTGCGTTGTGAAGACAGAATCAAGCTGGTAAGAAGCGGTGAGAATGTTAAATTTAAAAAAAATTTTTTTTTTTTTTTTTTAGTTTTTGTGAGATGAGGGTCTTGCTCTGTTGCCCAGGCTGGAGTGCAGTGGCATGATCCTAGCTCACTACAGCCTCAAACTCCTGGGTTCAAGCAATCCTCCCACCTCCACCTCCTGAGTAGCTGGGACTACAAGTGTATACCACTAATTTTTTAGAAAATTTTGTGGATGTGGGGTCTTGCTGTTTTGCCAGGCTGGTCTTGAACTCCTGGCCTCAAACGATTCTCCTGTCTCCGCCTCCCAAAGTCCTGGGGTTATAGGTGTAAACCACCGTGCCCAGCCAGCACGTTTTAATTTTTAATTGTGAAACTTGGTGGGGAACCATTCATGAATGATAGGGGGAAAAGCTTTTACATTACAACAAATTCTCCTCAAATTGTTCACTAAAGCGAAAGCCAGGTTGACTCCTCAGTACCCCAGAGGAGCCACAGGAGGGATGAAACAGGTCTCTACGGCAGTTAAATAAGCTAAATAAGAACTTTCTTTGGATTTCATGTGTTCACTGATTTCTTGCATTTTGGGTGTCTCCTCTGAGCCAGGCAGCGTCCCCGGTGCTACTGAGAGAAACGAGGCCTGGTTCCTGCTGTCAAGAACTTCCTCTTTGTGTGTTTTTGTTGTTGTTGTTATTGTTGTTTTTGGTGGTGTTTGAGATGGAATCTCACTCTGTCGCCCTGGCTGGAGTGTGGTGGTGTGATCTTAGCTCACTGCAACCTCCACCTCCCAGGTTCAAGAGATTCTCGTGCCTCAGTCTCCTGAGTAGCAGGGATTACAGGCGCACACCATCACGCCTAGCTAATTTTTGTATTTTTAGTAGAGATGGGGTTTTGCCATGTTGGCCAGTCTGGTCTCGAACTCCTGACCTCAAGTGATCTGCCTACCTTTGACTCCCAAAGTGCTGGGATTATAGGCCTGAGCCACTGGGCCCAGCCAAGGATTTTCTCTTCATTTTTAACTCCCGGAGGGAAAGGTAGAACACTGAAAGTGTTGATCTTGCGTTGGAGATGGGAGGGAGGCACCACCTCCAAAGGCAGGCCAGTGAGAGCATGTCTGCCCTGTTCCAGGCCGTGCGCCTGGAGAGCGCCTGGGCGGACCGGGTCCGGTACATGGTAGTGGTGTACAGCAGCGGGCGCCAGGACACCGAGGAGAATATCTTGCTGGGAGTGGACTTTTCCAGTAAGGAAAGGTGAGTCTGATGAGCTAGGTGTTCCCTTCTGTGTGGGAGGCAAGAGTTGCTGCTAGAAAAAGGTTTCCATGGTCCCATATCCATGTGGGAAAGGGCTGCGTCCTGATGGAGAGCCTGGGGAGTCGACACTGGGAACACTAGGGTGGCCATTTCAGCTCTGTGTGCCAGGCACCGTGCCAGCTCCAGGCTGTGCTCTTGGAGCTCAGAGTCGATTGAGAGGACAGAAAGTTATGCTGTGCTTAGAGAGGTTTCACGCCAGCTGCTATAGAGTGGGGCACCTTAGCCAGGAATGCTTCCTAAAGGAGGTGACAACAACGCCAAACCCAGAAGGCCAAGCCAGAGTCCGCCAAGGGAAGCAGGAGACCCTCCCAGGCAGAGGGGCCCATGGAGAAGTATGGAGATTGGTGGGTCTCCTCTCAGATACCTTACCCCATAGTGATACTCCAGAGGTTCCCAAGTGGAGTGGGAACTCCATCTTCATGGCACATCCTAGTCAGAGGCTTGAAGAGTAGCTTGTAATTTCCCACTAACTGGAGACCAAGTAAGTTAGAGCATTGACCCCATGATGTGTGTGAAATGAGAGTGGGATCACTCCCCTGACATCTCAGATAAATGAATGCCTGTGAGATCATTGCAAAACCTGGATTTGTTCAAACTAGATTAGACTCCCTTTATTCATCATTCATTCATCGACTCATTCGTTAAGCGTGTGATTTATTTGCATTCTCCTGTGTATGAGGCAATGGACTAGGCCCAGGTAAACAAAGAAGTAACAGCACAGTTCTTGGCCTCAGAGGGCTTCTAAGTGAGCTTGGAAGACAGTCACAACCAGGTAGGAGGGAGAGAGTGACTGAGAGGTGCTGGGGTTTTGTGAGACCACAGGAGGAGGCGGCTACTGAGAGCACCTGGCAGGACCTTTCTGGCAGGAGTGAAGCCTAAGCTGAATCTTAACGGGCAAGTGGGCAGTCAGGCGAGCTCTAGGGTGGAGGCAGAGCCGCGAGGTGCATTTGAAGAGCATTTCAGGCAGAATGAACAGCAGAAACCCGTCAGGGAGGCTGTGAGTGTCATGGTAACAGTACGGTCTTGTCTTGTTCCCGTGAGAGCTTCTGTAAGTCACATGCTAGCAACTGAGACTTGGATGCTTTTTAGAAGGAAATGAATAAAAAAAGGAGGACATTTCTTTTATGACATGCCCCCCACCCCTGCAGTACATAATAAATAGCACTGTGAGAAAGTTTCCTGTGACACATGTAGGAGATGGAGTTGGGGCTGGCATCTGTGGCCTTGACCTGGTTGGGAACCTGGGGCTAGAAGAACCTGTAGCATAGGAGGTGTTAGGATATGAGCTCTAAAGAGCCACTTGGAGACTGGAGGGCATGGTCCATTAGGACGGGGTGCCACCAGGCAGATGCTCTCAGAAATGCCCAGAGCCCCATCTGTTTGGCCATTATCTGTATGGTTGTGAGGCATAGCGGTGTTTAGTGTTTGACCGTCTTGCAGTTGTAATTGTTCTTCCAATGACTATCCAGCTTTTCAGAATCTTTCTGAGGCAGGGACTTTCCTCACAAGTGTGGCCTGTTCCAATAATGCTTTCTGATCCTGAACGGAAATCGGCCTCTTGTGGCCTGTGCCCATCGTCTTGATCTGAACCATGGGAGCAGTGTGGAAGCCCAGTCCTCCTGACTGTAAAGTACAGCACACCTACAAAATGCCTCCGTGGACGTCTCATTTAGCCCCTTCATCCCCCTGGGGTGGGTAGTCCTACCTCAGGTTTTACACATGACAGAAGCTCACGAGGCTGCAGTGATTACCCCAGGGCCATCCCAGTAAGTGGCCGGCCTGGGACTTGGAGGCAGGGCTTTTCCTGTCGACCTGCTGAATGAATAGATCCCACGCATTCTTTCCCAGCGGGCTGCAGCTCTCTTCCTGTACACCACCTTGCTCATTCATTCACTTCTAGGTTTATCGTGTATGGATTTGTTAGCTCTTCCCCTGTGCCGGGTGCCCCACCAGGTGCTGGGGCCACATCAGGGAGCATGGCAGACACACCTGCAGTCTCACAGAGCTCACAGGCCAACAGTCATGGGCATGCCTTAGATGCACACACGTGCACTCCACTGCTGCCTGGCTGGAGGAGACAGGCCCATGTGCTCATCCGCACCGCCCCCACGGTGCTCTTCCCTCCCACCGTCTCCTCCCTTTGCCTCCCCTCGGCACCTGACTTCCCTCTCCCTGTGGTTCCCTCTCCCTGTGGTTCTCTCGCCTCCACTGCATGCTCCTCCCTCAGGTTCGAGTCTCTGCACCCTCTGAGCAGGAGCCACAGCCCACGTGTGGGCACCGACCCCAAGGCCAGGGCAGGTCTCTGAGGTTGGAGAGGGCGGTCGAGAGGCCACCCAAGGTGAGCAGGGGCCTGGCAGGAACCAGAACTAAGCAGTCCTTCCTGTCGCTGGGCCTGATGCAGCTGTCTTCTGTGCCCGGGGAATCCCGGGGGCTGGGAACTGGGCCTTCTCCTGCAGCTCCCACATTGCCTGGGCCCCAGGCTGTTGTCTTCCTTCCTGGCTTGAAAACAAAGTCCAGGTCCCCACCAGAAGCGTTTGACCTGCTGAGGGAGCAATATACTTGTTTTTTCTAAATTCCTTCCTTGGGATTTTGTTTTTTGATTCCCCCTGCCAAAAAAAAAAAAAAGAAAGAAAAAGAAAAGAGACGAGCATTGCCCCCAAAGGGGATCTTCATAAGAGTCCAAGTGCTGTCCAAAAGGCAGCATTGGAATGACGGCTGCTGCACAGGCTCGCACACTCTCACTTAGCTTTTTGTTTATGTTTTTGTTTTTAAGACAGGGTCTCACTCCATCACCCAGGCTGGAGTGCAGTGGTGCGATCTGGGCTCACTGCAACCTCTGCCTCCCGAGTTCAAGCGATTCTCCTGCCTCAGCCTCCTGAGTAGCTGGGATTACAGGCATGCGCCACCATGCCTGGATAATTTTTGTATTTTTAGTAGAGACAGGATTTCGCCATGTTAGCCAGGATGATCTTGAACTCCTGACCTCAAGTGATCAACCCCGCTCGGCCTCCCAAAGTGCTGGGATTACAGTCATGAGCCACCGCACCCAGCCTCCCTCAGAGTCTTGTATCTGCATATGCATCCTGGGGAGACCAGAGCAGCCACGCCACCCTAGGGTTCAATCTTGGATTCTTTTCTCTTCTTTTCTCTTCTCTTTTCTTTTTCTCTCTTCCCTCCCCTTTCCCTTCCCTTTCCCCTCCCTTTCCCTTTCCCCTTCCCCTTCCCCTTCCCCTTCCCTTCCCTTCGCCTTTCCTTACCTTTCTCTTTCCTTCTTCTTCTTCTTCTTTTTTTTTTTTTTTTATGTGGAGACAGGATCTCCCTCTGTCACCCAGGCTGGAGTGGTGAAATCACGGCTCATTGCAGCCTTGACCTCCCAGGCTCAATCATTTCTCCTACCTCAGCCTCCTGCGTTACTGGGACCACAGGCCCATGCCACCATTCCCAGCTGATTTTTTTAATATATATAATTTTTTTTTTTTTTTTTTTTTTTTGAGACGGAGTCTCGCGCTGTCACCCAGGCTGGAGTACAGTGGCGAGATCTCAGCTCACTGCAAGCTCCGCCTCCCGGGTTCACGCCATTCTCCTGCCTCAGCCTCCTGAGTAGCTGGGACTACAGGCACCCGCCACCACGCCCGGCTAATTTTTTGTAGTTTTAGTAGAGACGGGGTTTCACCGTGTTAGCCAGGATGGTCCTGATCTCCTGACCTTGTGATCCGCCCGCCTCGGCCTCCCAAAGTGCTGGGATTACAGGCGTAAGCCACTGCGCCTGGCCAATATATATAATTTTTTTAAAAAATCACTATTGCACGGGCTGGTCTCAAACTCCTGGGCTCAAGCAGTCCTCTTGTCTCCACCACCCAAAGTGCCAGGATTATAGGTATGAGCCACCACACCCGAGCAGGATTATGTTTTCAATTCGGATTGGGAACGTTTTGAGTGCCTTGAGCGTACACCACTGTCCACGCATCAGTGTTTTGCCATCAGTGAAGGACTCCACGATGGAGTCTTGGAACAGATTGGTTTCCTGCCTGGACCGCCAGACCCATCTGGCTTCTCTGTTCCTGCCATACAGGCCCTAGGAACTTGGAGCCTGCTTTCTTCTTCTGCAATTGCTCCCACCCACTTTATCCTTTGGGGTCACTCTTCCTCTAAAGATTCAGTTTCCTTAGCTACGTATCCCTTTCCTGTTTCCCATATATGCTCCCCAGGTGGAGACAAGAGGACTGCTTGAGCCCAGGAGTTTGAAACCAGCCTGGGTAATATACTGGGACCTTATCTCTACAGAAAGTTTTTTTAAAGAAAGCTGGGCATGGTGGCATATGCCTGTGGTCCTAGTTAGGAGGCTGAGGTAGGAGGATTGATTGGGCCCGGGAGGTGGAGGCTGCGGTGAGCTGTGATTACACCACTGTACTCCAGCCTGGGCAATGGAGCAAGACGCTGGCTCAAAAAAAGAAAGAAAGAAAAATATGCTTCCCATGGGCCCACCTTCCTTGTGAAAATCTTATTGTTAATCATTGTAGGACTGCTGGAAACTCACAAAAGGAATAGCTAGGGGACGACAGGAGATAAGGGCAGTTGTTGCAGTCCTGCCTGGTCCCTGTTCCTTGCTCCTGGCTCGAGTTGAAGGTTGTGAGCAGAAGTCCCCTGTGGGCTGACCCTCTTGCACATCCGTGTCCAAGGGAGGCCGGTCTAGGGGTTTAGTTTCCACATGGTTTCATGTGCTCCTTATTTCCTATGGGCAGTCTCATCCCTGCCCACTTGTCCTCCGCCTGTCCTGGGAGGCCCCACCCCTGGCCTAGGCCTGGCCTTGGCGCCCCGTGTCCTGTTCTCTCTGCAGCTCTCTGTGCTGTACCCACCTCCTTATCAGTCCCTGGCAAGGGTCATCAGTGCTCAGGTTGGGTCTTCTAGACTGCATGTTCCCAGGGCACCATCTGACCTAGCTTCTGCCTATCGGACTTGGGCTCCACAGGGACCCCTTCCTTGCCTCCTCCTGGCGCTGACACAGCCATGTGATCCCTAGAGCTCTGTGAGGCCCAACATAAATTATATTTTGCAATACTGTGAGAGAAATACAGTTAGTCCCTCCGGAGTGGGTAGGATGGCAGGGAGGGACCTCAGAATTTGCCCAACCCAAAAAAGCCTGAGTGTCATTGGCCAGAAGGGCTTGGAACAACCTTCCCCGCAGATATAGAAGCATGGGGTTGAGAAGAGTCCTGCATGGGGCAGGCTGCTACCCGGAGGGGAGCTGGGTCTGTGATCCGCAGAGGCCCCACCCACACGGGCACACAAAAACATGACCGTGGTGTTGGCAGCAGCAGAGATGGAAGCATGAGATTCCTGAGGTCCGCGGAGCTGGCCCTTGGCACAGTTACAGCGGCTTCTCACAAGCCAACTTTTAAATGCCTGGAGAGTTTTCATCATAATCTGAGGACTCTCCGATAAGCCCTTTCTTTCCCTGTTTTTCAGTGGCGCCAGTCTCTGCAGTCATTTGGTCTCATTTCACTGGTAGGATGGGCAAAACAAAACCAGATTAAGCGAGGTTGTAAAACAGCAACCACACTAAAGGTGCAGGTGCACAGGTTCGAAAGTGAGCTCTGGGAACGGTGTGAGCACACTCCCCTCCTTGCCACCCAGGACAGGCCGGGCCGGGCTTGGCCACTGGTGCTTGCCTATGTACCCCCGAGTACACATGTGGCCTCCGCCAGCAGAACACCAGCCCTGGGCGGCTGCCTCCCTGCTGCAGAGTGGGCATGCGGTCAGCGCACACTGCACCCAAGAGCCTCGGCTGAGCACTTACGGAGTTGTGTCCACAGGGCCATCCCAGACCTGTGTCTTCTAGAATTCATCAGTGAACAGTTCCTATGCAGACAGCCTAAGGGCCACTGCCACACGTACATCCAACAGCCCGTCCTGGACCAGGTGGTAAGCTGGAAAGGCTGTGCATGTACGTGGGTAGACACTGACTCCACACGTCTTCTCTCCCCTCTCGCAGTAAAAGCTGCACCATTGGGATGGTTCTCCGACTGTGGAGTGACACGAAAATCCACCTTGATGGAGATGGGTAAGGAGGTCTTTAAAAGATTCTCTCACTGTATGTAGGCTTTGAAACACGAGCTGGTTCGGGCATCCTTGGATGATCATTAGCACAGAATGACATGTGTGGCGGGAGTGTCACAGCAGGAGAATTCGTATTGCCTTTGAGTGAGCTCCACGAGGGAGGGTATGTTTTGGACGTCCCGTCAGGGAGTTTAGCTCATGAAGTATCAGTGGGAGCGATTACAGGAGATAGGCTGCTAGTGTGAAGTTCAAGACAGCGGTAAACCGATATCCATCCACTACCTCAATGGGTTAAGTGAACTCTCACCACATGCCCTCCACAGGGCTCGTCCTGAAAGTTCACCGATGAATGTGGTGCAGCAGGAACTCACCAGCTTTGGGGGTACAAGGAAAGACATACAACTGGCAGGCACAACAAGGTTTCAGGTGCCACCCTGGGAGCCACAAAGGAGGAATGAACCAGTTCCACCCGGGCAGGCAGGCAGGGGATGAGGGCTGTCCAGCGTCCACACGCATTCACTCCCAGGGAGGTGCGTGGGCACGGTGACGAGAAGAAACAGAATAGGAAAGTGGCCCGACACGGGGATTCTAAGCAGGTCAGAGTTATGTTGCTTCATAGGATGGGAAGAGAAAAATAAAAATTTGATTTGTTGTTTAAGCGATGGGGTTATGGGGATATTTTTCCTTTTTAAAATTTATTTTAATATATTTGTATGATTTTTTTTTTCTCTTTTTTTCAATGGCGTCTCACTCTGTCACCCTGGGTGGAGTGCAGTGGTGCGATCTCGGCTCACTGCAACCTCCACCTCCTGGGTTCAAGCTATTCTTCTGCCTCAGCCTCCCAGGTAGCTGGGATTACAGGCATCTGCCACCATGCCTGGCTAATTTTTGTAGTTTTAGTAAAGACGGGGCTTCACCATGTTGGCCAGGCTGGTCTTGAACTCTTGGCCTCAGGTGACCCATCCTCCTCAGCCTCCCAAAGTGCTAGGATTACAGGCGTGAGCCACCACCCCTGGCCTGTATTAATTTTTTATATTTTATATTAGTATTTTTAGATTAACACATTTATATTAATGTATTAATAGATATTTTTATATATTATTTTCCGTGCAATCCTATGAATATAGTTTCCATGCAATTACAAAAAGGAACAGCTGGGCCTATGGGGCAGGAGGTGGCAGGGAGGCAGGAACCATATGGGAACATAGAAGAGACGCTCTTGGAGTTCTTCACCTGGCCCCCTTTGCCGGGCTTTCAGGTTTTGGTGGAACTTGCATTGCTGGGTTCAAAACAAGCCCTCCTCACCTGAGAATGTGTCTCTTTCTGCCCTTGCCCATGTCTCTGCCGAAGCAGGTTCCATAAAATCCCTCATCAGGCGGAATGAGATGTGCTTGTTCCCAGTGTGCACGGTGGGCCAGCTCCCCACTCCCAGAGTGATTTCACTCCAGGCGCTGATTTCTCACCACAGATACCTTTCTCTCTGTTTTTTATTCTCAGTGGGTTCAGCGTGAGCACAGCAGGAAGGATGCACATATTTAAACCTGTGTCTGTCCAGGCCATGTGGTAAGTGTGGTTTTAGGGATTTTTTAACTCCCTAGAAATATTTTCTTAGCCGACAGCATGAGTAGAAAAACCGCTTCTACCAAGAAGCTCGTTATATATGTGCATGTTGAAGGGGGCACAAAATATATGTAACATAAAGTTTATCATTTTCACCATATTTAAAGGCACAATTTTCAGTGGCATTAAGTATATTCACAATGTTTGGGGCGTTGGGTTTCTTGTTTTTTTTTTTGAAACAGGGTCTTGCTCTGTCTGTCTCCCAGGCTGGGGTGCAGTGGTGTGATCATGGTTCACTGCAGCCTTGACCTCCCAGGCTCAGGTGATCCTCCCGCCTCAGCCTCCCAAGTAGCTGGGACTACAGTCATGCACCACCACACCCAGCTAACTTTTGTATTTTTTTTTTTAAGAGATGGGGTCTCACTATGTTGCCCAGGCTTGTCTCAAACTCCTGGCCTCAAACAGTCCTCCCACCTCTGCCTCCCAAAGTGCTGGGATTCCAGGCTGAGCCACCGCACCTGGCCTCAGCCTATATTTTTGTAAAAAGAAGCAAAATGGGCTGGGCATGGTGGCTTATGACTGTAATCCCAGCACTTTGGAAGGCCACGGTGGGCGGATCACCTGAGGTCAGGAGTTTTGAGACCAGCCTGGCCAACATGGCAAAACCCTGTCTCTACTAAAAATATAAAAAATGGCCAGGTGTGATGGTGCACACCTGTAGTCCCAGCTACTCAGGAGGCTGAGGCAGGAGAATTACTTGAACCCAGGACATGGAGGTTGCCATGAGCCGAGATCACGCCCCTGCACTCCAGCCTGGGCGACGGAGTCAGACTCTGTCTCAAAAAAAAAGTAGTAGTAGTAGTAAAAGAGGGTGACTAAATAAAACATAGATTCTTAATATTGTTTCCCAGTCTGCCTCCCCAAACCTTTTCAGTTAGTTTTTGTATTAAAATGACTTTCTAGAACTTGTTTCCTTAAGAAATGTAAGCATCTAAGCTATTAGAACGTTGATGGGGGGATGGGTGGAAATGTCATTATTTAGAATGCAGGCAGATGTCTCTGTTGCATATTAAAGACTTTTTCTTCCAGCTGCTAAGCTTCATTGTGGGTCTTATGTTCAATATGGGTCATAGGAACATCTGTTCAGGGTTACCACAGCTTCAGGAGCAGTTCTTAATTCTCTGGAGTTAATTAATGGGTTGTGAAGTAGCCCATGAACCACCTGATTGGAAGAGTTGTGAAGCAGTTTGTTGTTGTTTGTTTCTGCCCCTCTTTGGAAATGATGTGGGGTGTTCTGGCCACTCTTAGATTCAATCAGTGAATATGTCCCAGGGATTAGCTCTGTGCCCTGGCGGGCTGAATGTTTCAGGCTGTGTGCATTCCCCAGCGCCCGTACGTGTAAGTGCGACTCCAAGAGTGAGCCCTTTACAAACCCCCCTTCTCAGCCGGGCACGGAGGCTCAAGCCTGTAATCCCAGCGCTTTGGGAGGCCGAGGCGGGCGGATCACTTGAGGCTGGGAGTTCGAGACCAGCCTGGCCAACATTGTGAGACCCCATCTCTCCTAAAAATACAAAAATTAGCTGGGCATGGTGGTGGGCACCTGTGATCCCAGCTACCCCGGAGGCTGAGGCAGGAGAATTGCTTGAACCCGGGAGGCGGAGATTGCAGTGAGCTGAGAACACGCCACTGCACTCTAGCCTGGGTGACAGAGCGAGACTCTGTCTCAAAAAGAAATAATCAACCAATCAATCATTGCCCTTCCATTCCCATATTTGAACCCCTTTGTCAGAGGAGAAAACCCCGCATCTCTTGTGCCTTCCCAGGCCTGACCCAGCCTTCTCCTCTCCCCAGGTCTGCCCTGCAGGTGCTTCACAAGGCCTGTGAAGTGGCCCGGAGGCACAACTACTTCCCTGGGGGCGTAGCTCTCATCTGGGCCACCTACTATGAGAGCTGCATCAGCTCCGAGCAGAGCTGCATCAATGAGTGGAACGCCATGCAGGACCTGGAGTCCACGCGGCCTGACTCCCCCGCGCTGTTTGTGGACAAGTAAGTGCAGCACCGCTGGTGTGAGTGCACCCGAGCCCACAGGCACCTGCCTCTCCCCCACCTGCTCTGTGCCCGATCCTGAACCTACACTGGGCCACCCCTCCCCTGGAGTCCCCTGAGTGAGAGCCCCAGCTTTCTCAGAACCAGCGTTTGAAGCGGGGGTCTATGACACAGGCCCCTGTCCCGTGCAAAAAAAAAAAAAAATTGATGAATTTGGTGAATGCATTTCTGGGGATGGGGTCCATAACTCCCATCAGACTCTCAAAGGAATGTGTGGCCCTTTGTGTTCCCAACTCCTTGCAGTACTCTGTGGTCTGGCCTTTTCTCTTCAGATTACCAGAGACTTAATTCCCAGAGCCTCCTGCTCTGCTCTGAGGAAAATAAGGAATGTGTCCTCTGCTTCCTTGGATCCAAAAACACCACAGCTGAGGGCAGCCTGCCTTTGCAGCAGCTGTGGTGAACCACATGACCTGTGTCCTGTGACCTATGACAGCACTGACGTGGAGGGGCCATAACTCCCTGAAGTCTAGTTAGGGAGTATGCTGGTCGCCCCTCCCCTCAGGGTCAGGACCCTGCTCCCACAGTGTGGTGTTCCTCCAGGACACTGCATTTTGGGAGTACTATGGATAAACCGCAGCGTGTTCAGAGGGCAGAGACCTGAAGGGTGGGAAGCCACATTAGAAGAGGGCCTTGCCGGGCGCGGTGGCTCAAGCCTGTAATCCCAGCACTTTGGGAGGCTGAGACGGGCGGATCACGAGGTCAGGAGATCGAGACCATCCTGGCTAACACAGTGAAACCGCGTCTCTACTAAAAATACAAAAAACTAGCCGGGCGAGGTGGCGGGCGCCTGTAGTCCCAGCTACTCGGGAGGCTGAGGCAGGAGAATGGCGTAAACCCGGGAGGCAGAGCTTGCAGTGAGCTGAGATCCGGCCACTGCACTCCAGCCCCAGCGGCAGAGCAAGACTCTGTCTCAAAAAAAAAAAAAAAAAAAAAAAAAAAGAGGGCCTTGAAATCATGGAGGAAGGATAGTTGCCTTTGAATATTTGAAGATTCCTTATGGGGAAGAAGGATTATCCTGGTCTGTGTACCCGCTAGAGTTAAAACCAGAGCAGGGAAATACCCAGATTTTGATTCCGAGGAAGAAGGGGATAGTGGGAGCTGCTGCAGCTGGACCGGGCTGCCTCGAGACAGTGAGGTCCTCATGCCCGACGTGTTTGAGCAGAGACTCAAGGGCCCAGGGCCCTAGGGATATTGCGCTGGGCATCCCGGCATCTTGCCCTAAGAGCGTCTGAGCAAGGAGTGAGTTTCCACACTGTCCTCTTCCCCCCTTGACCTGCTCCCCGTTCTGTTGACTCCCGTGGGGATTCTAGAGCTGCAGTGGGTTTTCTGTGCACCTCTCCCTACTGCCTGAGAACGTGCACACCACGAAGTGTGCTCTCCTTGCCAAGCCGCGTTCTGTTTAGACCCAGGAGCATCTGGCATTCCTGTAACCTCTGACCTCAAGCTTTCTACAACTCCTTGCTCTCCTAAACGTCGTTTTTTTCCAGGCCCACTGAAGGGGAAAGGACCGAGCGCCTCATCAAAGCCAAGCTCCGAAGCATCATGATGAGCCAGGATCTAGAAAATGTGACTTCCAAAGAGGTAAGACAACTCCTCCCTTTATTGCAGGTCAGAGGTCACGCAGCCTTCATGTGTCCTGCTCCCAAAAGTGCAGCAAAAGCAGGCCCAACACCTGGTTGTCTTTACCTGTCCCCGTGTTAGCCCCTGGAGGCTTTTTTCCTGCCTTGTTCTACAATCGCAGCAGGCCTTGGAGTCAGACTCCAGTTTGATTCCAGATCTGCTGCTTATCAGCTATGAGACATTGAACAAATTTCTTGGCCTTTGTGAGCCTCACCTATATGACCTTTGGGGAGAATTCCCTGAGATCCACAGACTGCACCGAGAAGCATTAACCTGTTTTAATAACACCTCCTTGTTCTCTCTTCCGCTCCCTATTACCTTGGGTTTTTTTTTTGTTTTTTTTTTTTTGAGACAGAGTCTCGCTCTGTCGCCCAGGCTGGAGGGCAGTGGCCGGATCTCAGCTCACTGCAAGCTCCACCTCCCGGGTTCACGCCATTCTCCTGCCTCAGCCTCCCGAGTAGCTGGGACTACAGGCGCCCGCCACCTCACCTGGCTAGTTTTTTGTACTTTTTAGTAGAGACGGGGTGTCACTGTGTTAGCCAGGATGGTCTTGATCTCCTGACCTCGTGATCCGCCCGTCTTGGCCTCCCAAAGTGCTGGGATTACAGGCTTGAGCCACTGCACCCGGCCTACCTTGGGTTTTATGGAGGAGACAGCAGACTTGTTTTTCCACAGGATGACAGCTGACCTGCAAGTATCAAATTCTAGAATAATTTCTCTCTCCCTTTTTACCTTTTCATGTTTTTTCCTGGATCACCTTTTTTTTCATTGCTTTTTATTCAAAGCATGCAATGAATTATAATAAGAGATTAAACTGGGTGGATCTAAGAGGTTAAAATTGACATCTTAAAAGTTCATATATAATCTCTTTTTTTCTTTTTTCTTTTTTTTTTTTTTTAAGAGACTTGGTCTTCCTGTGTTGACCAGGCTGGTCTTGAACTCCTGGCCTCCAGGCGGTCCTCCCACCAAGGCCTCCCAAAGTGCTGGGATTACAGGCGTGAGCCACTCCATCCAGCCCTGTCTTTTAATTAATGAATACATTTTTTAAAAATCATATTGTGATATCTTTCCAAGAAAGATAGAACTGATTTTAGATTATTTGATGTATTTGACATTTAATTATAAAAGTAAAAGCACTTTAAACTTGGTAGAAGAGATCTCATGGAAATCAAATTCCTTATTTGAAATAATAAACTTAACCCAGTTGAGTTTACTTCTAAGCTGAGTAACCTGCATTCCTGCCACCCACGCATGTATGTTGCGTGTGTCTAAATGTATTACCCTGAAAGAGAAAAAAACTACCATTTTTGGAAATAGCCACAGTTTGTATTGTAACTTTAATTCTTTTGAGGCGGACAGTTGTTTTCTTTAACAAATCACTTTTCCTAATATTTTCTACTCCACAGATCCGTAATGAATTAGAGAAACAGATGAATTGTAACTTGAAGGAATTCAAGGAATTCATAGACAACGAGATGCTACTTATCTTGGGACAAATGGACAAGCCCTCCCTTATCTTCGATCATCTTTATCTTGTAAGAGGCATGGCCCTGGCAGTATCTGGTTTAGGGGACATAAATCAGACCCTGGTTGTTTGGAGTTTGCAGCAAGTCCAGGAGAAAAAGCCGGCAAAAAACTTAAGTTGCCAGAGCCTCCATCCTGGCTGGCAGGAGCGCCCCTCTTTGGCGCCTTCTCCGGCCTGCAGCCTGCTGATGTGCTCTTGAGCCAGCTGTTTGAGGCGTGGCTCCCGGCTGAGCTGCGGGGAGTTGTTTGGGGGCTATTTGGCCTAGTCAGCTGGCATGTGTTTCAGACTCCCTCAAACCCTTTGTCTTCTTCGGTCACTAACACATAGGCCCCATCCGTTACTTCCAAGTGGTTTGTGGGCTAAAAAAGCCCCAGTTACTAAAGGAAGCATCCTCACCAAACCCCAGAATTATGCCTAGGCATCCTGAGACGTGAGACATGAGAAACAACAGGGAGGAGAGATCACACGGCTGACACGGAGCTCCCGCCGAGCTTGTCCAGACAGCTTTTCCATGCCCGGCTCCAGGGCCGCTGGAAGCCTTCACCCTGGTCCTGTAGCTCTGGGTGGGTTGTACTGATTTCTGTGCACCTCCGCGGCTAGCTCAGATTATCTTAATGCTGTAAATCTCCATAGAAGGCAACTGGCAGGTTTTCAAAGTCAGAGAGGCTATAGAGGAAGGCACGTTACTAAAATTAGAGAGGCCTGGTGGTGTAATGAAGATCAAGGCCCACCAGGGCCCGGGTTCCCACTCCTCAGCCTCAACAGCTATATGGCTTGGAAGAAGTCACTTTCCCTCTTTTTTTCTTCATCCTATACCCCAAGGGATGACTATGAGGATTAAATAAAATACAAACTGGGCACAGAGGCTTATGCCTGTAGTCCCAGCTACTCAGGAGGCTGAGGCGGGAGGATAGCTTTAGCCTAGGAGTTCAATGCCAGCCTGGGCAACACAGTGAGACCTTGTCTCTAAAAAATAGGTTTTTTTAATAAAATAAAACAAAAAATACATATTTAAAGCACCGAGTGCAGTTTCTGTAGGTGCTAATAAATGGTAACCATTGTTAGAGGAGAAAGCGCTTCCTGGGAAAGCTAAGGAAGTAAATTTAGTGCTAGTAAATTTTAGTAAATTTTGTTTTCTGTAGGAAGTAATTAAGTTATGTGTATGTCATGATATCTATGTAGATATATAGATATGTGTATTTTTAATATATTTCTGTGTACAAATCTATATAGATTTCATAGTTATTGATTAAGATGTATGTACATGTGTGGATTTGAAAGCCGTGGGCAGTTGTGGGCACTGATCTCTCTGGAAGTCTGTTGATTTCCCTGGTCAGAAGGGAACAGAAGGCACCTTCGTCCTGTCTTTCTCCACTAGGTGGCAGTCACAGCAAGAGGATGCTCACAGCTTCAGTGGCGCTCGCGTTATTTTTTTGGTGTGGTTCAGTGCTTTATGTCACTTTTTCCATGAGAGATACTAAAGGAATTTTTATGTTTGGGCCTCACCCTCAAATATGAAAATTCAACTAGTGTCACACATTGCCAGCTTGCTTAGGGCCCTGCCACCCCTGGTCCTGAGGGGTCTGCCCTCTTGGGAACTTGGGAAAGGAAGTTGCAAGGAAGACAAAGGTGGATTCTTTTGCTCTTTATGACACTATGTTGTTCGCATTTCCTAAGAGGAAAGTGATCATTTTTTCTTTTCTTTCTTTTTTTTTTCCGCCGTTCCATGTCCTTTGAATGCTTGGGAATGGAAGGTTTTTCAACGATACTAATGATGAAAAGTACAAAAATTTAGTACTTTTAAAAGTACTAAATTACGGCCGGGCACGGTGGCTCAAGCCTGTAATCCCAGCACTTTGGGAGGCCGAGACGGGCGGATCACGAGGTCAGGAGATCGAGACCATCCTGGCTAACATGGTGAAACCCTGTCTCTACTAAAAATACAAAAAAACTAGCCGGGCGAGGTGGCGGGCGTCTGTAGTCCCAGCTACTTGGGAGGCTGAGGCAGGAGAATGGCGTGAACCCGGGAGGTGGAGCTTGCAGTGAGCTGAGATCTGGCCACTGCACTCCAGCCTGGGTGACAGAGCAAGACTCCGTCTCAAAAAAAAAAAAAAAAAAAAAAAGTACTAAATTAAAACATGTTGCAGAAAGTCTGCAAATAGAAATAAATCTAAAGAAGAAAAAAGCATTCCCAATCTCACAAATCTAGAGGTAGTCCCTGTTAACATTTTGGCATATTTATTTTCCCATCTTCGGTTTTTTTGGGGGTTTTTTAAATGCATATGTAGCTTCTTTAAAAAGAAACAGAGAAGGAAAGGATCATACTGTTTATGTTTATATAGTCCAGTATCCTTCTCTCTTTTTAAATTTTTTTTCCTTACATGGTATTTGCCTGTGTCATTAAATATTCTGCAAAATTTATTTGTTTTAAAGACTCCATCATGAAGATCCAGCCTCATTTATTTTACTCATTTTTTCCCATTGGACGTTTGGGTGGTTTCCACTGGTTTATTACAAATAATTATAAATATCCTCCTACCTAAATCACTGTGTGAATTCTGATTATTTCCTCAGGATAGCTTTTTGTAAGTGGAATTACTGGGTCAGAGGGTGGGAACTTTTTCAGTATTGCCAAAATACTTCCCAGAAGGTAGAACGGTTCCTGCTTTAATTAGTGGCTTGTGAACATGCCCTTCCCTGGGTGGGAGGTCGCAGGTCATCACCTCTGCTTACAGGACCCCACTGGACTCTTAGGAAAGGAAGTTGGGAGACGGAGAGCAGGTTTTCTTGGACTTGGTGTTTCCCTAAGGCCAAGGGGCCAGTGAGGACCGGGACCCTTCCCTCCCTCTGTCCCTCCCTCCCTTCCTCCCTCCTCCCATGCTGTGAGTACTCACTCAGGAACCTCCTTGAATATCAGCTGCTGGTTCTCTCTGTTCTCTGAGGCCAAGGGGCCATGAAGTAAGACCTCACTGCCAGAGCTAGGGCAAACCGTGCATCCCCTGAGCAGCTCTGAGGCTGACATGTGACACTCACAGGAGTTTGTGTGATCTGTCTCCCAGGGCTCTGAATGGAATGCATCCAATCTGGAGGAACTGCAGGGCTCAGGGTGAGTCTCCTCCCCTTGTCTTTCCCTGTCCTTCCAGGCAGCTTAGAAACCCTCCACTCTGCCATGGAGGGGGAGACCTTGGGGCTGCCTGCCTGTAACTGCCTGCACCCTGGTCTCTGAAGTGGCTGCCAGGGGTTGATGTGCATAGCTAAACAGATGTGCTTCCAAACACCACGCCCTGAATAATTCATGGAGTTTAGATTGTGCTGAAGTCTCTCGTGATTGTGTGGGTTGAGGAAAACTTAAAATTACACTCTTAATTGCTGTAGGACTGCCTGGATATTGATTAGGCCCTGTGCTGCCTCCCCCTGGCCTCCCTGCCCCGCACAGTTGCTGCAAACCCTAGTGTGGATGCAGAGGTCTGCTGGCTGTTTCGTTAGTCAGCAGCTCTGATCCCTGGGCCTCTCTGGGCTCTATCTGAGCTTATGCTTTGGGGCCTGGTGGGAATCTTGCAACTTCACGCTCAGTGTTGGCCAGAAGCACATTCCTGTCGTAGTCTGACAAACACTCAGCAAGGAGGAAAAATGTTTCAATCTAGACCTTCAAGAACAGATGTCTGGACTTTTTTTTTTTAAACACAGTCACAAAATCACCGTTCTGTGGGCCTGACATAATGACATTCTAGAATTACCACATTTAAAAATCAAGACTAAACAAACCTTAAAATACGTCTTTAGAACTACCGGTTAAGATGCATTATTTCAACAGAAAGTACTCTTAAAACGTAAGGCCGTACCCTTCTGTGCTTTCGTCTTGCTGGGAATAAATTAATGATTTTCGTAGGTATTTTTTTAAGCATGTCTAAATATTATGAAACCTATTTGAGATGTTTTCTAACTCCTGACATTATTTTCTTCCAGAAGTAAAAGTATTGATTAAGTTTAGATAACTACAGAACCTGGGTTAGCAGACCCTGTCAAATACTTAATTATCTGTCTTGCCTTTTTTCAAAAAAAGATTTAAGGCAATTCCCAAGGATATAGATAATGGATGGATATAGTCTGCTTTTTAGCTCTTTAAGAGTGAAGACACTGGGATTTTTTTTAAGCCTCTGTATATTCATAATAGTTATGAATAGTTATAAATTTAAGTAATACATATATTTAATTTTCCAGAATGCTTTAAACTGAGCTTTCTTTTTATAAGGTCTTTAAAATAATTTGGTTTCTTAGTATAAATATAACAACACTCTCACCATCGAAAGGGCATTTAGAAAATACAAAAAAACGTAGCTATTAAGGAAAAACCAAAGTCCCACCACGAACATATGACCCTTGGTTAATGCGTGTTTCCTTTTCTTTTCTCTGCCAGTTTTTTATTACCTTGCTTTTCGTTGTTTCTCATTCTGATTCTCCAAATATGTTTCTTATTTTTTTCTCATTGCAGGGTTGATTACATTTTAAATGTTACCAGAGAAATAGATAATTTTTTTCCTGGCTTATTTGCATATCATAACATCCGAGTCTACGACGAAGAGACCACAGACCTCCTTGCCCACTGGAACGAAGCGTATCATTTTATAAACAAAGCGAAGTAAGTGGGCAGAGAGGCGGGGCTGAGGATGAAACGGACCTGCGGAGGCTGGGAGAGTGGGAACAAACGGGACTGCAGACGCAGGAGTTGGCTGGTGGGAGGGGGGAACTAACAGGACTCCAGACACAGGAGTCGGCTGGTGGGAGGGGACTTGATGTGGGATGGACCTATGCTTTTAGTCGCAGGACGCCAAGCACCAAAGGAGAAAGGTGGTTGCTTCTCTCCAGGTAGAGTCCCTATTGAGCTTAGGCTCTCCCACCTGTCTTTGATTGTGACACTTGACCCCAGTTGTCATCATCAGCTCTGATTCCAGGCAAGCCCCAGATACCAAATGGACACTCAGGGACCCCACCCCTAGGAAGTCACTGAGCCAAAGGCGGGCTAGAGGACAACATGCATGGATGCAGCTTAGAGCTGCTTTGGGACTGTCTCCCTAAGAATACAGCCCATCTTCCCTCCCTGAGTTACTGTCACATGGAACAGGACAGCACATCGGAGGTCATGGCCAGCCCCACTGCCCCTGAGCCCGTCACTGGTTTCACCTATCTCTGATGCTCATTTTATTCCCCTGCGAAACAGCTCTGCCTTACTGAAGTCAAGAACAGAAAAAGAGAACCCTTTGAGATGCTGTCCAGACAATCACCCTCTTCTGCTTTGTCTCCCTCTGGGTCAAAGCCACATGATGTGTCCTTAACCAAATCTTAGTTCCCTTGTATTCTACCCAGGAGACATACTCAAGACTCCCTTGACGGAGACTTCAGACCAGCAGTTAGGAGGAAAAAAACCCACTGAGATCTGCAGGAGAATTTCAAGCTTGGGGTATAGGAAACCAGAGCCGGCTCCCACCTGCTGGGTCTGCCTTCTGTACAAATAAAGTTTCGCAGGTGCTGCCCTTACTGGCCTGGTGCTCCCTCACATTCTTGAGCAAGTGATAGTTAAAGAAACACTGTCCCCCGGGCCATATCTGGTAAATCAGCCAGGCCTGGGCCAGCACTGCCTCCTTACAAATAACGGGCCAGCCCCGTCTCCCACTCCTGGCTTTTCTCTGCGGCTGCCCTCCCTCCTGCTCCCTGGCCCTCCTCTCTGAAGAGCATCTCGCTCTCCCCAGGGCCTTGCAGCTTTCAGTTTGCTGACCCCATTTTTCTGCAGTAACTCATTCACTGTCTCCATCTGCTGTAGCAGCTGAGGAGCTCTTGCAAAAATCCTGTTAGCTGCCTACTCTCATCCCAGGGTCCCCTTGCCCATCCCAGCCATGTGAGAAGATTCTCACTTGGTCCTTGAAGGCAGCCAAATGTTGAAGCTCTCCCTGCAAACAAAACATGGCCAGGCCAGAACAGATTTCTTTTGATATCCCATTGTGTGCTAATTGATTCTGCAGTGGTGGTATTTCCTTTAGAGGGTGTGTGGACATCTGCTCCGTAAACATTCAGATGTAGGAGGATTTCAGCGGTAGATAACTACAGGCTTTAAAAAAATGATTCAGGTAAAACCTGAGAAAATGAAGTCGTTGGAGCTTTTTAACTCGTTCCCCACAGCTTCTCCCCCATCCCTCCTCCCTAACTGCTTCCACCCCTGCAGGAGGAACCATTCCAAGTGCCTGGTGCATTGCAAAATGGGCGTGAGTCGCTCGGCTTCCACAGTCATAGCCTATGCAATGAAGGAATTCGGCTGGCCTCTGGAAAAAGCGTATAACTACGTGAAGCAGAAGCGCAGCATCACGCGTCCCAACGCAGGCTTTATGAGACAGCTGTCTGAGTATGAAGGCATCTTGGACGCAAGGTAGGTGCCTGCCTGGAGAGAAGGGTTGGCAGGCGGAGCTGGAGCGGCCATGTGGCCAAGCCAGCCGGGCCTCTGTCGGCAGCAGAGCGTGCTCCCATTCGGCCCGGCAGCCGCTTCCGCAGCCAAAATCCTGCCTCTCAGGGGGAGCCAGTTTGAGAAAAACAACTATTGTTTGGGCTTTGATGAGTGGTTTCCAGGAGGGATCTGTTTTGATTTTCTTGGCACACACATAAAGCTGGTTTTGCTGCCGGAGGGAACGGTGCCTAGGTTCTAAGCCAAGGCCTGGCCTCATGTGTGTGGCGTAGGCACGTGCGCATCCCGCTTCCTGGGCATCTGCTTTGTGCCAAGCCCTGTGCACCGGCTTTGCTGCAGGAAAAGCCAAGGACTTGGAGAGGCACAGCAACCAGGTTCCACCACTGATGAGCAGGGCAAGTCAGGGCAAGTTCATCAGTCTTCCCGAGCCTCAGTTCCCTCTTCTGAGTTAAGAATTAATGCCCACCTTAGCCGGGCCTGGTGACAGGCACTTGCAGTCCGAGCTGCCAGGAAACTGAGATGGGAGGATTGTTTGAGCCCAAGAGTTTGAGGCTGCAGCGAACTGTGATCGTGCTACTGCACTCCAGCCTGCATGACAGAGCGAGACCCCATCTCTTAAACAAAAATGCTTCTTAAAACACTGAGTCAGGGGTGGTGGCTCACGCCTGTAATCCCAGCACTTTGGGAGGCCAAGGCAGGTGGATCGCCTGAGCTCAGGAGTTCAAGACCAGCCTTGCTGATGCAGTATATATTCTTGACCCCTTTGTGGGACTTCTTACAGGGGTGCCTCATTTACTCAGCCCACCCCACTCAACCCCTCATGGGAGGGACCGTACAAGCGAACTAGTGCAAGAACTGGAGTGAGTGAGTGAGTGGAGGAACTGGCCTCTTTGGCACTGGCAAGAGTGAACTCTGTGCAGGCCCCACAGCAGCGTCCGGATGCGGGTGCCTGTGACCCCAAGGTCTCAGAGTGTGGTATAATATCCTTTCGCTCTGCCGTCCGCAGATAGCAGTGTGTTACCAGCTCAGTGGGCCCTTTGCTTCATCGTGTGAGGCAGCTGCCTTCTGCCAGCAAGGGCAAAGGGCCAGTGTGACAGCGTTTTTGGGTACTCACACCTGGTGTGTCCTGAATTCTTGTCTGGTGCCCAAGAGGAATGAGGTCACATGGGCGAATTGAAGAATGGTGAATGTGGAGAATTGTATTGAGTGATGAAAGCAGCCCTCAGCAGAGAGGGGAGCCGGAAAAGGGATGGGAAGGGAAGGTTGCTCTCCCCTGAGGTCAAGCCACCTCTCTGCCTCATCCAGCCTCCATCTTCTGAAATCAAGCTGCCTCTCTCCGACGTCCAGGCACTTCTTCCTGATGTCCAGCTGCTGCTTCTCTCTGCCAGTTGAGTCTGTGGTCTTTATAGGCACAGGATAGGGGCAGAGTGGGCTATAGGTAGTTTTGGAAAAGGCAACATTCAATTGGTAAAAAGACATTATTCAGAAGGAGCCAGTCGGGAAAGAGCAGGCACACCGGGATGAGTGTTCTTACTCTGGGACACAGGTTTCAGGCTTTTCGGCTTGAAGGTGGGGTTTTGCCAGGGACCCGCCCCTGTCTGCCTATAATTTCTCTGCCTCCTATTGCTGTCATTGGCAACATGCTGAGTCCCTGTCTCTACCAAAAGTACAAAAAGAAATAGCCAGGTGTGGTGGCGTGCACCAGTGGTCCTAGCTGCTTGGGATGCTGAGGTAAGAGGATTGCTTGAGCCCAGGGGGCAGAGCTTGCAGTGTGCCAAGATTGTGCCATTGCACTCCAGCCTGGGTGACAGAACCAGACCCTGCCTGAAAAAGAAAACAAAACAAAAAACAATGAATGCTCACCTTAATGTGGGTGTTAATGGTACAGGTGCTGTGGAAAACAGTATGGTTGTTCTTCAGAAAATTAGGGGCCAGGCACGGTGGCTCACACCTGTAATCCCAGCACTTTGGGAGGCCCAGGCAGGTGGATCACCTGAGTTCGGGAGTTCAAGACCAGCCTGACCAACAGGGAGAAACCCCATCTCTTCTAAAAATACAAAATTAACTGGGTATGGTGGCGCGCACCTGTAATCCCAGCTACTCAGGAGGCTGAGGCAGGAGAATCGCTTTGAACCTGGGAGGCAGAGGTTGCAGTGAGCCCCGTGCCCGTTGCACTCCAGCCTGGGCAACAAGAGTGAAACTTTGTCTAAGGAAAAAAAAAAAAAGGAATAGAATTATTATATCATCCAGCAATTTCACTTGTGGAAATATATCCAAAACAATTGAAAGCAGTGTCTCGGAGATATTTGTACATTAGTGCTTATAGCAACATTATCCACAATAGCCAAAAAGCGGAAGCAATCCAAGTGTTCATTGATGGATGATGAACAAACAAAATGTGACATATTCATACAGTGGGGCATTACACAGCCTTAAGAAGGAAGGAAAGTCTGACAGGCCACAACAGGCATGAGCCTTCATGACATTGTGCTAAGTGAAATAAGCCAATCACAAAAAGAGAACTACTGTATGTTTCCATGCATATGAGCTACTTAGTCAAAGTCATAGAGACAGAGGGTAGAATGGTGGTTGCCAGGGCCTGGAGGAAGAAGGGAATGAGGAGTTATTATTCGTTGGGTACTGAATTTCAGCTTTGCCAGAGACAGAGTGTTCTGGAGACTGTAGTCTGGAGGCTGCCTGGATGGTGGTGATGGTTGCACAACATTATGAATGTATTTAATGTACACTTAAAAGTGGTCAAGATGAGGCCGGGTGTGGTGGGTCAGGCCTGTACTCCCAGCACTTTGAGAGGCTGAGGCGGGTGGATCACTTGAGGTCAGGAATTCAAGACCAGTCTGGCCAACAAGGTTAAACCCCATCTCTACTAAAAATACAAAAATTAGCTGGGTGTGGTGGCATGCACCTGTAATCCCAGCTACTTGGAAGGCTGAGGCGGGAGAATGGCTTGAACCTGGGAGGCCAGGAGTTCAAGACCCCAGTGAGCCATGATCGCATCAGTGCACTCCAGCCTGAGCAACAGAGTGAGGCCTTTTCTCAAAAATAAATACATAAATAAAAATTTTAAAAATATATAAATAAAAAGTGGTCAGGATGGCAAATTTTGTTTCATTTATTTATTTTTTTGAGACAGGGTCTCACTCGGTCACCCAGGCTGGAGTGCAGGGTATGATCATGACACCTCAACCTCCCAGGTTCAAATGATTCTCCCACCTCAGCCCCGCAAGCAGCTGGGACTACAGGTGCGCACAATAGTCGGCTAGTTTTTTGCATATTTTCTGTAAAGACAAGGTTTTACTATGTTGCCCAGGCTGGTCTCAAACTCCTGGGCTCAATCAGTCCTTCTACCTTGGCCTTCCAAAGTGCTGGGCCACCACACGTGGCCCACATTTTATATGTATTTTAGCCATAAAAAAAAAATTTGGCCGGGCGCGGTGGCTCAAGCCTGTAATCCCAGCACTTTGGGAGGCCGAGACGGGCGGATCACGAGGTCGGGAGATCGAGACCATCCTGGCTAACACGGTGAAACCCCGTCTCTACTAAAAAAATACAAAAAACTAGCCGGGCGAGGTGGCGGGCGCCTGTAGTCCCAGCTACTCGGGAGGCTGAGGCAGGAGAATGGCGGGAACCCGGGAGGCGGAGCTTGCAGTGAGCTGAGATCCGGCCACTGCACTCCAGCCTGGGAGACAGAGCGAGACTCCGTCTCAAAAAAAAAAAAAAAAAAATTTGAGGGTCAGTCGCTGTAATCCCAGCACTTTGGGAGGCCAGTGCAGGCGAATCACCTGAGGTCAGGAGTTTGAGACCAGCCTGGCCAACATAGTGAAACCCCATCTCTTCTAAAAATACAAAAAAAAATTAGCCAGGTGTGGTGGCGCGTGCCTGTAATCTCAGCTACTCAGGAGGCTGAGGCACGAGGATCGCTTGAACCCGGGAGGCAGAGGTTCCAAGATTGTCCCACTGCACCCCAGCCTGGGTGACAGAGTGAGACTTCACCTCAAAAATTGTTTTTAAAGAATACCCACCCAATAGGGCTGCTGTGAAGTTTGCATAAGCGCTGTCTGTCAATCAAGCAAAATGACCGAGGCAAGTCTCAATCATTTCAGGAGGTTTATTTGCCAGTGTTAAGGATGAGCACCCAGGAGACAGGTCTGTGCCTTTCTCCGAAGATAATTTTGAGGGCTTCAAATTTTAAGGGGAAAGGGTGGGATACTGAGAAATACACAATTTTCATGTGAGGCGGGGTAGGGGGAAGAGAGTCCTGCATGCCTTCGTCTGGCTCTGTGAATCTGCGTTTTTGCATAACATAAACAATAGGGCAGAGGAGACAATCAGATACGCATTTGTGTCAGGCCCGTAGAGCGTAGAGCGATGACTTTGAGTCCTGTCCTCTGTCTTCCTTCCCACCCACCCTCCCACCTGTGAAGACAGTGGTCAATTTACATTGCTATGGTGAATTTTAACAGAAAAGCTTTAGGGTAAAGATCTTGGGGACAGCAAGGAACTTCCTTGTGGGCAAGATATGAGGGAGGTGTGTAGCTTTTCATCTTCATAGCCATCTTATTTAGGAACCAAAATGGGAGGCAGATTTGTGTGACCCACTTCCCAGCTTGACTTTTCCCTTTGGCTTAGTGAGTTTAGGGTCCCAAGATTTATTTTCCTTTTGCAGTGCTAAACAAGTTTACCTTTACAGATACTTCCAGATCTGGCTTGTGGTAAATAATAAATGGAGCTTATTTTAAAGTCTCTGAACTCCCACCCTAAAAAGTTCTGTACAGGTTATCCCCCTTTTACGAGGATCAGGGCAGGGATAATGAGCTGACACTGAGAGGCTGACCTGTCCCCCATCACACAGCCAGTGGGGAGCAGGAGGGAGAGGTACACCACGGCCCCTCACTCGGCCTGAGTCAGGGTGCTGTGTGCAAAAAGCGCTGCGGTTCTGTTGCCCACACCGGGTGGTGGGGAGGTCCTCGCTTTGATTCCAGTACCCCAGGCTCTAAGGTCGGAAGCCCAGAACCTGGGCGTCACTTTCTCCCGGTTCCCTTTCTAGTCAGTCTGTATGAGAAGCAAACCTCCCTGGGTGATATCAGGCCGGTGTTGGAAGGAAGCCACAGGCGAAGTCCACCAGCTTCTTGGCCAAGTTTGGGAAGGCAGGAGTGCCCTGGCAGGGTTAAACAGGGTCCAAAGAACAGCGCCGGCCAACTGTGGACTTCTTCACTGTCAGAAGGGCTGGACAGATCCCCAGGCAAGGCCCAGAGGAGGAGGAGGAGGAGGAAGAGTGAGCATCTCACTGTCCTCTCCCCGAGCCTGCCAGGCACTCAGTGCCCTTTGCAGCCTAAGCTGGGCACTCCAGGCTGGGTTCACAGCAGCTTGGCGGTGTCCTTGAATAGCTGCTGGCTGGAATGTGCACACTGAGCAGAGAGGGTGAATGGCGCCCTCACAGTGTGCTCTTACATTTACCTCTCTCTTTTTAACCCTTGCAAGCCTGTATTGGTATTACTTTAAGGTCCTTAAGGGTGACTTAGTTACCTTATTTCACTGTAAACTTCTTTTTTTATGCCTTACATTTTTATTATAGGGCTTGGTGCAGTGGCTCACACCTGTAATCCCAACACTTTGGGAGGCTGAGGGAGGATCGCTTGAGACCAGGAGTACAAGACCAGCCTGGGTAACACAGCAAGACCCTGTCTCTACCAAAAAAAAAAAAAATTTTTTTTTAAATTAGCCAAGGATAGTGTCACATGCCTGTAGCCCCAGCTACTTGGGAGGGTGAAGCGGGAGGATCGCTTGAGCCCAGGAGTTTGAGGCTGCAGTGAGCCATAATCACACCACTGCACTCCTGCCTGGGCCACAGAGTGAGACTCTCATCTCAAAAAAAAAAGGATTATAAAAACAATGTCATCATAGTAGAAGAAATTGTTTAAAAACTGACCTACACAAATACTTTGTAGTTTTCCGAGATCTTCCCAAATGTGTTCCAGTGCATTATGCGTGTGTATAGTGGTATCATCGTGTATAGATCTGTACATACTCTGCTTTGATTCTCTTCATATTCCTACAATATAGTTAGGAGAGCGTTGTTATTCTTATTTGACAGAGAAATGAGAGATGGAGTGTAACTGACGTGACGAAGTTCGTAAAATGAGGCAGCACTAAACACAGATACACAGATTGAAGTCTAGACGCCCCCGCGTTCCTTCCCCGTTGTCATTGGGGCAGAAAGTCACATCAGGCTTCCTGTGCGAGCCTGGACAACTTAAGATCCCAGTGTTGTTTCTCATCCTTGTGTTTCTTGGGAACAAATGAATAGAGAGAGGCTTTACCTGAATGAGCCATGGATCGTCCCTGGCGCCCCGACCTTGGGCAGCCCCTCACTGGCTCACCGCACACTCCTCCCAGCACCCCTAGGCACCATCCTCCTCCCCTCACCTTCCTCCATCCTCTCTCCCCGCAGCAAACAGCGGCACAACAAGCTGTGGCGTCAGCAGACAGACAGCAACCTCCAGCAGCCTGTGGATGACCCTGCGGGACCCGGCGACTTCTTGCCAGAGACCCCAGATGGCACCCTGGAAGTCCAGCTTCCCTGCTTGGATGATGCCACCCAGCCTGGCTTAGGGCCCCCCCTCCCCTGCTGTTTCCGGAGACTCTCAGACCCGCTTCTGCCTTCCCCCGAGGATGAAACTGGCAGCTTGGTCCACCTGCAGGATCCGGAGAGGGAGGCTCTGTTGGAGGAAGCTGCTCTACCTGCAGAGGTGCACAGGCCAGCCAGACAGCCCCAGCAGGGGTCCGGACTCTGTGAGAAGGATGTGAAGAAGAAACTAGAGTTTGGGAGTCCCAAAGGCCAGAGTGGCTCCTTGCCGCAGGTGGAGGAGACGGACAGGGAGGAGGGCCTGGGAGCAGGGAGTTGGGGGCGGCTTCCAACCCAACTTGATCAAAACCTGCTCAACTCGGAGAACCTAAACAACAACAACAGCAAGAGGAGCTGTCCCGACGGCACGGAGGTAGGCAGGGCCCGGCCTGCAGGGTGGCACACCTCGTCCCTTCCATCCCACTCTGATTGGCCTACCGCAGCCTCTGTAGCAGGGACTACAGGCACGCGCCACCACACCCAGCTGATTTTTTTCTATTGCCTCTGCTGGGCCCCCAGCTCCCATCTCCAGGGACCTGAGGGTTCTTTCAGACGGTGATTCTGCCTGTGGGTATGTAATGCGTACCTTATATAGCGAATTGGGAATCTCTTAGGAATAATGCATATCTCTGCACGCCATCTTCACCCATATACCTTATCCATACCCTGGGCGGGGCTTCCAGCTCAATTTCTTTTTGCATATGTAAAATTAAAACATATAATTTATCAGCCAACTTCAGCCTTTAGCGATACGTGACTATGCTTTTTCATCTCATGCCTACCCACTTCCCCACACCCTGGATGATTCTGGAGCCAATCCCAGATGTAGATATAGATACCTATATCTAAAAATAAATATATTATAGGTATATACTATATACTATAGATACAGATAGATACATACTGTAGACAAGTTCTCACTCTGTTGCCCATGCTGGAATACAGTGGCATGATCATGGTTCACTGCAGCCTTCACCTACCAGGCCCAAGTGATCCTCCCACCTCCACCTCCTGAGTAGCTGGGACCACAGGCACATGCTACCACACCCGGTTAATTTTTTCTATTTTTTTGTAGAGATGAGGTCTCACTGTTGCCCAGCCTGACCTCAAGCCATCTGCCCACCTTGGCCTCCCAAAGTGCTGGAATTACAGGTTTGAGTACCACGCTTGGCCTCAGATACATTATTTTATTCATAAATGCCGCAGTATGTTAACATAGCCACAATACCATTGTCACCTTTAAAAAAACTGATAGGGCCAGATGCGGTAGCTCACATCTGTAATCCCAGCACTTTGGGAGGCTAAGGCAAGCGAATCAGGAGGTCAGGAGATTGAGACTATCCTGGCCAACATGGTGAAACCCTGTCTCTACTAAAAATACAAAAATTAGCTGGGTGTGGTGGTGCGTGCCTGTGATCCCAGCTACTCAGGAGTCTGAGGCACGAGAGTTGCTGGAATCCAGGAGGCAGAGGTTGCAGTGAGCCGAGATCGTGCCACTGCACTCCAGCCTGGGCGACAGAGTGATACTCCATCTCAAAAAAAAAAAAAAAAAGATAGTAATTTCCCGACATTATCAAGTATCCAACCTTCCAACTTAGACTCTAATACTTAACTCCATTAGTCTCTTGGAGTTGCCATTTTTAGTGGATTATCTGCCACAAGGTTTGAGCTTCAACCTGGTGCTTACTGAGAAATTCGTTAATTCCAGCCAAACTTTATCCTCCTTCATGGGGGAAGTGATGCAGGAGCCAAGGCTGGTTCAGGGGAAGGGTGGCCGTGCAGCCTGGTCTCTGCTTCCACCCTTGCCCTGCCGCTGACTTCGTTCCCTCTGGCTTCACCTGCCCGTCTCACAGGACAGCCGTGGTTCTCAAGTTGGGGCACTTGGGGTCCTGACAGATGCATTCAAGTATACAGCCAGTTTATTATTAACAGCATGTTATAATGCAAACAAAACTGGGCAGTTGCATCTGTCGACCTCCATAAAATGTTCCAAATCAAATACTAATTATGGATTTCCCTCACTTCCCTACAAAGCAAATACCCATAAAGACAGATGAGATAAAACCCTGGGCCAGGCATGGTGGCTCACGCCTATAATCCCAGCACTTTGGGAGGCCAAGGTGGGCAGATCATCTGAGGTCATCTGTGGTCAGGAGTTCAAGAGCAGCCTGACCAACATGGTGGAACCCCGTCTCTACTAAAAATACAAAATTAGCTGGACATGGGGGTGCATGCCTGTAATTCCAGCTACTCAGGAGGCTGAGACAGGAGAATCGCTTGAACCCGGGAGGCAGAGGTTGCAGTGAGCTGAGATCACACAATTGCACTCCACCCTTGGCAACAAGAGTGAAACTCCATTTAAAAAAAAGAAAAGAAAACCCCGGAAGCCATGGCGGGGGCTTTAAGCAGGCGGGTGATGAGCCCCCTCTGACTGTGGTCTATAGGCAGGCTGGTGGGGTGAGAGGGGAAGCTGGGAGCCTGGGATCACAGTGGCTCCGAGGATGGGGCAAGGACATCAGGAGGTGTTGAGAGAGAGAGCTGGTGGGTTGTGCTGGCTCATGCCTATAATCCTAGCACTTTGGGAGGCCGAGGCAGAAGGATCACTTGAGCCCAGGAGTTCGAGACCAGCCTGGGCAACATAGTAGGGCCCTATCTCTATCTATTTGAAAGAGAGAGACAGAGCCCTGTTGCCCCCTGCCTTGTCCTGCCCTCCAGCCTACAGTCCTGTGCAGGTGGGGTGGGGTGCGGGGTGCCCTTCTCCTTCCTCCCGCTTTGCTTCTGGGCCTGCATGCTGCTGTCTCTGGCTGGTCAACACCTGCTTGTCCCAGAAGCCTCAGCTGAAGTGTCAGTTCCTCTGGGCAGCCTTCCCCCCGTGGAGACTCTGAACTTGTCCCTCTCTCCCCTGGGACTCTTCACACAGCTTTCTAGTCCATTCCCAGGACCACTGGGTACCTATCAACTGGTCTGTGAGGAAGTGAAGGGTGGGGACATAGAGGCGTGTGTGACGTTCACTTAGATCCTCACTGACCAGAAGGCAGGGGGTTTTCCTTAGGAAACAATGTAAACGGTTTTTTTTTTTTTTTTTTTTTGAAATGGAGTCTTGTTCTGTCGCCCAGGCTGAGTGCAGTGGCGCGATCTCGGCTCACTGCGAGCTCTGCCTCCTGGGTTCACACCATTCTCCTGCCTCAGCCTCCCGAGTAGCTGGGACTACAGGCACCCGCCACCACGCCCAGCTAATTTTTTGTAATTTTAGTAGAGACGGGGTTTCACCATGTTAGCCAGGTGGTCTTGCTCTCCCATCTTCGTGATCCGCCTGCCTCGGCCTCCCAGAGTGCTGAGTTACAGGCGTGAGCCACTGTACCTGGCCTAAACTTGTTTTCTGTTGGCGTATAAAACCCACCTCAGGCCAGGCACGGTGGTTATCCACAATCAAGTGGGCTCCGGGAGGTCTGGCTGTCGGTACTAAGTGAAATGAGAGCTGCTCCTCCAGGCCTGACCCCCAGCCCTGCCTCGCATGCCTTTCCCTGCCCTCCCTCATGTTTTTGGTCTTTGCTCATGACTGCCCCATCTCACCATGTTCTTGTCCCTTCCTTGTAGCATGATGCTATATTTGGGATCCTTAACAAAGTGAAGCCTTCCTATAAATCCTGTGCCGACTGCGTGTACCCTACAGCCAGTGGGGCTCCTGAGGCCTCCAGGGAGCGATGTGAGGACCTCAGTGCTCCCGCCATCTGCACCCAGCCAGCCTTCCTGCCCCACATCACGTCCTCCCCCGTGGCCCACATGGCCAACAGGTCCCGTGTTCCGGAGAAGCCAGCCTCCGGCCCAACTGAACCTCCCCCGTTCCTACCACCAGCAGGCTCCAGGAGGCCAGACACCAGTGGCCCTGGGGCTGGAGCTGTCCTAGAACCACCAACCAGCCTTTTGGAACCTTCCAGAGAGACCCCAAAAGTCCTGCCAAAGTCCCTCCTTTTGAAGAATTCTCACTGTGATAAGAACCCTCCCAGCACAGAAGTGGTAACAAAGGAAGAATCGCCACCCAAGAAAGATACAAAGCCAGCCAAGGACCTGAGGCTTCTGTTCAGTAACGAATCTGAGAAGCCGACAACCAACAGCTACCTGATGCAGCACCAGGAGTCCATCATTCAGCTGCAGAAGGCGGGCTTGGTCCGCAAGCACACCAAAGAACTGGAGCGGCTGAAGAGCGTGCCTACAGACCCAGCACCTCCCTCCAGGGACGGCCCTGCCGGCAGGCTGGAGGCCAGCATCCCCGAGGAGAGCCAGGATCTAGCCGCGCTCCACGAGCTGGGCCCCCTGGTTATGCCTGGCCAGGCTGGGAGTGATGAGAAATCAGAGGCCGCCCCCGCTTCGTTGGAAGGAGGCTCACTGAAGAGCCCCCCTCCTTTCCTCTACCGCCTGGACCACACCAGTAGTTTCTCAAAAGACTTTCTGAAGACCATCTGCTACACCCCCACCTCCTCTTCCATGAGCTCCAACCTGACCCGGAGCTCCAGCAGCGATAGCATCCACAGCGTCCGTGGGAAGCCTGGGCTGGTGAAGCAGCGGACGCAGGAGATTGAGACCCGGCTCCGGCTGGCAGGCCTCACTGTCTCTTCTCCACTGAAGCGCTCACACTCCCTTGCCAAGCTCGGGAGTCTCAACTTCTCCACGGAAGACCTGTCCAGTGAGGCTGACCCTTCCACCGGCGCTGACTCCCAGGACGCCACGTTGAGCGAATCTTCCTTCTTGCATGAGCCCCAGGCAACCCCGAGGGACCCAGCAGCAACCTCCAAATCATCAGGGAAACCCACCCCAGAAAACTTAAAGAGCCCTTCGTGGATGAGCAAAAGTTGACCCGCCTTTTGCTGCGTCAGGCCGGGCAGATATTTTCATATGATCCCTCCCTCACTTTCACTGTGGATTTTGATCGACCCCTTACATCTTGATTTCCCTTAAACGATTGAAGTCATCCTAACTTTTCCCCTACTCTTGCCATAGAGAGGAGAAGAAACTAACCAACATGCAGCACAAAAAGGAGAGCTATCAGTCGTGTGGTCTGGAAGAACCAGGAGCCGCCGGCCAGGAGACACAAAACTCCACTCCCACCGTGTCTTCAAGAAGAACCGTGTTTTAGGAAGAACGTGCACACATAGGCGCACACGTCCAGACTGTTCCCTTCGCAGCCTGCAAAAGAAGAGTCCTGGTGGTGGCAGCCTCACCGCCGCACACGTTCTAGCTCATTCTGGACCTCGCAGAAAACTCTCGATGGCAATGTTAAGTCCTACCTCTGTTCTCGCTGTGCTTTTTATTTTTAAAACACAAGAATGACCAAGACTTGTTCCAGGGAATAATGCTCTGTCTGAAAGCGTTTTTCCAAAAAAAACTTTTCATTTTGTTTTTCGGTTGGGACCCCAGACGTGTCAAGACTTTTAACCTGACAGCCCCAAGCGCTGCTGGGTAAAGTCATCAGATGGGTGGCCCCACGCTGTTGAGCTGACTCTGTGCCCAAAGGGCGGTGCAGGCTCTCTGTCCTGGTTGTGTTGTTACGTGTTTGACAAGCACAGGGGTCTGGTGGGGGAAAATATATGGGTTGTACTGAGTTGTCGCTAATGCTGAAGTTTAAATCTGGAGGGGAAGGACCCACCCGCATTGTTGAGCCTCTGCTGCTGAACCACATGGTTGTGTTTAGGTTTGAAATTGCTCAAGTGTCTGGCTCAGGTGGTGGTTCTGAGACACATCGTCCTGCTGGGAGCCCAGATTGCTCAGGTCCACTAGGGCCCATCTAGGGAAGGGAAAGGAGATTTCAGCAGCTTCCCCGAAAGGAACGGGACTGTCGGGACGCTTCCCGGATGTTTACGGTTGCCCCTTCCTGCAGTGAGATTACTGCTTCCTGTTTCCCTCCAGCTCTTCCCAGCAGTGGTGATGGAGTAAAAGAGGGATCTGTAGTCGCTGCCTGGCTCTGTGGGCGGCCCCTTTAAGACTCAGGTGAGCTCAGCTAGTCCCACTGCGCCAGGCTTGAATCAAAGGTGTCAGCAAGCTGGATATCAAAACATTTCAAGAGGGCGAGGCAGCTTGTTGAAGGGCAGAAAGGTTGAATTCAGGGGTCAGCAAGCTGTGGCATGTGGCCCCGTGAGCTAGGAATGGTTTTTCCTTTTTCCTTTCTTTGAGACAGGGCCTGGCTCTGTCTCCCAGGCTGGAGTACTGTAGTGCAATCATGACTCGCTGCAGCATCAACCTCCCTGGCTCTAGCAATGGCTTTTACCTTTTTAAGGAGTTGTAAAAAAAGCAAAGAATATGTGACAGAATTCACGTGGCCCACAAAGCCTGAGATACTTACGGTCAGGCCCTTTACCTGGTTTGATTTGCCACACAGGGCTGCCCATGGCCCTGTAGGAAGAAACTGGGTAAATTTGAAGCCCTCTGCCTCTCTGACACCTACGGCCAGATCCTTCCCTCCTCCCGACCACAAGCTTTTCCAGCCCCGCACTAGCCTCACCTGTGCAGGATGGAGTAGGTGCGTACGTGGGAGAAGGCAGGGGAACACAGTTGTCTGAAGCTCTTCCACAATTCCATCTTGCCCTCAGCTGGGTCCGCCAGATTGACTCAGTGAAACCAGAAAGCCTTCAAGGGCCAGCTGATTGTTGTAGAAAGCACCCCAGGCCGGGTCCACGGGAACAAGGCGAGTCCGTATTTCACCTAGTGGGCAGAATTTTTGCAAAAATCCTCTCTCCGGGACTTGGAGTGATTTTTAAAAATACATACATTACTTTATAGGAAGCTGTTTTCCCACTAGTGTCAATTAAAATCACCTTAAAAGGTGATTATCCACTTATTCCTGAAACCCTGTGGGTTGGTCCCCCTCTCCCTCAGCCAACAAAAGCATAGCCTCAAAAAATACCAAGTTCAGTATGTTTTTGCCAAATCAAATTTCATGTGGTAGATCAATTTTTGTGTCAAAATAACCTTTTACATTTAGTGATGACAGGCTTTTGTTGGTTTTTTAACCACGTCTATGTATGAGAATGATATATTTTTGAAAACTTTAATTTTGAAAGCCATAATTTTTCTTATCTAAAGAGTTGGGGGGTGGGGTGTGGAATCGGGAGAATACAAGTTGGTCTTTGGCTTCTGGCAAACTTACCTATTCATTTTCTGAAGCACAGCTAGCATGTCAATATCCAGACAAGAGCACTGATCCCGTCCTCAGAGCAAAGTGAAGCATTCTTGACTTGATGCTTAATACTCTGGCCTGGAGAAAAGGATAAAGATTTTTTTTTTTGGAACCCAGATCAGTTGCATGTAAACAGATGGCACGTGGCTATTTAAAATGCTGTATGATGCGGCTGAGTGTGGTGGCTCACGCCTGTAATCCCAGCACTTTGGGAGGCTGAGGCGGGCAGATCATCTGAGGTCAGGAGTTCTAGACCAGCCTGGCCAACATGGTGAGACCCCGTCTCTACTAAAAATACAGAACTTAGCTGGGTGTGGTATCGCGTGCCTGTAATCCTAGCTACTTAAGAGGCTGAGGCAGGAGAATTGCTTGAACCTGGGTAGCGAAGGTTGCAATGAGCCGAGATCGCGCCACTGCACTCCAGCCTGGGTGCAGTGAAACTGGGAGTGAAACTCCATCTCAAAAAAATAAAATGCTGTATGAACAAGATGAGCATTCCATCAGGCTTTGGGGCACCTGGGCAAAGACAAATTCATACTGTCCGCACTGTAAAATATGCCATATCTTGGCCCTTGCTTTGTATGCAACCTTAGCTGATGGGGGAAATTCCAAACATAAGTATCACAGGAAAGAGGCAGGCGGAGGCGGCAGGGGTCTGTGCTGTGCAAGGCACTGATTTTTTATGACTGTCATTTTCATTGAATGCATTTGTTGAATTGGGACAAAAGGAACATTTCTAAATCAGCTTGATACTCTGTATAAACAGCTGAATCTTATTTTCTGTCTCACATTAATTCATGTGGCATGCCAAAAGTTAGACTGAACTTTTCTACATCTTCACCTTGCATTGGTACAGGAAGGTCTTCTCTTCAAGTCTTGTTAAGTATAAGGGGGATAGTGGTCACGGGAAGAGGAGGACCAGGCTGCTCTCGGATGGTTAATTGATAATGACGATTTCCATTTCTTTTTCTTATGGCTACTTCCGCGTCTTCTAGCAAGGTCCCTGGTTGCACGTATTTCCTAAGAACAAAGTTTGTTTCTCTTTACATTCCCTGCTTGCTTGCTCTCCGCGCAGGGACCCCAGCCAACCTCTGGGCCGTTGAATAGCTCTCTGCTGGGTGGCAAGCCCTTCTCCTTGGCACCCTGTTGCTTAAGCATACAGATTGCTCACCGGGTGCACACAGACAGCTGTACTGTCCAAGCCCATTCTGCTCCACCCTGCCCTCTTCAGCTAAAGAGCATTCCGGTAATCTAAAGCCCTTTCCCCTGGAGAAGTCCAGAGGATGCAGCAGTATGGAGCTGAGCTTGAACAGAACAGACCCTCAGCACGGCCCTGGACTAACACACTCTTAGGGCAGTCCATTTTAGAAAGTTGTTGAATTTCCCCACCACTCTCGTGGGGACCTTGTCTCCCTAGCGGGAACACATGCGACATAATTGAGTCAAGATCCTATTAAGTCCCCTCGCCTGAGACATCTGGAGAGGGAGTTGCCTTTCATTGGTGGGAAATTGTTGATGCCAGAATACATTGTGCCCAAAACTCTCCTCATTGGCTGGCCACCTAGCAGGGCTCCTCTAAACACCAACTCAGCGAGGGGACCCCCTACACCTCTGGCAAGAGCTGGGTAGATCAGAAACTTGGTGACACCTGGCTAGCACGGAGCAGGCTCACTCATCTTGGTGCCACTACCCAGATTCCTGCAGACACTGCAGGCCAAACGAAGGTCGTTGAATGACCCCTGTCCCCAGCCACTTGTTTTGTCATTGTCTGCTCTGCAATGGAATGCCTGTGTGTGTGAGTTCACTCTGCATCTGTATATTTGAGTATAGAAACCAAGTCAAATGATCATGTGCATCCAGACACATTACGTCACCTGAGCCACAGAGCAAATCACCTTAATGATCTGGAATGAAACTGTGACCAGAGCCGCCCTGGGTGGTTCTGGAGAGACTGCCGTCTTGTTTGGCCATAGGTGCTGGGGCCCTGGCTTCAGTCACTGTCTCAGACAGGAGTCCCGACAAGCAGGTCACCAGTCCCCCACTGTCCTTCCTGTCGGCCTTGCTGCATGAGAAGATAGCTGCTTCCTCCCTCTTTTCCTACACTGTAATTATTGTTTTACAATTGAGTGCCTTAATAATAGTTTACAAATACTATGTATTTATGCAAAACTGTTCAACTCTCATCTGTTGTGATTGGATACTTGATCTTGTCAGTAGCGGTCGGTATTGGGATGTGAGCTTGTCCTACTCCATACGTGTTTATTCTGCTATGCAGTTTTACGTTGTGTGTTCCTATCTATTCCAAGGAGCCTTGCTAGAAACAACACTGGTAGTTCCTGCAGGCCAGGCAGGCATTGGCCGACGCCGCGTCCCATAGGAGCCAATGAAAGAACGTAGCTTGGTCTGCTATCCAGCTGTGGGGTAATGCAGGCCAGGCGGCCTCTGCACCAGAGTCCAGCACCTGCCCATTCCCCAGTCACACAATCATACTTTTCTTTCATAGACATTTTATTACCACCTAGGCCACCCTTGTTTTCCTCTCTGTTAGTGTCCTGAGCTCTTTTGCAACAAAATGTAGGTACAGACCAATCCCCGTCCCTCCCCCAATCAGGAGCTCCACACCAGGAGTTGTTTGGTTTTCCAGAAGCTGCCAGTGGGTTCCCGTGAATTGCGTTACGATATTGATGATTATTTTTATTATATTGTTTTTCTTGTTTTTTTAATAATATATTTAAAGGCAGTATCTTTTGTACTGTGAATTTGCAGTAGAAGATGCAGAATGCACTTTTTTTTTTACTTCTGTTGGTGTGTATTGTATATAGTGTGTGTGCTTCTTGTGATGAAAATAAACTTTTTCTTTATAAATTCCTGATGACTGAGTTTATAAAAAAGGAAACTGCTTCCTCAACCCTTGCCAAGACAGTCTGATACATCATCGTCGTCGTCATTGACATGGACAGTCTTTATTGAGCATCTGTTATGTGCTAAGTTATTTGCTAGAAAACCTGGACAAGTTACACCAAAGAAAGGAGCACGGGAAGAAATGTTAGCTCCTCCCAGGACTAGTCTGTTTTCTTTCTAGTTTTGTCAGTAAGCAAGAGCAGGCCCACTTGTGGGTGGTCCTTTGTGTACCAAAAAAAAAAAAGTTATCCACCAGGAAAGGGTTTGGACTTTGGGTGGGTTCTCTTCCCATACAAGTAGAAAAAGTAAAGCCAGAGGTATGCACTAGAGAACATCTAACCTGCTCCCCCCAGCCCTGTTGGGAGAGGAGGACTCTGGAGGCTGAGTACTGCTGATTTCCAAGGTACATGCTCATGTTCCAGGCCACTGCACACCAGGCAGCTTTTGGTGGCTCTCCTCCCTTGGACACTCAGGAAGCAGAGGTGCTTCCTTTTTTTTTTTTTTTTTTTTTTTTTGAGACAGTTTGCTCTGTTACTCAGGCTGGCGTTCAGTGGTGCCATCATAGCTCACTGCAGCCTTGACTTCCTGGGCTAATGCAATCCTCCCACCTCAAGCGATCCTCCCACCTCAACCTCCCCAGTAGCTGGGCTACAGGTGTGCACCACCTTGCCCCGCTAATTTTTAAAATGTATTATAGAGATGACATCTCACTTTGCTTTCCAGACTGGTCTTTAACTCCTGTCTTCAAGTGATCCTCCCACGTTGGCCTCCCAAAGTGCTGGGATTACAGGTGTGAGCCACCTCAACTTCCATCTTAAAATTCTGCCACCTTAGAGTTCTTTGCTTTCAACTGTGTAGCCAAGGAGGACTCACATTCACTCAGTCTCCTCTGTCTGGATGCAATACATCATTTCTACTCGCTTTCCAGTGGGCGAGGCCCAGTCACAGGGTCCGAACGCAACAGCCAGGGAGACTGGGAAATGTATGGGGCACATGTATTTGGTGAGCACTGACTGCCGCAAGTACCTGGGTGTGACCCCTAAATTCCAGTGCCTGCAGAGCCAGGAAGTATTTTGTTCAGTTCATCTGGACTTGCTTTCTCAACTGGACTCAAACGACTGATGAATAAACCAGAATGTAAGTTTATTACTTTACCAAAAGAATTACAATTGTCAAGGGGACCAGATTACTCACATGCTAATTAGCACATTTAGTCCTGCTAGGTAAGTCTTTCTTTTTTTGAGACAGGGTCCCCCTCTGTCACCAGGCTGGAGTGCAGTGGCAGTCATGGCTCACTGAAGTGTTGATCTGGGCTCAAGCAAGCCTGCTTCAGCCTCCCAAGTAGCTTGGACCAGAGCCACACACTGCTGCACCCAGCTAAATGTATGTATGTATGTATGTATGTATTCATTTATTTATTTAAGAGATGGGGTCTCACTATGTTGTCCAGGCTGGTCTTGAACTCCTGGTTTCTGATGATCCTCCTGCCTCAGCCTCCCAAAGTGTTGAGATTATAGGCATGAGCCACTGTGCCCAGCCCCTTCTAGGTAAATCTATATGGGGTGCCAAATTTTCATTAAGAATTGCTTATTGAATATTAAAAGTTTAGCGGGATGCTTCTTTTTTTTTTTTCTTTTGAGGTGGAGTTTAGCTCTTGTTGCCCAGACTGGAGTGCAGTGACATGATCTCGGCTCACCACAACCTCCGCCTCCTGGGTTCAAGCGATTCTCCTGCCTCAGCCTCCCGAGTAACTGGGACTACAGGCATGTGCCACCACGCCTGGCTAATTTTGTATTTTTAGGAGAGATAGGGTTTCTCCATGTTGGTCGGGCTGTTCTCAAACTCCTGACCTCAGGTAATCCACCCGCCCTGGCCTCCCAAAGTGCTGGGATTACAGGCGTGAGCCACCGTACCCAGCCGCAGAATGCTTCTAATAGTGTTACCAAGCTATAATTTAGCCCTCTCTGTAAAATGTTTTCAAAACAAATCACTGAGGGTCATGGTTCAAGACACTGTTCCCTGGCAAGGTTGAAGATAGCTAACAAATTCTCTTTGGGTTCCAGCCATGAATGGGGTGGAATGGACCCCAGCAATCTGTATGTTTCTGAGATTCCCTGGGAATTCTGATGGCCAAGTTTAGAAACCATGAAAATAAGAATGTGATGCAACTGAGTGGGCTCACGCTTTGCTAGTTACAATCACATCGCACACATGCTTTTTGGAGACAACACCCACACCACCCTAACAATGTATGTGTTCATAAAACTCATCCGATACTTATTTCTTCAGGGCCCTAGGACAATATTCCTGTAATTGACTGCTTTTCCCCTGATTTCCTCCTCAGAGTAACCATCTCCCAGTTGGGTGTGACTCCAGATCACACCCACAGTGGAGGTGGTTTTGCTGGGGAGAATCCGCATGCTTGTTTGTGTTTATGCCTGGGGAAGCCCCTCTTGGCAAGATGTTTGGGAGAGGCTCCAAAGGCAGCACGGAGGATGACTCGGAACTTAGGGGGATTCACTTTATGGTAAAGAAGCCCTTTCTAAAGGAGAACTCCACTGATAGCACACAAAGTGAGCCCCACCCAGGAAACACCACCCACCCACGCATCCTTGCCGCCTAAAACCAGGTTATGTTTATCACATTCCTTCTATGTGCTTTACCTAAGGAAACCCCCGGAATCCTCCAAACTGGGCATTGCGGTCTGTGATGCATATCTCAAAAGAGGTGAGAGGGTCGGGCACGGTGGCTCACGCCTGTAATCCCAGCACTCTGGGAGGCCGAGGCGGGTGGATCACTTGAGGTCAGAAGCTCAAGACCAGCCTGGCTCACATGGTGAAACGCCATCTCAACTAAAAATACAAAAATTAGCCGGGCGTGATGGCGGGCACCTGTAATCCCAGCTCCCCAGGAGGCTGAGGCAGGAGAATCACTTGAACCCGGGAGTTGGAGGTTGCTGTGAGCCAAGATCGCACCACTGCACTCCAGCCTGGGTAACCAGAGTGAGACTCCATCTCAAAAAAAAAGAGGCAGAGGAGAGTCCTTTTCCTTCTAACTTTCTTGGACTCTTTGGACTACCTTGGGATCCTTCTATTTACTGCCTTTTTGGCATTATCCTCAGTTTATGGAAAAACGGGCCTACAGAGTGGAAGTCATTTGCCTACAGGTACATCCAAAAACTGATGAAGCCAGATGGGAACTGCTCCCTCCGCATCTGAAACCCTTCCCAGAGCTGTCTCTCCCACCCCAGAAGTAGAAAGAAGCCAGACGAAGATGCATCTTCATCTCCTTGTGGTTTCAGCAAGAAAGCAGGTGAGTTGGAGACGAAGCCCCCAGCCCCTGGGAAATTGAACCCACTTCTTGCTCCAAAGGCTATTGGAGTGACACAAGGTGTGTTTCTCTTCCATAGATCATACTCACCATATTTTGCCTTTAAATGGAAATTGTGTATCCTGAAGTACCTTGTTAAGAGTCCATTTTCAGCCCGAAATTCCTTTTTTTGTAAACCGCTTCAGCAAATAAAGTGTGTTGGCATTTACATTAGCAACTTCCCAGCCTAGGAGAGGATGCTCCGGCATCCGACTCTAAAAGACAAATTTGACTGGGCACAGTGGCTCACGGCTGTTATCCCAACACTTTGAAAGGCCAAGGCAGGCAGATTGCTTGAGCCCAGGAGTTCAAGACCAGCCCGGGTAACATGATGAAACCCCATCTTTACAAAAACTACAAAAATTAGCCAGGCATGGTGGTGTGCCAGTGGTCCCAGCTACTTGAGTGGCTGAGGTGGAAGGATCTCCTGAGCCCTGGGAGGCAGAGGTTGCAGTGAGCCTAGGCAACAGAGCAAGACCCTGTCTCAAAAACAAATAAAAATAAAAGATTAAAAAGCAACAAGTTATCCCACAAGTGGTACATGGTGGTGGTGGTGGTGGTGGTGGTGGTGGTGGTGGTGGTGGTGGTGGTGGTGGTGGTGGTGGTGGTGGTGGTGGTGGTAGACCTCCCTCTGGTTCTTGAAATTGGATCAAAATGAGTTGACAATGCTACCTACTTCATGGGGCCATTGGAGAATTCACTGATAATGCATGCAAATCTCCTTCTGCCTGGAAGACTACCAAATAACTAAATGGTGGTCGTTATTGTTGGAATTGGAGTATATACTGAGCTTTTCCTAGTTGCAAGGCCTTCACATGTATTACCAAGTTAATCCTCACAGCAGATACGACTCTGGTTTACAAAGGAAGTGGTGGATGCTCAGAGAGGTTAGGTAACGTGGTTCAGGGACACACAGCCAGGAAGGGGCAGAGGCTGAGAGTGCCTGACTCCAAATTCATGCAATTTCTACCCCACCATCTTCTCCCCAAGGAAAATAGTCCCTAATGCATGTGTACAATGCTTAGAGGGCAGAGATGCTCAACAGATGCTGAGAGAGTGAGGGCGTAAATGAGATATGCCATGAAAAGGAGCCCCTGTGTACTTACGTGTGCGTTTGTTTAACTTGTGGACAAATACAGACAGGTGCAAAAAATAAATCTTCTTTTTGCAATCGAGAACTTACTGTTCAGTATGAGTTCTGATACATATAAGAAAGGCTATTATGATACCTGAGTCAGTTAACTGAGGGAGGGAGTACTGATAACCATAAGTGTTAGTTGCAGGCTGGATACAGTGGCTCATGCCTGCAATCCCCTCACTTTGGGAAGCTGAGGTGGGAGGATTGCTTGAAACCAGGAGTTCAAGACCAGCCTGGGCAAGAAAGCAACACCCCATCTCCACAAAACTTTAAAAATTAGCTGGGTGTGGGGGCATGTGCCTGTAGTTGTAGCTACTCTGGAAGGGGAGGCTGAGGCAGCAGGATTGCTTGAGTCCAGGAGTTGGAGGCTGCAGTGAGCTTTGATGGCACCACTGTACTCCAGCCTGGTCAACAAAGTAAAACCTGTCTCTTAATCAAAAAAAAAAAAAAAAAGAAGAAGGTTGGTTCTAGGACTGTAGAATCAATAGCAAAAAAAGCACAGGATTTGAGGGAAATCCTCAGTTATATTAATTTTGTATTCCAATTTCATGTTGACTTGATTTTTTACAAAGATCTTTTTTAAAAAGGAGTCCCTGCTTCATTTACCAAAGCTTGGAATGTTTGGGGACATCTGTGACTGCCTAAACCAAGTTCCACTGGGCTGGGGCCATGTCTCAGTCACTTCTGAGACTGGCAAGGCCCTGGCCTATTGGGACTGAACCCCAGGTCAATGCCAGGCATTTGCTGTGAATCAAAGAATCCTGAGTTTTTCAGAGTCCAGAAGAATCCGAAAGGTCAACCAAGCCAATCCCCTTTGTAACAACCACCCATTCTGGCATTCTTCTCTGGTTCATGAAGCCCCTGCTGTGGGCCAGGCACTGGGGAAGCGAAAAGGCAGTCTGTGTCATCCCAGGGATCCTGACAGAAAGCTCTCTGTGAAAGAAAGAAAAGTCACCACCTGCTAACAGCAGTGGGTTCAACAGGCAGGGTTCAAGGCTTATTTTGTTCCTCCTTTTGTCTGTCTTCCAAAATCTCTGCAACAGAATTATGTTACTTTTGTGTGTGTGTGTGAGATGGAGTCTCGCTCTATTGCCCAGGCTGGAATGAAATGGCGTGATCTCAGCTCACCGCAACCTCCGCCTCCTGGATTCAAGCAATTCTCCCGCCTCAACCTCCCAAGCAGCTGGAATCTCAGGCATGCACCACCACGCCCAGCTAATTTTTGTATTTTTAGTAGAGATAGAGTTTTGTCATGTTGGCCAGGCTGGTCTCGAACTCCTGACCTCAGGTGATCCACCCGCCTCAGCCTCCCAAAGTGCTGGGATTACAGGTGTGAGCCACCACATCTGGCTTTTTTTTTTTAGACAGAGTCTCTCTCTGTAGCCCAGGCTGTAATGCAGTAGCGCAATCTTGGCTCACTGCAACCTCTGCCTCCTGAGCTCAAGTGATTCTCCTGCTTTAGTTTCCCAAGTAGCTGGGACTACAGGCACATGCCACCATGCCCGGCTAACTTTTCATATTTTCAGTAGAGATGGGGTTTCACTATGTTGGCCAGGCTGGTCTCGAACTCCTGACCTCAAGTGATCTGCCTGTGTCGGCCTCAGGACTATGTTACTTTTATAATTTAAAAAATATGGCTGGGCTAGGTGGTTCACACATGTAATCCCAGCACTTTGGGAGGCCGAGGCGGGTGGATCACGAGGTCAGGAGTTCAAGACCAACCTGGCCAACATAATGAAACTCCGCCTCTATTAAAAATTCAACAATTAGCCGGGTGTGGTGGCAGGCACCTGTAGTCCCAGCTACTCAGGAGGCTGAGGCAGGAGAATTGCTTGAACCTGGGAGGCGGAGGTTGCAGTGAGCTGAGATTGTTCCACTGCACTCCCGCCTGGGTGACAGAGCGAGACTCTGTCTTGGGGGAAAAAAAAAAAAGGTAAAGATTTAATAAAAGAGGCCGGGTGCAGTGGCTCACGCCTGTAATCCCAGCACTTTAGGAGGCCGAGGTAGGCGGATTACCTGAAGTCAGGAGTTCGAGACCAGCCTCAACATGGAGAAACCCCGTCTCTACTAAAAATACAAAATTATCTGGGCATGGTGGTACATGCCTGTAATCCCAGCTACTCAGGAGGCTGAGGCAGGAGAATCACTTGAACCCGGGAGGCAGAGGTTGCGGTGAGCCAAGATCATGCTATTGCACTCCAGCCTGGGCAAAAAGAGAGAAACTCCGTCTCAAAAAAAAAAAGAGTTAATGAAATAATTGTTTTTTTTAATTGAGCTAAAATTTGCTCTCTAAGCTCCCAGGCCCATGGCTCTAGGAAACTCAGTAGAATGTTTTTGTGGAAGGCTCTCTCCTTCCCTCGCTTTGATGGCGTTGCATGGGTCCCAGGAACAGACGTGATACTTTTGGATCGCTGTAGCTCTCAGACGCCAGGCAGGGGTTTACTGTCCTGGGCTGTCAGCTGCTCCAGGTTGCTTGTGCCCACCCTTCTGAGTGTCTGAGGGTGGCAAGGGAACTGCATGGTGTGACAACGGAAGCACAGCGCCAAGGTCTGGCGTCAGGGCAGTTGCATAGGACTCTGAATTTGCGAAGACCTTGCGCTTGTTTTTCACGTTCTGCTGTCACCATCTTGAAATTTCTCATCATTCTTAAACAAGAGCGTGGCCTTTTTGTTTTGCACTGGGTCTAGTAAATTATGTAGCCGGTCCTGGCAGCATTACCATTCGATCAAGGGTTTTGAGCAAGACAGCCCTGGGTCTCAATCGCAGCTCCTTAATTTACACATTCTGCAACTTGGGACAAGTGACTGAATCTCTCTCCACCTCGGTTTCCCCATTTGGAAAACAGGAATAACCTCCTAGTGGTATTATAAAGACTAGCACTGTTGGTCTTTTCCTCTCGAAGTCCCCTCTCTCTCACTAGAGAGAGAGCTGTTTTCCTTTGTCTTTCTTTTGCCTATTAAACCTCCGCTCCCAAACTCTTCGTGTGTGTCCATGTCCTAAATTTTCCTGGTGCGAGATGACAAACCCCGGGTATTTACCCCAGACAACGTAGCCGCTTCATAATGGGGACCTTGTCCGGATACCAAGGTACAACATTCATCAGAACGGTGAGTGGAGGAGCGGACTCCACCTCTGACCTTTCATCTCAGGGCTCTCAGCCTCCATTTTAGAACCAAGTCAAATTAATAATGGGTATCCATCAGCCAGTAAAAAAGACCATTAGTGTGGCTGCCATTCTTAAAGACTCGGACGTGAGGCTTACTGGGGAGAACATGGAGAATCCCCCAGCACCCATGGTTTGCTGGACATGTTTGAACCAACTTCCTTTCATGGAGAACTTAGCTGTCACATGGGGCTGGAAGAGGTTCTGGAGCAACTGAGGATTTCTGGCTGGGGCTACCCCCTGGTGTTATCCAAAGGCTTCTAGACTGACCCCAGCCTCCAACTGCGCAGTGGGGTGTTGGCAACAGGATCTCCAACTTTGTGTTTTGTTTGTTTGTTTGAGAAGAGAATTGCTTGAACCCGGGAGGTGGAGGCTGCAGTGGGCCGAGATCATGCCACTGCACTCCAGCCTGGGCGACAGAGCAAGGATCTCCTGTCCTCTCTATGTGTGCAGTGTGCAGGAAGTTTACAGTTTACGGAAGTAATCTTGTTCGCTATGTAAATCAGACACCACCTCCTCAAACCTGCCTGTAAAACCCGGAGCACCCTCCGCTGGTGGCTCTTTCCTCTTAGAAGTCTCTCACTGGAGAGACAGAGTTGTTTTCCTTTCTCTTTCTTTTTCTTTTGCCTATTAAAGCTTCACTCCTTAAAAAAAAAAAAAAAAACAGGGTCGGGCCAGGCGCGGTGGCTCACGCCTGTAATCCCAGCACTTTGAGAGGCCAAGGATGGCGGATCACGAGGTCAGGAGATCGAGACCATCCTGGCTAACATGGTGAAACCCCGTCTCTACTAAAAATACAAAAAATTAGCCGGGTGTGTTGGTGGGCGCCTGTAGTCCCAGCTACTTGGGAGGCTGAGGCAGGAGAATGGCTGAACCTGAGAGGTGGAGCTTGCAGTGAGCCGAGATGGTGCCACTGCACTCCAGCCTGGGCGACGACGAGACTCTGTCTCAAAAAAAAAAAAAAAAAAAAAAAAAAAACCAGGGTAGCACTGTGTAACTAACATAAAGCAAATGCCCCTGAATCTTTATATTCTTTGTTTATAGAAAGTATTTAGCATAAGTAGCACAAAGTAATCCCTCAATGAGCAGTTGTTATAATTGTGGGGAAGACGGGCCGGCCCCCAAAGCCCAGGCCTTGCTGACAGGCGGCTTCTCATCTTAACTGACAACTCCCTTAGCATCTCCTGGAAGAGCCAATGGATGCAAACCCGAGCTCATTGGAGGAGGTGCTCAGCTACGATTTGCACTGTGTCTTCCCACTCCCCTGCCACTGACCTCGAGGGGACATGAGGTCTGCCTCTCTCCAGACAACAAACACCATTTGTCCTCGACCTGGACCTGACCGGTCTTTCCGAACAGGCTGTCAGGGAGGGGAAAGCCGTGAGTGGCCTGTGCGCGTGGGCTTGTCCCTGCTGTGATCCAAGTTACATCCTGTTCTGGCGTTGCTATGGCACAGCCAAAAACATCTGCCACAACAAACAGCTGGGACTGGCAGCTGGCAGCAGGGCTTGGATAGGCTGGGCACCAGTGGCCGGGCTGGAAAGGGGGCAAAACTGAGCAAGGCCAGGAGCTGGGCAGTGATCTGGGAAACCTCCCCGATACCCCCAAACACATGCATACACACACACACACGCACGTGCGCATACACATACACACACATACACATACACACACGTGCACACACACACGCATGTGTGCACACACATACACACACGCCCACACGCACACACACATACGCATACACACACACACGCATACACACATGCACACATGCACGTGTGCATACACATACACACACATACACATACACGTGCACACACACATACGCATGTGCGCACACACATACACACACAAGCCCACACGCACACACACATATGCACGTGCACATACACATACACACATATGCATACACACACATGCACACATATGCATGTGCGCATACAAATACACACACACGTGCACACACACACGCACGTGTGCATACACATACACACACACATACACACGTGCACACACACATACGCATGTGCGCACACACATACATGCCCACACATACGCATACACACACACACGCACGTGCGCATACACATACACACATACACATACACACACGTGCACACACACATACGCATGTGCGCACACACATACACACACCCACACACGCACACACACATATGCACATACACACATACGCATACACACACATGCACACATATGCACGTGCGCATACACATACACACATGCACACACACGTGCACGTGTGCATACACATACGCATACACACATGCACACACGCATACACACATATGCATGTGCACGTACACATACATATGCACACACACGCACACGTGCATACACACACATGAATGTGCACATACACATACACGCATACACACACATGCACGTGTGCATACACATACACATGCATACACACATGCACACACACATACACACATGCACATGCGCATACACATACGCATACACATGCACACACATATGCACGTGTGCATACACGTACTCATACACACATGCATACACACACATACATACATACACACATGCACACACGCTCTATTTAGGAGGCAAGTTGGCCTTCTAGGACAAGAGTTCCTAATCCTTCCTAGGAAAGGTTTCTAATTCTGCATTGTTTTTTTCCTGAAGTTCCTGAGAGAAGACGTCAAGTGCATAGCGCTAGAGGGACTGGGCTCTCCGAAATTCTTGCCCTCGTCTAGGTCCCAGTCAGGCCCACAGAACTGCCCAAGGCCCTATCCTGCTCCCAAAATGGAATTCGCTTTCCCGGTTGTTGTTATTGCTGGTGTTTTTCCTGATTAGTAAAACACAGTCATTGTAACAAAATCACATGACGCAGAAGAGAGACAACAGCTGTGCTCATGTGGCATAAACCAGCTGCTGTGCCACATACTTCTCACTGACAAAATATATGTAGAAAGTGCTTAGAACAGTCCCTGGCCCTGGTAAGTGCTATACATGGCACCTGTAATCCCAGCACTTTGGGAGGTCGGGCGGGCAGATCGCTCGAGCTCAAAAGTTCATGACCAGCCTGGGCAACATGGTGAAACCCTGTCTCTACAAAAATACAAAAATTAGCCAGGTGCGGTGGTGAACACCTGTAGTCCCAGCTACTCAGGAGGCTGAGGTGGGAGGATCACTTGGGCCCAGGACATTGAGGCCACAGTGAGCCATGATTGCACCACTGCACTCCAGCCTGGGTGATTAAGTGAGAGACATTGTCTCAATCAATCAATCAAGTAATTGTCAAAATGATCTGATTTTCCATGACAAGGTAGTGATATAGATATTAATAACACAATGTCTAAAAGAGGAACTGAGGCTTAGAGAGGTGACATCACCTGCCTAAGGTCACATGATGAGTGTCCTACCTGGATTTGAACTCAGGTTACACCAGTGCTAAAGCTCTAAGCTCAGAATCTCCCTCCTTCCCCACCCTTTTTGCGGCTGTCCTTAGTTCTTGAACACCTGCATGCTCCTTTCTCTCCCCCAGCCACAGCCCTGACCTCATTCCTGCTGAAGGCCCCAGGGGCCTGGCTGACCTCACAGTTTTGGCCACAGATCCACAGAGGCGACACCCTGTCTGAAGCCACTGGGGATTCTTTTCACTAGTTTGTCCTGTATTCCTGGGCTCGGAGGGTCTTGGGAACTCTCTGCCTGTCCTCTCCCAAAACATGGACTTTGGGATATCACCCCTCTTCTCTCCCTGCCCACTTTCTGTGCCTTTTGGTAGGGGTTCACTGGGAGTATAACAGTAATCATGAATGACAATTTTTTTTTTTTTTTTTTGGAGATGGAGTCTTAGTCTGTCACCCAGGGTGGAGTGCAGTGGCACAATCTTGGCTCACTGCAACCTCCGCCTCCTAGGTTCAAGCGATTCTTCTGCCTCAGCCTCCCGAGTAGCTGGGACTACAGGCACATGCCACGATGCCCAACTAATTCTTGTATTTTTAGTAGAGATGGAGTTTCACCATATTGATCAGGCTGGTCTTGAACTCTTGACCTCGCGATCCACCTGTCTTGACCTCCCAAAGTGCTGGGATTACAGGCCTTAGCCACCGCGCCCAGCCATTTCCTTTTTTAACAGACGGTTTTGCTCTGTCACTGGCTGGAGTGCAGTGGCACAATCACAGCTCACTGCAGCCTTGAACTCCCGGCCTCAAGCAGTCCTCCCACCTCAGCCTCCTGAGTAACTAGGACCACAGGCATGTGCCACCACACCCAGCTAATTATTATTATTATTATTATTTGTAGAGATGAGGTTCCCCCTATGTTGCCCAGGCTGGTCTTGAGCTGCTGGGCTCCAGTGTTCCACCTGCCTTGGCCTCCCAAAGTGGAAGGATTTGCAGATGTGAGCCACTGCACCGGGCCTGGATGACATTTCTTGAGCCACACTGGACAAGATGAGCCTTGTTATTACTATTTTTCAGATGAAAAAACTCAGAAGTTAGATGTCTTACCTAGATGGCCCAGACAGAATTCCAGAGCTGCCTCTTCCAGGAAGCCATTCCTGACCCTCCCCTAAATGCTGAAGAGATAACTATTAAGTCTGAGCACCCCATGGATGTGCCCAGGACGGTGAGCTCCCTGAGGGCAGGGGCTAGGTCAGGTTGATTGCTGTCTGCCCTATACCTGACATAATAGGTGCTCAATAAACACTTGTTGACTGACTGAATGAATGAATGAATGATAGGGCTGATCTCTTTTCTCCTCTTGGGTCCTGAGAAGTTTGGGGAATCAGGCAAGTCTGGGTTTGAATCTTTGCTCTGCCACTTCCTGGCTGTGTAGCCTTAGCCCAGTTACCTAACCTATCTGAGCCTCTGTTTCCCTCTCTGCAAAATAGGGGTACAGTCTGTGGGAGGGTTGGAGAGGACCTACAATGACCGGCACACAGTAGGTACTCTATGAAACAGTCCTGTAGAGAGACAGTTCAGGTCCTCCCTGGAGTCAGCCTGTCTGGGGTTCAAACCTCAGCTCCAACACTGACCAGGTTATATGACCTTGGACACATCACTTTTCCTCTCTGGACCTCGTCTTCCAAATACTTGTTTGGAATAATATTAGCACCAATTACTTGGTTGTAGTAAGTTGTAGTAAGAACTAAAGGAGGCAGTCCGCATAGTAAATCCTCCATAAACACGGGCTTCTGTGACTTAGGGTGAGCTCCTGGAGGACAGACAGGTGTCCCATTTTTTCCACCCCACCCCAGAACCTTGCTCAGTGCCAGGCACATAGTAGGGGCACAGACTGCTAAAGGAACTGAGTCTCCATTTCTGTGGCTACGGGGCGGAGACCCAGAGAGCCAGGGCAGGTTTCCAGAGCGCCCTCCCCCGACAGGCCGACTCTCTTGTGTTTGTCCATCTCATTTCCCAGCTAGGTGGAGGCAGAGCAGCAGCCCAGCCCTGGCCTTCTCTGCCAAGCCTGGTGGGGGCCAGCGGCAGCTGCTCCTCCAGGGGAGAGCCTGGGATGGAGGCTGGGAAGGAAGGGAGGTCTGGGGAGGTGGAAGCCCCTCCAAAGTTAGCCCAAGGCCCCCAGGGGAGCAAGCTACGCAGACAGGAGAGCTAGGGTTCAAGCCTACCAACTCTACTTATAGCTGTGTGACCATAGACGCCTTGCTCCACCTCTCTGAGCCTTGCTTCCTGTGCTGTGGGGCTGGTGGCCTCATAGCATTGTTAGGAAGCAAGTGAAGCGTGAAGCATACAGTAAGTGCTCCATAAATGTACCGGTCATTGCTGCCTCTCTGACTTGTTGCAGTATAGCACCTGTCTTCTACAGATGGGGAAACTGAGGCCCAGAGAGAGGCAGTGACTTGTCCAAGGTCACAGAGCCTGTCTCTTGTTGGTTCCAGCTTCGGCCTTAGCCATTCTCCCTGCTCAACCCAAAGTTCAGCAGGATGGGCTCCTGGGTGGACCAGGCAGGGGGTTCCCTTGGGCTGAGGGGGCTGGAAGGTAGGGGTGAAGGAAGGCTTCGACAAAAACAGCCCCAGCCGGCGGGTGTGGTTCATGCCTGTAGTCCCAGCACTTTGGAAGGCCAAGGCAGGCAGATCACCTGAGGTCAGGATTTTGTGGCCAACATGGTGAAACCTCCTGTTTACTAGAAATCCAAAAAATGTCCGGGCATGTGGCACACCTGTAATTCCAGCTACTCAGGAAGCTGAGGCAGGAGAATCACTTGAACTTGGGAGGCGGATATTGCAGTGAGCCGAGATCGCACCGCTGCACTGCGCCACTGCACTCCAGCCTGGGTGACACAGCGAGACCCTGTTTCCAAACAAAACAAAACCAGAAATAGCCCCTCTGATGAAGGCCTTCTGGATGCCAAACACTTTGGTTGTTTTCTCATTAATTCTGTAAACACTATTAAAATGGTATTATTCTAAATATTCCCATTTTACAGATGAGAAAACTGAGGCTCAGAGAGTTGCCTAAGCACACAATGGGAAGAGGGAGGCTCTTGACTCCAGCCCCAGATCTGTCTGTTGAATGAAGGAAGAGACAGTGGCCCATTCAGGGGTGCACAGCGAGCTCTGTGGTTTGGTGAGTTCAGTCTGTCTCCCCGACCCCCAGATGACAGGTGAGAGGAGGACACAATGCCAGCAGCTCCTGGGCTTGGGATGTCATAGACACGTCCAAAGGGGAGGATAAAGCCCTGTCACCCTTGCTCCACCCCCACAGGTCGCAGAAGCTGCTCAGGGATGGCAAATGGGCGTGGAAGTGGCCTACGCAGCCCCAGGGGGCAGGGCAGGGACGCTCCGGGCGGATGGGAGTGCCAGGCGCAGCCTCCTGCGACCACGCCCACAGGGTGCTCTGCTGCCCGCTAGACCTCCGCGCAGTGCCTTCGAACCGATGCAGACGCCCACCGGGCCACATCCGCCGGGCTCCGGGGACCCCCTCCACCCGCCCAGCCTGGGCCTGGAGGTGCGACGGCCCGTCGCGTACCGTCTGGAGGAGGCGGCGCGCTGCCTGCACCTCCTGGAGCTCTCCAGCTCCCAGGGTCCCGGCTGCGGGCCTGGCGTGTCTGCCGGCCTCCAGGTGCACAGGCTCCAGAGCGCCTCCCAGGAGACTCCAGGAGGCGCCTTTGCCTCCAATTCCCCTAGAGGGGACCGGCCATTCCCAAGGTCCAACAGGAGGAAGGCAGAAAACCCCACACAAAAAGGTGAGCGCCACTGGGGGGCTTTCTTCCCTCCATTGGACCCACAGAGTCTAGGCACAGTTATCCCTGAGGGCATCCGTGGGTCTGCATTCTCAGTATTGCTGTCCACCTGCCCTGTGGTTTCTGGAAAACTCCTGGCCCTCTCTGACCCTCAGTTTCTTTATCTCTGCCACCAGAGATAAAGGGATTGGACTTTGGCTTTTCACTCTTAAAACTGAAGACAAGACCTCATTTCTGTGGGAGGAGGCCTCCACCTGTGGGATTATAAGAAGAGCATCTGGGCCATATAAATCTTTTCCCTTTCCCCAAAATAACTAGCTATGGAGCTACTTCTAGGGTTACGATATCTAATTCTTACAAAAACCCTCCCCGGGAAATGCTGTTACCCCATTTTATAGAAATGAAAACTGAGGTTGGGCATGATGGCTCATGCCTGTAATCCCAGCACTTTGGGAGGCCAAGGTGGGCAGATCACTTGAGGTTGGGAGTTTGTGATCAGCCTGGCCAACATGGTGAAACTCCATCTCTACTAAAAATACAAACATTAGCCAGGCGTGGTGGCAAGCACCTGTAATTCCAGCTACTCTGGAGGCTAGGAGAATCGCTTGAACCCGGGAGGTGGAGGTTGCGGTGAGCCGAGATTGCGCCATTGCACTCCAGCCTGGGTGACAGAGCGAGACTCTTGTCTCAAAAAAAAAAAAAAAAGAGAGAAAAGAAAAGAAAAACCTGAGCTCGTAGTGAGTGGGTTCAAGTTGCAGAAATGGGGTTTGAACCTCCACCCTCCTTCTAGGCCTGTCTGACTTCAAAGCCCTGTGCTTTTTCCGCTAATAATGCAGATTGTCTCCATGAAAGCCACACAGGCTGGATTCTCAGTAGGAACGGCCAGGGACCCTCGCTCTTGTCGGTGCCACCCCTCAGCTCTCTGAGGCCACTGCCCTGCGGGATCCTTGAGGATCCCTGGGGAACACCTCTCAGCTGATGTGGACAGGGTATCACTGGTGCAGCCTCATGCCATGACCCAAAGCTTCCAAATGGAATGGAGTAGGGCCCCCATCACAGAAGTCCAACAGGGACCCCTGAATTGGGCATGAAAGAGTGAGGGAAAGAAATGGGGGTTGTGTGGGGAGTTGGGTGTGGGAGTGTCCCTACCTGAGTAAAGAACGGATGGGCCAGGCTGGGTGCGGTGGCTCATGCCTGTAATCCCAGCACTTTGGGAGGCAGAGGTGGGTGGATCACAAGGTCAAGAGATTGAGACCATCCTGGCCAATGGTGAAACCCCATCTCTACTAAAAATAGAAAAAAAAAATTAGCTGGGCATGGTGGTGCGAGCCTGTAGTCCCAGCTACTTGGGAGGCTGAGGCAGGAGAATTGCTTGGACCCGGGAAGCAGAGGTTGTAGTGAGCAGAGATCGTGCCACTGCACTCCAGCCTGGTGACAGAGCAAGACTCAAAAAAGAAGAACTGGTGGGCCAGGTGCAGTGGCTCACCTCATGCTTGTATCCCAGCACTTTGGGAGGCTGAGGCAGGCAGATCACTGGAGGTTCAAGAGTTCAAGACCAGCCTGGCCAACATGGCGAAACCCCGTCTCTATTAAAAGTACAAAAATTAGCCAAGCGTGGTGGCAGGTGTCTGTAATCCCAGTTACTCGTGAGGCTGAGGCATGAGAAATGCTTGAACCCGGGAGGTGGAGATTGCAGTGAGCCGAGATCGCACCACTGCACGCTAACCTGGGAGACAGAGCAAGACTTAGTCTCAAAAAAAAAAAAAAAAGAACTGGTGCAAAGGCCTGGAGGTAGAGGTGAGCGCCCCAGCTTCCACAAACTCTAAGCAGCCAGTGTCACAGGTGGGCAGACCATGCGAAGCCTTGTAGATCACTGGACTTGACCCTGAGGGCTCTGGGGAGCCAAGGTGAAACCCCATCTCTACTAAAAATAGAAAAAAAAATTAGCTGGGCATGGTGGCGCGAGCCTGTACGATCCTCAAGTGGAAAGATCACTTGAGTCTGGGAATTCGAGACCAGACTGAGCAACAGGGTGAAACCACTTCTCCACAGAAAATATAAAGGCATCGTGGTGCACACCTGCAGTCCCAGCCACTGCAAAGAGGTATGGTCAGCTTTTCCCTCTAGAGCTGCACCGTCCCATATGGCAGCCACTAGTTAAATACATTAAAATTAAATTAAATTAATTTAAATAAATTAAATATTAAACAGTTAATTAAATAAATAAATTTAAATAAAACTAAATGAGAAATTCTGTTCCTTTGTCACATGTGCCCTGTTTTAAGTGCTCAGTGGCTACCTGTGGCTACCCTATTGGACAGCACAGAGAGAGAACATTTCCAGCATTGCAGAAAGTTCTATAGACAGCACAGTGCTAGAGTTCACGCAGGGTTCTGGGTGGGAAGTGTTTTGTGGAGACCAGTGAGGATGGGTTCCAAGGATTCAGGGAGAGATGTACGTGCCCAGTGTCTCCCATGGTCCCTGGAATACAGCAGGTGCACAATGAAAGACCACTGAATGGATGAATGGCCTGGATTAGAGTGGGATGGTGGGATGGAGGTGAGAGGATGATGGCAAGAGAACTTCAGAAGGCTAAATTTGTTTTGTTTTTGTTGTTGTTATTGTTGTTTGTTTTTTGAGATGGAGTCTCACTCTGTCACCAGGCTGGAGTGCAGTGGAGTGATCTCAGATCACTGCAACCTCTGCCTCCCGGGTTCAAGCGATTCTCCTGCCTCAACCTCCCGAGTAGCTGGGACTACAGGCATGCACCACCGTGCACAGCTAATTTTTGTATTTTTAGTAGAGATGGGGTTTCACCATGTTGGCCAGGATGGTCTCGATCTCTTGACCTCGTGATCCGCCCACCTTGGCCTCCCAAAGTGCTGGGATTACAGGCATGAGCCACCGCACCTGGCCTAAATTGGTGGGCGTTGGCGACTGGTGAACGATGAGGGAAGCACCTCGGTCTGGCTTGGGCAGCTGAGTGGACAGTGGGGTGTTTCCTGAGATGGGAACGCAGGAGAGAAGTCAAGTGTCAGGACAGGAATAAGCTCCCACCTGAGGGGCCTGTGGAACTGCCACTTGGAGATGTCTGGGAGGCCACTGGCTGCTCGGCCCTGGAGGTGTGGGCCCAGCAGATTTGGGAATGCATGGGCCTGCCCAGGAGAGGATGAAACTGCACGTAGAAGGAGCAGGGAGAGGGCTCCGGGGACACGAACATTGGAGAGGTGGCCAGAGGGAGAAAGGGGAAAGGCAACAGAGAGCAGTGCCGGGTCAGGCCTGTAAACCTGGACTGGGAGGCCCTGGATCCAGCCCTAGGAATTTGTTGGTGACCTTGGAAAGAGAAGATTCAGGGTGGGGAGAGAGAAGGAGCTAAAGCAGAAGCGAAGAGGAGGAGGCAGCGAGTGGGCTACGACTTTTGAAAAGTTTGTTGGTGAAGGGGTTAAGACTGGTACTGAAGGTCGATGCAAGGTTAGGGGAGATAATTTTTCCCTTGAGATGGAAAAGATCTGACCTTGTTCACAGGTTAACAGAAAACGTGTGTGTCGGGGGTGTTGCCTAAGGGAAAGACCAGCTCATAAATGGTATTTGTAACATGCTTGTAGGCTGAGGTGGCTCACACCTGTAATGTCAGTACTCTGGGAAGCCATGGTGGGAGGATCACTTGAGTCCAGGAGTTCGAGACCAGCCTGAGCAACAGGGTGAAACCACTTCTCCACAGAAAATACAAAGGCATTGTGGTGCACACCTGCAGTCCCAGCTACTCAGGAGGCTGAGGCAGGAGGATCGCTTGAACCCAGAAGATCCAGGCAGCAGTTAGCCATGATCATGCCACTACACTCCAGCCTGGGCAACAGAGTGAGACTCTATCTCAAATAGAAAAAAAACAACCAACCAACCAACAAAAACCCAGCATGCTTGAGAGTGTGCACCAGTTCGTACAGCGATCTGAACATCCCAGCGAGGCAGAATCTTCTTATTTATCCCCATTTCAGAGATGAAGAAACTGAGGCCCAGCGTGGCTCAGCAGTTTCCCCACAGTCACACTGGGCAGTTTTTCCTAATGTGCACAAAGACTTCATCCAGGCCAGCAGGATCTGGGTTTTTTTTTTTGTTTTTTTTTTGTTTTTTTTTGAGACGGAGTCTCGCTCTGTCACCCAGGCTGGAGTGCAGTGGCCGGATCTCAGCTCACTGCAAGCTCTGCCTCCCAGATTTACGCCATTCTCCTGCCTCAGCCTCCCGAGTAGCTGGGACTACAGGTGCCCGCCACCTCGCCTGGCTAGTTTTTTTGTATTTTTTTTAGTAGAGATGGGGTTTCACCGTGTTAACCAGGATGGTCTCGATCTCCTGACCCCGTGATCCGCCTGTCTCGGCCTCCCAAAGTGCTGGGATTACAGGCTTGAGCCACCGCGCCTGGCCAGGATCTGGTTTTGAATCTGGTTCCTTAGGCTCTGCTCCCGGGTTAGTCCCCATGCTTTTCCTCCATTCTGTTTTGCTGTTGTTGTTATTTTGTGTTTTGTTGTTTTCAGACAGACTCTTGCTCTGTTGCCCAGGCTGGAGTGCAATGGTGTGATCTCTGCTCACTGCAACCTCCGCCTTCCGGGCTCAAGTGATTCTCCTGCCTCACCCTCTCAAGTGGCTGGGATTACAGGCATGTGCCACCATGCCTGGCTAATTTTTTTTTTTTTTTTTTCTTGTATTTTCAATAGAGACAGGGGTTTTGCCATGTTGGCCAGGCTGGCCTCAAACCCCTGACCTCGAGTGATCTGCCCACCTCAGCCTCCCAAAGTGCTGGGATTACAGGTGTGAGCCACCACACCCAGCTTTTTCCTCCTTTCTGGATAAACAAACCACAAAGTGACTGGGCGCGGTGGCCCATGTCTGTAATCCCAGCACTTTAGGAGGCCGAGGCGGGTGGATCACTTGAGGTCAGGGCTTTGAGATCAGCCTGGTCAACAAGGTGAAACCCCATCTCTACCAAAAATACAAAAATTAGCCAGGTGTGGTGGCATACGCCTGTAATCCCAGCTACTCAGGAGGCTGAGACAGGGGAATTGCTCGAACCCGGGAGGCGGAGGTTGCAGTGAGCTGAGATCATGTCACTGCACTCCAGCCTGGGCGACAGAGCAAGACTCCATGTCAAAAAAACAAAACCACGAAGTGATAAAAAAATTGAAGCACCAAAATTCTCAAGTGGAAATAATTTAGCCAGAGAGCATGAGCAAGGGAAGTCGCTCACAGTACTGCAGTATTTTCAGAGTTACAACATTTACATCCTGCCATCATCTCCTTCCCCAAATAGGATGTCTTCCGAATTTGCAATAATATAATAATTATGGCAACTATTTTTAATACTCTTATTAGGTTATATACCTTGCTAAGCATTTAAATATGATCTCATTAACTCTTGCAGCAACCATGAGAGGTAGGCTGTATTACTCTTTCTTTTTTAAGATTAGCAATGGGGGCACAGAGAGGTGAAGTGACTTGCCCAGGGCCACACAGTACATCTTTGGCAGAGATGGAAGTCAAAGCAAGGTCTGTTTGTCACCACAGCTTGTGCCCGTCTGTCAAACTACTTTATTAGTGTTAAAATCATAGCAGAAAGGCTTGTTATTCTGTCGCATCTGGCTTGCTGACTGAGGAGGGGGGAAAGTTAGCGTCCCATTCTATCAGCTGATCAGCCTCTTCTTCCTTAGGAATATAATTGTCCTAAACCCCAGAAAAGGATGCCATTGGGTCTGCAGGGACTGCAGCAGTCTGACTGGAAGAAACCTGTATTTTCAGCCGACTGCAATGGCTCATGCCTGTAATCCCAGCACTTTGGGAGGCCAAGGCAGGCGGATCACTGGAGGTCAGGAGTTTGAGACCAGCCTGACCAACATGGTGAAACCCTGTCTCTACTAAAAATACAAAACTTAGCCAGGCGTGGTGGCAGGCACCTATAATCCCAGGTACTCAGGAAGCTGAGGCACGAGAATCACTTGAAACTGGGAGGTAGAGGTTGCAGTGAGCTGAGATCCTACCACTGCACTCCAGCCTGGACAACAGAGTGAGACTCCATCTAAGAAAGAAAGATAAGACAAAGAAAGATAAGAAAGGAAAGGAAGGGAAGGGAGGGGAGGGGAGGGGAGGGGAGGGGAGGGGAGGGGAGGGGAGACAAACCTGTATTTTCATCTGCAGAAAGCTTTTTGAAATTTAGGAGCCTTAGGGAAACAGGGATAGACAGAGTCATAAATTTCTTCCAGAAATGGTCTCCTTTTCTTTGCAATCCCTGGATAATGAATGTGTTGAGGTCAAGAAAAATGACTGGTGATTTCCCACTGAACTAGGGGAGGGGAAGAAGGAAGAGGATGAACGCCTGTTTATCATCAAGAGGAGAAGGGGTAGCCCATGGCCCTGCCCTTCCCTCCCTCCCTCCCTCCCTCCCTCCCTCCTTCCTTCCTTCCTTCCTTCCCTCCCTTCTTTCTTTCAGTGGAGTCTCGCTCTGTTGCCCAGGCTGGAGTGCAGAGGCGTGATCTCGGCTCACTGCAACCTCTGCCTCCCAGGTTCAAGCAATTCTCCTGCCTCAGCCTCCTCCCAAGTAGCTGGGATTACAGGCGCCTGCCACCATGCCCGGCTAATTTTTGTATTTTTGGTAGAGACGGGTTTCACCATATTGGCCAGGATGGTCTCGATCTCCTGACCTCGTGATCCACCTGCCTCGGGCTCCCAAAGTGCTGGGATTACAAGTGTGAGCCACTGTGCCTGGCCTCCCATGGTCTTTCCTTGTCTGGAGTGCTCAGTGTCCTAATCGGTGTAGGTGACAGAAAGGATTAGAAAGGTGGACGAGAGTCAATCCCTGGCATCTAGCTGGACAGGCTGTTGCTTAGAATCAAATCCCATTGGTGGCTGCTAAGCCTCTGATTTGAAAAGACAGTTTTGCTAAAGGGATGTTTTAGTTATGTGGGTATTCAGAAGCCAAAGTGCCCAGCTTCCATTTTCTTTTCCTTTTTTTTTTTTTTTTTTGAGATGAAGTCTTTGTTTGTCACCCAGGCTGGAATGCAGTGGTATGATCTTGGCTCACTACAACCTCCGCCTCCTGGGTTCAAGCAATTCTCCTGCCTCAGCCTCCTGAGTAGCTGGGATTACAGACATGCGCCACCATGTCCAGCTAATTTTTGTATTTTTAGTAGAAACGGGGCTTTACCATGTTGGTCAGGCTGATCTCGAACTCCTGACATCAAGTGATCCACCCACCTCGGCCTCCCAAAGTGCTGGGATTACAGGCGTGGGCCACTGCACCCAGCCCCCCAGCTTCCATTGTCTAGGGAGCTAAGGAGAATGCAACTCGGGCAGAATAGATTTATTAATAAGAACCTACTTCTTTCCTTCCTGCATTTGGTCCCACACTGGGACTGCGTGAGCCTCAGTTTTCTACATATACTACTCAGCCGCATGCTCAGCCACAGAAGTAATCATCGCTCACAATGTGGTGACGTCTTCCCGGTCCTTTATCTGCGCATCTGCGTATATACGCATTATTCCATTGCATGACTGTGCTGCAGTTAGCCAATCTTATATAGATATCTCAAATTTCTTACTATTACAAATAATGCTGTAATGAACATCTTTGTGCCTAAAACATTGGTAGCACCTGCCGTCCATCCTTAGGCCGGATTCTCAGAACTGGCAATGTACCTCCAAGATGGCCCCAACAACCCACGTCTTCTCGTACTCAGGCCGGCTATGCACCAAATGCTTGTGTCTCTTCTCACTGAAGCCCTACCCCCTCATATGGTGGATTTGGAGGTAATTGGGTTTGAAGAGGTCATGAGCATAGTGTCCCCATGATGGAATGAGTGCCCTTATAAGAAGCTGAAGAGACCAGAGCTCACTCTCTCCACCATGTGAGGACACAATGAGAAGGCGGCCATCTGTACACCGGGAGGAGGTCCCTCACCAGAACCCAACCATGCTGGCACTATGATCTCACACTTCCAGCTTCCGAAGCTGAGAGCAATAAATTGCTGTTGTTTAAACCATCCAGCCTGCAATATTCTGTTATGGCAGCTACAAACGACTAAGACACTGCCCCCGTGCAGCTGCCTTCCACCCTGAATCGGGGCTAGCCCGAGTAGACAATAGAATATGATAGAAGTGGCCAGGCACAGTGGCTCATACCTGTAATCCCAACACTTTGGGAGGCTGAGGTGGGTGGATCACCTGAGGTCAGGAGTTCAACACCAGCCTGACCAACATGGAGAAACCCTATCTCTCCTAAAAATACAAAATTAGCCGGGTGTGGTGGCACATGCCTGGAATCCCAGCTACTCAGGAGGCTGAGGCAGGAGAATTGCTTGAACCTGGGAGGCGGAGGTTGCGGTGAGCCAAGATCGTGCCATTGCACTCCAGCCTGGGCAACAAGATTGAAACCGCATCTCAAAAAAAAAAAAAAGGAATATAGCAGAAGTGACCCTGTGCGACTTTCAAGGCTGGGTCATTAAAGGCGTGGCAGCTTCTTCCTTGAGTTTCTTGAATCGCTCAATCTGTGAGAAGCCAGCTGCCATGCTGAGGACACCCCACAGCCTGCGGAGACGCCCACCTGACAAGGAGCTGAGGCTTCCTGCCAACAGCCAGCACTGGCTTGTCAGCCATGTGGGTGAACTGCCTTGGAAGTGGACGTGGGATCTCAGTCAAGCCTTCATCCCATCTCTCATGAAGACTCACGAGAGACCTTCAGCCAGACCCACACAGCTAGGCTGCTCCCAAATTCCTAACCCACAGGAGATAAGAGGTAATCAATGACTTTGGTGTTTTAGGCCAATATGTTCTGAGTGATTTGTTCCATGGCAGTGGAGCTAATAATACTAGATCAAAGACCAGAGCATTCTTAAGACTCATGATCTAGAATGCCATTTTTTCTTCCCTTTTATTTTCCTTTTTTTCTTTTTAGATAGAATCTCACTCTAGTTGCCCAGGCTGGAGTGCAGTGATGCAATCTCAGCTCACTGCAGCCTCTAACTCCCAGACTCAAGTGATTCTCCCATGTTAACCTCCTGAGTAGCTGGGACTACAGCCATGTACCATCATGCCTGGCTAGCTTTTTGTATTTTTAGTAGAGACAGGTTTCACCATGTTGCACAGGCTGGTCTCGAACTCCTGGACTCAAGCAATCTGCCCACCTCGACCTCCCAAAGTGCTGGGATTACAGGTGTGAGCCACTATGCCCGGCCACTTCTCTTTTAATATCACCAGATTGTCAGTTATTTTTTTGTTTTCTCTTTTTGTGTTGTCATTGTTGTATTTGAGGCGGGGTCTTGCTCTGTCACCTGTGGTAGAGTGCAGTGGCGTGAGCACGGCTCACTGCAGCCTCAACCTCATGGGCTCAAGTGATCCTCCCACCTTGGCCTCCCAAAGTGTTGGGCTTACAGCCTTGAGCTGCTGCACCTGGCAAGATTGTCAGTTCTTGTACTGACATGTAATTGGCCTGCATGATCTAAGGTGATCTCCTGATAGGAGTTCCTGTCAGCTCTGGGGATGTGGGATGTGTTTTCAAAGCCCCATGTGTGACCAACAGCCCTTTCCTCACCATTCCCATAGAAAGATTTGTTTTTTATTTGTGGCTGTGAACCTTCCAGGGCAGAATGTTCACAGTTTGTTACTTGTGCCCAGCCAAACCATCTAATAGCCAAAGCTAGGCAGCAGAGAAAGCTCAGCCTGTTATAAGTTAATTGCTCTTTGCTTTCTCTGGATCCTCAAAAGCTTTTAAAGGAGTGTAAGCAAAAACAGCTGGCTTGGGCCGGGTGTGGTGGCTCACACCTGCAACCCAGGCACTTTGGGAGTTTGAGGTGGAAGGATGGCTTGAGCCCAGGAATTTGAGACCATCCTGGGCAACATAGCGAGACCCCATCTCTGAAAAAAACCAAAAAACAAAAAACAGCTGGCTTATTAAATAGTACTTCGGCCGAGCATGGTGGCTCACACTTGTAATCCCAGCACTTTTGGGAGGCTGAGGCAGGCAGATCACCTGAGGTCAGGAGTTCGAGGCCAGCCTTGCCAACGTGGTGAAATCCTGTCTCTACTAAAAATACAAAAATTAAGACCAGGCGCGGTGGCTCATGCCTGTAATCCCAGCACTTTGGGAGGCCGAGACGGGCGAATCATGAGGTTAGGAGTTCGAGACCAGCTTGACCAGCATGGTGAGGCCCCTGTCTCTACTAAAAATACAAAAATTAGACAGGTGTGGTGGTGCGCACCTGTAATCCCAGATACTCAGAAGGCTGAGGCAGGAGAATCACTTGAACCCGGGAGGCGGAGGTTGCAGTGAGCTGAGATCACGCCACTGCACTCCAGCCTGGGCAACAGAGCGAGACTCCATCTCAAAAAAGAAAAAAATATATAGAAATTAGCTGGGTGTGGTGGTGTGCGACTGTAATCCCAGCTATTGGGGAGGCTGAGGTGGGAGAACTGCTTGAACTTGGAAGGTGGAGGCTGCAGTGAACCAAGATCGCGCTATTGGACTCCAGCTTGGGCAACAGAGTGAGACTGCGTTTCAAACAAAAAAGAAAGAAAGGAAGGAAGAAGTAATTCTTCATCAGAGGCCATACAACCAGGATAAGGGTTATAATGAGGAAGTCAGCTTCCATTTTCATGGCTCATGTAGTGAGCAGATGCCCCATTTGATGTGCAGACCCAGGGGACCTGCATGGGCACGTAGAGACATATCCAGGGCTCCATTCCTTACATCACTAATATGCCCAGTAAATATTTCATCACCTGGTGAACCTGTTGGGCTTTGGAAAAATTCAGATGAATGGAAATCATAGTCGTCCCTGCACTTGAGGTTGTTCACAGAGGCAGTAAATGGAGTAAAAAGTCCACAGATGTTGTAGTTTGAAGTAGGTTCAAATCCCAGCTGCGTGAGGTGATGTGCACCTGTAATCCCAGCTACTCGGGAGGCTGAAGCACGAGATTCACTTGAACCCGAGAGGTAGAGGTGGAAATTGCAGTGAGCCGAGATCATGCCACTGCACTCCAGCCTGGGTGACAGAGCAAGACTCCGTCTCAAAAAAAAAAAAAAAAAAAAAAAAAAAAAAATCCCAGCGGCGTCTTCTAAAAGCTGTGTGACCCTGGATAGATTCCTGGACCTCTCTAAACCTTAGTTTCTCTATCTCTCTCTCTATATATATATTTTTTATTTTTTTATTATTATTTTTTAAGACGGAGTCTTGCTCTGTCGACTAGGCTGGAGTGCAGTGGCTGGATCTCGGCTCACTGCAACCTCCGCCTCCTGGGTTCACACCATTCTCCTGCCTCAGCCTCCCAAGTAGCTGGGACTACAGGTGCCTGCCGCCACACCTGGCTAATATTTTTTGGTATTTTTAGTAGAGACGGAGTTTCACCGTGTTAGCCAGGATGGTCTTGATCTCCTGACCTTGTGATCTGCCCACCTCAGCCTCCCAAAGTGCTGGGATTATAGGCGTGAGCCACCACGCCTGGCATATTTTTTATTTTTTATTTTTGAGACAGGGTCTCATCTTTCATCCAGGCTGGAGTGTAGTGGCATGATCACGGCTCACTGCAGCCTCGACCTCCCGAGCTCAGATGATCCTCCCACCTCAGCCTTCCATGTAGCTGGGACTACAGGCTCACACCACCATGCTCGGCTAATTTTTTTTTTTTTTTTTTTTTTTTTTGTAGAGATAGGTTCCTGCCACGTTACCCAGGCAAGTCTTGAACTCCAGAGCTCAAGCAATCTGCCTGCCTTGGCCTCCCAAAGTGCTGAGACTACACAAGAGCCACTGTGCCCAACCAGTTTTATCGTGTGTGTGTGTGTGTGTGTGTGTGTGTATGGGGGTGGGGTGGGGAGGTTGTGGTGGTGGTGTTGTTTTGAGACAGGATCTCATTCTGTTGCCTAGACTGGAGGGCAGTAGTACAATCACAGCTCACTGCAGCCTTCATCTCTCCATTTCAAGTGATGCTCCTGCCTCAGCCTCCCAAGTAGCTGAGACTATAGGCATGTACCAACACACACAACTATTTTTTTAAATTTTAAAATTTTAAATAGAGACAAGGTCTTGCTATGTTACCCAGGCTGGTCTTGAACTCCTTAGCTCACACAATCCTCCTGCCTTGGCCTCCCAAAGTGCTGGGATTACAGGGATGAGCCACCATGCCCAGCCTCTTTTTTTTTTTTTTTTTTTTTTTTGAGACGGAGTCTCGCTCTGTCGCCCAGACTGGAGTGCAGTGGCCAGATCTCAGCTCACTGCAAGCTCCGCCTCCCGGGTTTACGCCATTCTCCTGCCTCAGCCTCCCGAGTATCTGGGACTACAGGCGCCCGCCACCTCGCCCGGCTAGTTTTTTGTATTTTTTAGTAGAGACGGGGTTTCACCGTGTTAGCCAGGATGGTCTCGATCTCCTGACCTCGTGATCCGCCCGTCTCGGCCTCCCAAAGTGCTGGGATTACAGGCTTGAGCCACCGCGCCCGGCCGCCCAGCCTCTTTTTAAAGGAGGGAATAATTGTCTCTATCTATTTGAGATGTTTTGAGGAAACATGAGCTATGCATATGAAACACTTAGTACCTGGCCTAGCATGTGGCACGTGTTTAACAACTGCTGAGTTTATTACTGTTAGCAGGAAAATGTCCTGTGGTGTGCTGGATGGGCTCATGTGACAAAATTAGACCCAACTTTGAACTCCAGCTGCATTCTGGGGATCAAATGCCTTCACCACTCTGAGCCTCAGTTTCTTGATCTGTAGAATAGGTCTAATCAATGTACCTTGCTGGGTGTTTGTGCAGTTTAGATGGGGCAATGTATATATACGGATGCTTAGCACACAGGTAGCATTTGCATTAATAGGAAAGACAATCAGAAGAGCAAATAATTGCAACACAGTGTGATAAATGTAGTAGCAAAGGTCTTTACATAGGTTTTTGTTTTGTTTTGTTTTGTTTTGTTTTGTTTTGAGACAGAGTCTCACTCTGTTGCCAGGATGGAGTGCAGTGGTGCGATCTTGGCTCATTGCAACCTCTGCTTCCCGGGTTCAAGTGATTCTTCTGCCTCAGCCTCCTGAGTAGCTGGGACTACAGGGACCCATCACCAGACCTGGCTCATTTTTGTATTTTTAGTAGAGATGGGGTTTCACCATATTGGCCAGGATGGTCTCAATCTCCTGACCTCGTGATCTGCCTGTCTCGGCCTCCCAAAGTGCGGGTATTACAGGTGTGAGCCACCACGCCCAGCCCTTTACATGGGTTTTAAGGTCGGAATGTGATTTCTGAGAAATCAGACTGCAATCCATTTGTATAGCCAGGACCTTAAAGAGGAAGTCCTCATTTGACTTTAGTGCAGGAACTCTGGCCTGCAGAGACAGGATCCTGTGCTGTGGACAGATAGTCCTGGAACTTCCAGAAGCCATGGGGTTGTAATTAAGAGTCTGTTAAACCAGGCAAGGAACAGTGGCTCATGCCTGTAATCCCAACACTTGGGGAGGCCGAGGTGGGAGGATTGCTTGAGGCCGGGAGTTTGAGACAAGCCTGTGCAACACAGCGAGATCCCACCTCTAAAAAATAAAAACAAAATAAAATAAAGAGCCTGTCAGACCAAATGAGACAGGTGCAGTGGTAGACACCTGTAGTCCCAGCTACTGAGGAGGGTGAGGCAGGAAAGTTGCTTAAGCTCGGAGTTTGAGGCTGCAGTGCACTGTGATTGTACCTGGGAATAACCACTTCTCTATAGTCTGGGCAATATAGCAAGACCCCATCTCTTTAAAAAAAAAAAAAAAAAAGTATCTGTCAGACCAGGGTACAAAATTCAGCTCTACCACTGACTTAGCTAAGTGAAATTCATCAATGAAGTCACCTCTTTGAGCCTCAGTGTCTTCATCTGTAAAATCATGTTAATGATGACAGCTGGCATGCACTGAGGGTCAGCTGTGTGCCAGATCTTGTTTTAAGTAATTCACCCTTTTTTTTTTTTTTTTTGAGACAGAGTTTTGCTCTTGTTGCCCACGCTGGAGTGCAATGGCACAATCTCGGCTCACTGCAACCTCCGCCTCCCAGGTTCAAGCGATTCTCCTGCCTCAGCCTCCCGATTAGCTGGGATTACAGGCATGCTCCACCATGCCCGGCTCATTTTGTATTTTTAGTAGAGACGGGGTTTCTCCGTGTTGGTCAGGCTGGTTGCAAACTCCCAACCTCAGGTGATCTGCCTGCCTTAGCCTCCCAAAGTGCTGGGATTACAGGCGTGAGCCACCGTGCCCAGCAAGTAATTTACATTCACTAGCTTCCTTACTCTTCATAATAGCCCCATGAACTAGGTACTATGGTTATATCCCCATTTTACAGATGAGAAAGATGTGGCACAGGGAAGTCAGATCACTTGCTGGTAAATAGCCGAGCCAGGAGTTAAACCCAGGCAGCCTGAGTTCTCAACCAGTGCTCTTCACTTTTAACTCTGCTACTTTGTTTATTTTTTATTTTTTATTTTTTTGAGAGAGAGAGTCTTGCTGTCTCCTAGGCTGGAGTGCAGTGGCACCATCTTGGCTTACTGCAACCTCCGCCTCCCAGATTCAAGCGATTCTCGTGCCTCACCCTCCATAGTAGCTGGGATTACAGGTGTGCACCACCACACCCAGCTAATTGTTTTTTATTTTTAGTGGAGATGGAGTTTCGCTATGTTGGCAGGCTGGTCTCAAACTCCTGAGCTCAGGTGATCCGCCCGCCTCAGCCTCCCAAAGTGCTGGGATTACAGGTGTGAGCCACCGTGCCTGGCTGTCTATGCAGCTTTATATTCCACCCAATGGGGTTTGGGGGAGGATAAAAAGGACAGTGTGTGTACAGTAGTGACCTAAGTGTCTCCAATGCAGGGCATGCTCGGTAAAGGGAGCTGCTGGGTATTTTTGCTATTCTTATTCTGTCTTGTCTAAAGAAAGTGTTTTTTTATTCATACATATTTTAGAAAGGTCATACATCCGTAGCCCCTTTTGCTGGCCATCAGATGGACAGAGCAGATGGCCAGGACCCAGTGGAGCATGATGAACCCTTAAGAGTCCCCCAGTGAATGGTGTGATCTCAAAGAGGCTACATCCTCCAGCTTGCCATGTGAGTCTCTACCCCATGATCCAGACTGGGTGGATCTCTGCAGACCTTCTAAGCATCTGATTACAGGTCCCATGCAGGAATGAGGCCAAGGTCATGGCCCGGGTCTCCCAGGGGGCCGCTGGGCTGAGGTGGTGAGCACAGCTCTCACTCTGCCAGCTGCCTCATTCATGCTGGGCCCTGCTTCAGGCAGCTGGAGATGGCAGAGGGGAACCCACTGCATGGTAGAGGGAAAGACATTGAGTGTTGGCTCTGTGGTCTTGGCCAAGCCTCTTTGAGCCTCAGTTTCTTCATCCCTAAAGTGGGAAGATTACGTATTTGTATTTGTTATCTATTGCTGTCTAACAAACCATCCCCAGGTGTTTGTGGCTTAAAACAATAGCATTTATGTAGCTCACCATTCTGGGGTCTGGTTTGGCTGTGAGTGTGCCAGCTGGAAGGTCAGCTCATGTCTAATAGTCTAGGGTGGCCTCCCTCACATGTCTGGTGGTTGACAGCTGCGGGCTGGGGTGATGGGGTATGCCTGGCCTAGGGTGGCCTCCCTCACATGTCTGGTGGTTGACAGCTGTGGGCTGGGATGATGGGGTATGCCTGGGCCTTGGGACTCTCATTCTCCAGCAGAAGAGCCTGAGCTTCTTCAATTAGTGGCTGGGATTCAAGTGCAGCAAGAGAGACCAAGCTCCATATGCAAGCTCTTTTTAAGCCCCTGTTTGTGTCACATTCACTGATATCCCTTTGGCCAAGGTATGGCCCATGGTCAAGGCCAAAGTCAGGGTAGAAGGCAACACCACAGGGCTCCATGCAGGAGAATAATTTATAGCTATTTTTACAATTGACCACAGTGTCCCAGGCAGAGATTTTGGGAAGAACAAATGAAAAGTGGTAGGGTTCTGAGTAGTCACAAAATATTATCGAACATTTGGCTGGGCGCGGTGGCTCATGCCTGTAATCCCAGCACTTTGGGAGGCCAAAGTGGGAGGATCACTTGAGGGTCGGGAGTTCAAGACCAGCTGGTCAATGTGGCAAAACCTCGTTTCAACTAAAAATACAAAAATTAGCCAGGCGCAGCCATGGTGTCTCACACCTGTGATCCCAGCACTTTGGGAGGCCGAGGCAGGTAGATCACCTGGGGTCAGGAGTTCGAGACCAGCCTGGCCAACATGGTGAAACCCTGTCTCTACTAAAAATACAAAAATTAGCCTGTTGTGGTGGCAGGTACCTGTAATCCAGCTACTCAGGAGGCTGAGTCAGGAGAATCACTTGAACCCAGGAGGCAAAGTTTGCATTGAGCTGAGATCATGCCATTGCACTCCAGCCTGGGCAACAACAGTGAAACTCCGTCTCAAAAAAAAGAAAAAGAAAGATAGAAAAATTAGCCAGGTGTGATGGTACACGCCTGTAATCCCAGCTACTCAGGAGGCTGAGGCATGAGAATCATTGAATCCAGGAGGTAGAGGTTGCAGTGAGCCGAGATCATGCCACTGCACTCCAGCCTGGACAACAGATTGACACTCCATCTTAAAAAAGTAAAATAAAATAAAAATAATAGCAAACATTAATTGGAACATAATAGGGGCTCCAACATGTTGCATGAACAGTCCTCACTTTCCAGGCAAAGAAATGTGGTTCAGAGAGGTTGAATGACTTACCCAGGGTCACACAGCTAATTAGTGGGAGAGCTGGACTTGGAACCCAGAGCTGTCTAATTCCAAAGTTCATGTTCACAGCAATCCCTTCTGCTGCTTCCCAGCACATGCAATTCAGTTCCAACATTAATAGGGATTAATAGAAGCCCCTATCTGGGATGCAAGCCCAGTTTCTCCATCCCTCATGAAGGCCTGACTTCATTTGAAAGAAGCCAGCTGACTGTTTTGCCTGTCATCTGTATTCCAGGATTGAGCACAGTTGAGCCTCGCACAAAGCAGAAACTAGAGAGCATTTGTTTGAATAAAAGAAATTGCCACCTATTTCCATAAGGATTTATGTATGCAGGCAGACGTGGAGGGAGCTGCCTTGCACCCCACGTTGCAAATACTAGCTCCTCCCTGCTACTAACAATTTTGGTGGCAAGATTATCCGTTTCTGAGCATATGTTCTCCCCATCTCAGCTTTCCTTAGGAGATAACTATTTTCTCACCTCTCAGAAAAGGACACTTAACGTAGGGAGAGAACAGATGATCTTACATCGAACTTTTCTGCTGGGAAACGCAACAGCTGATGGGGGATATGATCAAAACCTGTAAAGGAAAAGGGAACGCATTTCCAGCCACCTGAAGGAGGAGCTCGTGTGTTCTCAAGGGCCCAGGCCTGGTGTGATTCATCTTGGCTTGTTCAGGGATTCTTGATTGCAGGGAAGCATGTTGTGCCTGAAGTTCTGCCTGCAGCTCTGAAGCTGGGTAGAGGGACCATGCGGGCTTATTCAATTGGTTTCTCTACTTTTGTTTATACCTGAAATTTTCCATAATTAAAAACAACAGGCCAGGTGTGGTGGCTTATGCCTGTAATCCCAGCACTTTGAGAGGCAGAGGTGGGAGGATTGCTTGAGCTTAGGAGCTTGAGACCAGCCTGGCCAACACAGTGAGACCGCTGTCTCTACAAAAAATACAAAAATTCACTGGGTGTGGTGGTGTGTGGCTGCACTCCAAGCTCCTCAGGAGGCTGAGGCAAGAGGACTGCTTGAGCCTAGGAGTTTGAAGCTGCAGTGAGCCTTGATCGCACCACTGCACTCCACTCCAGGCTGGGTGACAGACTGAGACCTTATCTCAAAACAACAAAACAACAACAGAGCAATAACTCAACAATTTGGGCATGGAGGAGAGCACAGTGCAAGTCCTGAGGTCAGAAATACCATATTATTATTATTATTATTTTGAGACGGAGTCTCACTGTCACCCAGACTGGAGTGCAGTGGCACGATCTTGGTTTACTGCAACCTCTGCCTCACCGGTTCAAGAAATTCTCCTGCCTCAGCCTCCTAAGTAGTTGGGATTACAGGTGCCCACCACCACACCCAGCTAATTTTTGTATTTTTAGTAGAGATGGGGTTTCTCCACATTGGCCAGGCTGGTCTCAAACTCCAGACCTCAGGTGATCCACCTGCCTTGGCCTCCCAGAGTGCTGGGATTACAGGCGTGAGCCACCGCGCCCAGCCTAGAAATGGTGTGTGATTCTTAGCCTCAGTTTCCTTTTCTGTAAAATGGGCATGATAATAGGCCCTATACCCTAGGATTGCTGTGAGGATTAAATGAGATCTTTCCTGTAAAGCTCTTAGCCCAGGAAGAACTGATAAGGCTCCTTCTGTCTGAACAGCCAGGGTTTCTCAACCTCACTCCTATTGACATTTGGGGACTAATACTTCTTTGCTGTGGGGCGGGGTGGGGACTGTCCCATGCATTGTAAGATGTTCAGCAGCATTCCTGGGATCTATCCACTGGATACTAGGAGCACCTCCTAGTCAACAACACCCAAATACTGTCTCCAGACACTGCCAAATGTCCCCTGGGGGGAGGTGGGGAGTAAAGTTGTTCTGGGTTGAGAACCACTGGCCTAATCCTTTGTTGTTATTAATTAGCAGTAATTCTCTTTTCCTGTGAGCTGAATATTTGATTAGTGAGGGGAGCTTGGCCAGGCTGGGCTTTGGATACTGCAGCTCTTGCCTTTGCAGACAGCACAAGCAATTGCAAGGTTTATTGCCTCAGTAATGAGATTTATCTGGATGAGCGAGCACATTTTGTGCCAAGATTCATACTTAAGTTTTGAAAAATCTGCACGAGAGCATTATCTGGAAATTTTTCCAGCTGGCGTTCTACTGAGCTTGTCAAGGGGTGACACTGGGCTCAGGATCTTGATACAATACCTTGAATTTACAGAATTCCTTTCTCTCTTAAAAAAGACATAACTTGGCCAGACATGGTGGCTCATGCCTGTAATCCCAGCACTTTGGGAGGCTGAGGCGGGAGGTCAGGAGTTTGAGACCAGCATGGCCAACGTGGCAAAAATTCTCCATCTTCACTAGAAATACAAAAATTAGCGGCCGGGCGCGGTGGCTCAAGCCTGTAATCCCAGCACTTTGGGAGGCCGAGACGGGCGGATCGTGAGGTCAGGAGATCGAGACCATCCTGGCTAACACGGTGAAACCCCGTCTCTACTAAAAATACAAGAAAATTAGCCGGGCGAGGTGGCGGGCGCCTGTAGTCCCAGCTACTCAGGAGGCTGAGGCAGGAGAATGGCGTGAACCCGGGGGAGCGGAGCTTGCAGTGAGCCGAGATCGTGCCACTGCACTCCAGCCTGGGGCACAGAGCAAGACTCCGCGTCAAAAAAAAAAAAAAAATTAGCTGGCCATGGTGTGGCACGCCTGTAGTCCCAGCTACTCGGGAGGCTGAGGCAGGAAAATTGTTTGAACCCAGGAAGCAGAGGTTGCAGTGAGCTGAGATTGTGCCACTGCACTCCAGCCTGGGTGACAGAGTGAGGCTCTATCTCAAACAAACAAAAAAATTTAAAAACAAAAAAGACAATAACTTTTCTGATTTCCAATGATTAAATATACTTTGCAGAAAAATTAGAAAATACAGAACAGGAAACGTGAAAAAGAAACTTACCCATTGTGATGTTTAATTTTTTTTTTTTTTTTTTTTTTTTTTGAGATGGAGTCTCCCTCTGTTGCCCAGAATAGAGTGCAGTGGCGCAATCTCAGGTCACTGCAACCTCCATCTCCTGGATTCAAATAATTCTCCTGTCTCAGCCTCCTGAGTAGCTGGGACTATAGGTGGGTGCTACCACACCCGGCTAATTTTTGTATTTTTGGTAGAGATGGGGTTTCATCATGTGGCCAGGCTGGTCTTGAACTCCTGACCTCAGGTGATCCATGCACCTCGGCTTCCCAAAGTGTGGGGATTACAGGTGTGAGCCACCGTACCAGGCCAGTGATGGTTAATTTTATGTGTCTACGTAACTGGGCCACACGATGCCCACATATCTCATTAAACATTATTTCTGGTGTGCTTGGGAAAGTGTGTTCAGAAGAGATTAACATTTGAATCAGTGGACTGAGTAAAGCAGGTGGCTTCTCCAATATGGATCATCCAACCCACTGAGGGCCTGAGGAGAATAAAAAGGCTGAGAAAGGTTAGATGCGCTTTCCTTCTGCCTGTTTGAGCTGGGACGTCAGTCTTCTCCTGACCTCGGAGCTCCAGAGTCTCAGGCCTTCAGACCTGGACTGGAATCTCCACCATTGGGCCTCTGGTTCTCAGGCCTCTAAACTACACCACTGGCCTCTCTGTGTCTCCAGTTTGCAGATGGCAGATTGTGGCACTTCTCAGCCTCCATATTTGCATGAGCCCAAACTTTGTGGTATTTTTCTGTTTGTTTTTGTTTTTGAGACAGGGTCTTGATCTGTCACCCAGGCTGGAGTACGGTGGCACAGTCACGACTCACTGCAGCCTCAACCTCCCAGGCTCAAGCAATCCTCCCACCTCAGCCTCCCAAGTAGCTGGGACTACAGCTGTGCACCCCAAGCCTGGCTAATATTTGTATTTTTTTTTTTTTTTTTTTTTTTTTTTTTTGAGACGGAGTCTCGCTCTGTCACCCAAGCTGGAGTGGAGTGGCCAGATCTCAGCTCACTGCAAGCTCCACCTCCCGGGTTCACGCCATTCTCCTGCCTCAGCCTCCCGAGTAGCTGGGACTACAGGCGTCCGCCACCTCGCCCGGCTAGTTTTTTGTATTTTTTTAGTAGAGACGGGGTTTCACCATGTTAGCCAGGATGGTCTCGATCTCCTGACCTTGTGATCCGCCCGTCTCGGCCTCCCAAAGTGCTGGGATTACAGGCTTGAGCCACCGCGCCCAGCATATTTGTATTTTTTGTAGAGATGAGGTCTCACTATGTTGCCAGGGCTGGTCTGGAACTCCTGGGCTCAGGCCTTCCTCCTGCCCTGGTCTCCCAAAGCGCTGGGATTACGGGCATGAGCCACCGTGCCTGGCTGATTGAGGATTTCAGTGTATGAATTTGGGTGGAACACAAACTTTCGGACCATGGCATACATTTTCATAGTATGTTTACTGCCACATATTTAACGTTTGTGTGCTTTTTTGGTATGACTTTTCTACTTAAAATGATCCCCAAGTGTAGTGCTAAAGTACTGTCTATCTAGTATCCCTAAGCACAAGAAGGCTGCAATGTGCCTTATGGGGAAAATACATGTGTTAGATACAGTTCATTCAAACATGAGGTATTATGGTATTGGCTGTGAGTTTGATGTGAATGAATCAAAGATACATATATATGTGTATGTGTGTGTGTGTGTGTGTATATATATATATATATATATATATATATTTTTTTTTTTTTTTTTTTTTTTTTTTTGATGGAGTTTCCCTCTTGTTGCCCAGGCTGGAGTGTAATCACATGATCTCAGCTCACCGCAACCTCTGCCTCCCGGGTTCAAGCAATTATCTTGCCTTAGCCTCCTGAGTAACTGGGATTATAGGCATGCGCCACCAAGCCCGGCTAATTTTTAGTAGAGATGGGGTTTCTCCATGTTGGTCAGACTGGTCTTGAACTCCCAACCTCAAGTGATCTGCCCATCTCGGCCTCCCAAAGTGCTGGGATTACAGATGTGAGCCATCGCGCCTGGCCCCACAATATATATTAATCAACAATACTTTATATGGCCAGGCATGGTGGCTCATGCCTGTAATCCTAGGATTTTGGGAGATAAAGGTGAGAGGATCACTTGAGCCCAGGAGTTTAAGACCAGCCTGGGCAATGTGGCAAAACCCCGTCTCTACCAAAAACAGAACCAGCCGGGCACGGTGGTGCATGCCTATAGTCCAGGCTACTCAGGAGGTTGAGGTGGGAGGATCACCTGAACTGGGAGAGGTTGAGGCTGCAGTGAGCCGTGATTGCTCCACTGCATTCCAGCCTGGGCGACAGAGTGAGACCCTGTCAAAAAAAAAAAAAAGCAGGGGGTGTCCTTAAACAGAAACATGCATAAAAATAGGTTATATACTGATTGGTTGACTAAAATGTTGTTACCAAAAGCTTGCAGGCCCCTGACCATGTATTTCCCCTAGGAGCAATGGTTTAGTATTTGGTAATTCCGTATTCTTGGTGACTTTGTAGAAAAAGTACCATGAATAATGAGAATTGACTCTATCTGTGTATGTGATCATGAGAATTACTTTAGGATACATTTCTGGAGTGAAATTATTGGGTCTAAGTAGAACACCTTTTCTGATATCTTTGGGTTTGTATCAGGTAGCTCTCACTGCGTAACAAACCTCCCCCAAATTCAGTGACTTGAAATAATAAGTATTTATTATTTACTCACAAGTTGAAAGCAGGCTGGGAGGTTTGGTTGATTTAGATTGGGCTCAGTGGGTCTCTGCAGGGCTTGTGTATGTTTGTGGTTGATGGGGGTTGGCTGGTCTAGGATAACCTCACTCATGTGTTGGAGTTGATGCTTCTATTCTTCCAGAAGGTTGCCTGGGCTTGTTCAAACATGGCAGCATCAGGGTTCCAGGGGAGCAAGCGGAAATGTTCAAGATCTCTTGAGGCCTAAGCCTAGAAACGCCAGGACAGTTATTTCTGTTGCATCCTATTGGCCAAAGCAATTTAGAAGGCCAGTCGAGATTCAGGCACTGGGAAACAGATTTTATCTCTTGATGAAAAGAGCTGCAAAGATATATTGCAAAGGGCTCAAGTGATCCTCCCACCTCAGCCTCCCAAAGTGCTGGGATTACAGGCATGAGCCACTGTACCCAGCCCAGACACTGTATTTTTCTCTTTTTTTTTCTTTTTTTTTTTTTTTGAGATGAAGTTTCACTCTTGTCACAAAGGCTGGAGTGCAATGGCGTGATCTTGGCTCACTGCAACCTCCGCCTCCCGGGTTCAAGCAATTCTCTTGCCTCAGCCTCCTGAGTTGTTGTCAGGCACTGTATTTTTAAGGAAAGTTTTATTTTAGGATAGACTTTGATTTACAGAAAAGTTGCAAAATAGTACAGGGTTTCCATATACCCCCACACCCAGTTTCCTTTGTATTAACATCTTACGTTTCTATCTTATGTATTTTTTTTGTTAGAGATGGGGTCTCACTATATTGTCCAGGCTGGTCTCAAACTCCCGGGTTCAAGTGATCCTCCCAAAGTGCTAGGATTACAGGCGTGAGCCACCTCTCCTGGCCAATTTTTTTTTTTTTTTTTTTTTTGAGATGGAGTCTTACTCTGTCTTCAAGCTGGAGTGCAGTGGCGCAGTCTTGGCTCACTGCAACCTCCACCTGCTGGGTTCAAGCGATTCTCCTGCCTCAGCCTTCTGGGTAGCTAGGATTGCAGGTGTGCGCCACCATGCCCAGCTAATTTTTTTTTTTTTTTTTTTTTTTTTGTATTTTTAGTAGAGACGGGGTTTCACTATGTTGGCTAGGATGGTCTTGGTTTCTTGACCTCGTGATCCGCCTGCCTAGGCCTCCCAAAGTGCTGGGATTACAGGCGTGAGCCACTGCGCATGACCACCTGGCTGATTTTTTATATTTAATCAGAGTAGGAGCTGTGCAGATCCCCGAGCCAGAGGTTTTCGCTGGTGAATCGGATCTTAAGCTTGTAGTGGTTCCTCTTATTCTTAGACACGGAGAATGTGGCACACCCTATCAAGAAGTAGACTCAGTGCAGTGGGGCCAGTAGTGTGGCCATGAGCAAGAGGCTTTAGCTCTCTGAGCCTCAGTTTCTTCCTCTGTAAAATGGGGATTTAAAAAGCCATTTCATTGAGTTAATGCCTGGGAAGTTGGTATCACTGGCCTGGTGGGCAGTAAATGCTTAATAAGTACCAGCTCAACTGTAGTATTTATCTGTGTTAAGGATCAGTGGCAGGTGCTCTCACAGACATAATCTCCCTATATCTCAGATGAGCATCATTTCTCTCCACTGAAGAGATGAGGAAACAGAGACTCAAAAGGTGGCATAACTTGACCAAGATCACAAAGCCAGGAAATGGCAGGACTGGTCATCATACCAGGGCTTCTGGCATTAGCTCAAACCATCATGGCTACCATGCATGGACTCAGCGCCCCGCCTATGGTGGGCCCTGGGCCAAGTGTGCAACCTGCATTTCCTCATGGATGCTCCCACAATGCCATGAGGTGGCATCAGAGAAGGCAGAGTAGGGAGTGGGGCTTCCATTCGCACCAGGTGGTCATGAGGCCTCTCCCTGTGGTGCCAGTGGTCATCACATGAGGAGTGTGCATTTCCACTCCCATCTGACAGTAATGATGTGCTGCTCCCTCTCCTCTATCAGGTGCTGTCAGGGGAGGCAGCAAGAAGTGTAGGGACTGTTACCACTGCCTGAGAACACCTTCCCATAGTGTCAAAGGAAGACACATGGGGAACACTACTGAGGCACTTCTACCTCTTCCAGCCAGGAAGGTATCAGCAGAGCAGGTAGGGAACCAGAAATCCCACTTCCACCCAGAAATAAGAGAAGTCCCCCACCCAGCCCATCAGCTTTCATCAGAGGCTGTGTGGGGGAACTTCCACCCCTCCTGGCATTAATGGGGAGGAACTCCTGCCCCCCACTCCACTGTAGTGGTGTCAAGTAGCACCATATAAAATGGATGGAAGATGTATGGGAGGCCAAGATGGGAAGATTGCTTGAGGCCAGGAGTTTGAGACTGGCCTGGGCAACATAGCGAGACCCTGTCTTTATAAAAAAAAGTTTTTTAGACTAGGCGCAGTGGCTCACGCCTATAATCCCAGCACTTTGGGAGGCCAAGGCAGGCAGATCACCTGAGGTCAGGAGTTCGAGACCAGCCTGGCCAACATGGGAAAACCCAGTCTCTACTAAAAATACAAAAATAAGCTGGGCGTGGTGATGCGCGCCTGTAATCCCAGCTACTCGGGAGGTTGAGGCAGGTGAATCACTGGAACCTGGGAGGTGGATGTTGCAGTGAGCTGAGATCACACCACTGCACTCCAGCTTGGGTGACAGAGCAAGACTCCATCTCAAAAAAAAAAAAAAAAAAAATTTTTTTTTAAAGCCAGGTATGGTGGTACCTGTAGTCCTTCCTAGCTACTCAGGAGGCTTATAGGAGGATCCCTTGAGCCCAGGAGTTCAAGATTACAGTGAGCTGCGATCATGCCACTGCATTCTGGCCTGAGTGACAGAGCAAGACTGCATCTCAAAAAAAGAAAAAGGTTTAAATGGTATCCAGAATTTCATAACATAATACCTAAAATGTCCAGGTTTTGATTGAAAATAACTCATACAGAGAACCAGGAAGATCTGAAACTGAATGAAACAAGACAATCAATAGATGCCAAAGCAAAGATGATAGAGATGTTAGAATTAGCTGACAATGTTTTTAAAGCAGAGAAATGCTTCAGCAACCAATTGCAAACATGACTGAAACAAATGTAAAAAAGTAGAAAGTCATCAGAATCAGATCTGATGTTTATTCTCTCTCTCTAAGTATCTATCTATCTCTCTATCTATCTATCTATCTATCTATCTATCTATCTATCTATCTATCTATCTATCTATCTATCATCTATCTATCTTCATAGACTACTGGTGTTGTCATTTTACCAGTTCAAGTATAGAGTCTTATCTCCCTTATGTTTTCTTATACACTTCTGTTTGTAATATAATTGTCTTAAATATTTCCTCTACATACATTTAGAAGCAGATTAGTGTTATAATTTTTACTCTAACCATCAATCATAACTTAGAAAACTCAGGAAGGGAAGGAAAGTCTGTATTTACTCGCACTTCAGATGACCATGTTCTTTCTTCCCTCCTAATGTTCCAAGGTTCCTTCTTCTATCATTTCCTCTTTAGAGAACTTCCTCTTTCCATTCTTTTTTTTTTTTTTTTTTTTTTTGGCAGAGTCTTGCTCTGTTGTCCAGGCTGGAGTGCAGTGGTGCAATCTCAGCTCACCACAACCTCTGCCTCTCAGGTTCAAGTGATTCTCCTGCCTCAGCCTCCCAAGTAGCTGAGATTACAGGCACGCGCCACCATGCCCAGCTAATTTTTATGTTTTTAGTAGAGATGGGGTTTCACCATATTGGCCAAGCTGGTCTCCGACTCCTGACTTTGTGATCCACCCGCCTTGGCCTCCCAAAGTGCTAGGATTATAGGCATCAGCCACCGCCCCCCGGCTTCTCTTTCCATTCTTTTAGGGAAGGTCTACTGGTGACAAATTCTCTTATTTTTCCTTCATGTGAGAATGTCTTGATTTCCTCTTCACTAGTGAAGAATATTTTCACTGGATATTGTATTCTGGGTTGATAGTTCTTTCTTTCAGCACTTAAAAAATGCTGTCCTGGCTGGACATAGTGGCTCATGCCTATTATCCCAGCACTTTGGAATGTGGTTGGAAGATTGCTGGAGGCCAGGAGTTTGAGACCAGCCTAGGTAACATAGCAAGACCCTGTCTCTACAAAAAATTTAAAAATTAGCTGGGTGTGATTGTGCATGCCTGTAGTCCCAGCTACTTGGGAAGCTAAGGCAGAAGGATTACTTGAACCCAGGAAGTCAAGGTTGCAGTGAGCTATGATCATGTCATTGCATTCCAGCATGAGAGACAGACCAAGACCCTATCTTAAAAAAAAAAAAAAAAAAAAAGAAAAGAAAAGCAGTGCCACTGTCTTCTGAGATCCTTGGTTTCTGATAAGAAACCTCCTGTCATTCAAATTGATTTTCTACTTTAGGTAGGGTATTGTTGCTCTCTCACTACTTTCAAGATTTTTTTATTTGTCTTTAGTTTTCAGAAGTTTGATCATGATGTGTGTTGGCATGAGCTTCTGTGGGTTTATCCTGTTTGAGTTTTGTTTAGCTTATGTAGATTTCTGGAATCTTTATTCCAAATTTGGAAAGTGTTCGGCTATTATTTCTTCAAGTACTTTTTCAGCCCCACCCTCTTTCTCCTGTCCTTCTGAAATTCTGATGTCATGAATGCTAAGTCTTTTGTTATAGTCCCAAGGTCCCTGAGGTTCTGTATAGTTTTTTGAAAGACGACAGAATAATCTCCAAATGCTTGGAAACTAAACAACACTCTTATAAATAACCCATGTCTCAAAGAGAAAGTTTCAAAGGAAATTTAAAAAAAAACATTAAACTGAATGAAAGTGATAATACAACATATCAAAATTTGTGTCATACAGCTAAACAAGGGCTGAGAAAGAACTTCATAGACCTACATGAAGTCTATTTTATCTTTTTTTTTGGAGACCAAAGTCTATTTTCTCTCTATTGTTTTCAGATTGGGTAATTCTTATAGTTGTCTTCAAGTTCATTGATTTTTTTCCTCTGCCCCCTCTATTCTGTTATTGAGTCCACCCATTGGATTCTTTAGTTTGTTACTATATTTTTCAGTTCTAAAACTTCCATTTGGTTCTTTCTTATATCTTCTATTTTTTGTGGATATCTACCTATATATATATCTATCCAGCCATCTATAATATGGTACCTATGTATCTCTCTATCTATCCATCCATCTATAATATGGTACCTAGAACAACTCCTAAAAGTGCTATGCAAAGAGATACACTCAAAAACACTATAGATAGATCAAAAGAAACTCTAAAAATCCCTCAGGAAGGCAGTAAAAAGGAAACAGAGAAATGAAAAACAGAGAGAACAAGCACAAGCACAAAATAAAACAGCAGACTTAAGCTCTAATATATCAATAATTACCTTAAATGTAAAGGGTCTAAACACACTAATTAAAGACAGAACTTATTGCTGGGTGTGGTGGCTCACGCCTGTAATCCCAGCACTTTGGGAGGCCGAGGTGGGTGGATCAGCTGAGGTCAGGAGTTTGAGATCAGCCTAGCCAACATCGCAAAACTCGTCTTTACTAAAAATACAAAAATTAGCCGATTATGATGGCATGTGCGTGTCGTGGCGTGTGGAGGCTGAGGCAGGAGAATTGCTTCAACGCGGGAGGCAGAGGTTGCAATGAGCAGAGGTCATGCCACTGCACTCAGCCTGGGCAACAGAGTGAGACTCTGTCAAAAAAAAAAAAAAAAAAGACAGAACTTGGCAGAGTAGACTGAAAAAGCATGAACCAACTACATGTTGTCCATAGGAAACTCACTTCAAATATACAAGTGGGTTGAAAGTAAAAGGATGGTGGACAGGTACAGTGGCTCACGCCTGTAATCCCAGCACTTTGGGAAGCCGAGGTGGGCGGATCACAAGGTCAAGAGATGGAGACCATCCTGGCCAACATGGTGAAACCCCGTCTCTACTAAAAATACAAATATTAGCTGGGCGTGGTGGCATGTGCCTGTTGTCCCAGCTACTCGGGAGGCTGAGGCAGGAGAATCACTTGAACCCAGGAGGCGGAGGCTGCAGTGAGCCGAGATCGCACCACTGTACTCCAGCCTGGCAACAGAGCGAGACTCCATCTCAAAAAAAAAAAAAGAAACTAAAAGGATGGGAAAAAAATATATCAGGCAAACATTAATCAAAAGATTGCAGGAATGGCTATGTTAGTATTAGATAAAGTATACTTCAGAGCAAAGAAAACCGAGAGACAGAGAAGGACGTTGTGTAATGACAAAAGGGCAACCCACCAAGTAGTCCTAACAATCCTAAACGTGTATGCACTAAACAACAGAGCTGCAGAATATGTAAGGCAAAAACTAATAGAATTAAAAAAGAGAAATAGATCCGTCACTGTAGTTTAAGATTTCTTTCTTTCTTTTTTAAGACATGGCCTTGATTTGTCACCCAGGCTGGATCTCAGCTCACTGCAACCACCATCTCCTGGATTCAAGCAATTCTCCTCCCTCAGCCTCCCGAGTAGCTGAGATTACAGGTGCCTGCCACCACGCCTGGCTAATTTTATCATGTTGGCCAGGCTGGTCTCGAACTCCTGACCTCAAGTGATCCACCCACTTCAGCCTCCAAAAGTGCTGGTATTACAGGTGTGCGCCATCACGCCTGGCCCTATAGTTTAAAATTTCAATACTCTTCTCTCAATAACTGATAGAACAACTTGACAGAAAATCAGCAAGAATATAGAAGAACTCAACATCATCAACCAATGGGATCTGATCAACATATATAGGACATTCCCCTAAACAGCAGCAGAATACATGGTATTTTCAGATGCCCATAGAACATATACCACGATAGACCATATCCTAGACCATAAACAAATGTCAACAAATTTAAAAGAATTAAAATCATACACAGTGTATTCTTCAATCACAAAGGAATCAAATTAGAAACCAAGAACAGAAAGATAACAGATAATCTCCAAACACTTGCAAACTAAACAACACACTTATAAATAACCCAGGTCTCAAAGAGAAAGTTTCAAAGGAAATTAAGAAACACATTAAACTGAATGAAAGTGACAATATAACATATCAAACTTTGTGGCACACAGGTAAACAAGGGCTGAGAGAGGACTTCATAGCACTACATATATATGTTTAAAAAGTTCTACATCAGGCCAGGCATGGTGGCTCACACCTGTAATCCCAGGACTTTGGGAGGCTGAGGAGGGTGGATCACTTGAAGTTAGGAGTTCAAGACCAGCCTGACCAACATGGTGAAACCCCGTCTCTACTAAAAATACGAAAATTAGCTGGGCATGGTGGTGCAGCAAGCGTATAATCCCAGCTACTTGGGAGGTTGAGGCAGGAGAATCATTTGAACCTGGGAGGCAGAGGTTGCAGTGAGCTAAGATTATGCCTCTGCACTCCAGCCTGGTGACAGAGCAAGACTCCATTAAAAAAAGAAAGAAAGAAAGAAAATAGAAGTCCCAGGCCGGGCGCGGTGGCTCAAGCCTGTAATCCCAGCACTTTGGGAGGCCGAGACGGGCGGATCACAAGGTCAGGAGATCGAGACCATCCTGGCTAACACGGTGAAACCCCGTCTCTACTAAAAAATACAAAAAACTAGCCGGGCGAGGTGGCGGGCGCCTGTAGTCCCAGCTACTCCGGAGGCTGAGGCAGGAGAATGGCGTGAACCTGGGAGGCGGAGCTTGCAGTGAGCTGAAATCCGGCCACTGCACTCCAGCCTGGGCGACAGAGCGAGACTCCGTCTCAAAAAAAAAAAAAAAGAAAAGAAAATAGAAGTCCCACATCAATCATCTAAGCTTCCACTTAAAGAACATAGGACAAGGGGAGCAAAATAAACCCAAAGCAAACAGAAGGAAGGAATAATAAAGACCACAAATCAATGAAACAGAAAGCAAGAAAACAATAGGCCGGGCGCGGTGGCTCAAGCCTGTAATCCCAGTACTTTGGGAGGCCGAGGCGGGTGGATCACGAAGTCAGGAAATCGAGACCATCCTGGCTAACATGGTGAAACCCCGTCTCTACTAAAAATACAAAAAAAAACTAGCCAGGCGTGGTGGTGGGCGCCGGTAGTCCCAGCTACTCGGAGGCTGAGACAGGAGAATGGCGTAAACCCGGGAGGCGGAGCTAGCAGTGAGCCGAGATCGCGCCACTGCACTCCAGCCTGGGTGACACAGCGAGACTCCGTCTCAAAAAAAAAAAAAAAAAAGAAAAAAAAAAAAAAAAGAAAACAATAGAGAAAAATCAATGAAACAAAAACTAGTTCTTGAAAAGTTTCAGTAAAATTGACAATTCTCTGCTAATACTAACCAAGAAAGAAAAAGAAGACACAAATTAGCTGGGCGTGGTGGCTCACACCTGTAATCCCAGCACTTTGAGAGGCCAGAGGCGGGTGGATCATGAGGTCAGGAGTTCAAGACCAGCCTGGCCAAGATGGTGAAACCCCTGTCTCTACTAAAAATACAAAAATTAGCTGGGCATGGTGGCAGGTGCCTGTAATCCCAGCTACTCGGGAGGCTGAGGCAGAGAATTACTTGAACTGGGAGGCAGAGGTTGCAGTGAGCCAAGATTGCGCCACTGCATTCCAGCCTAGATTACAGAGCGAGACTCTGGCTCAAAAAAAAAAAAAAAAAAAGACACAAATTTTCAGTGTCAGGAATGAAAGAGGGGCTATCACTGCTATTACTGCAGACATCAAACTTGATAACTTAAGCGAAATAGCCCAATTCCTTTAAAAACAAAAACTACCATAACTCAGCCACTATGGAACAGACAGTTTAGCCCTGTAACTATTAAGGAAATTGAATTTGTAGTGTAACAGATCCCCAAAGAGGAATCTCTAGGTTGAAATGGTTTCCCTGGAGAAGTTTACCAAACATTTAAAGAATTAACACTTACCTACAAAATCTCTTCCAGAAAATAGAAGAGAAGGAAACATATTCCAACTCATTTTACTAAGCAAGTGTTAACTCTGATGTTAAAACCAGAGTTTTACAAAAAGGTGGAACTACTGGGCCGGGCGCGGTGGCTCATGCCTGTAATCCCAGCACTTTGGGAAGCTAAGGTCACAAGGTCAGGAGTTTGAGACCAGCCTGGCCAATATGGTGAAACCTCGGAAAATACAAAAATTAGCCGGGTGTGGTGGCGGGTGCCTGTAGTCCCAGCTACTCCGCAGGCTGAGGCAGGAGAATGGCGTGAACCCAGGAGGCGGAGCTTGCAGTGAGCCGAGATTGCACCACTGCACTCCAGCCTGGGCGACAGAGCAAGACTCTGTCTCAAAAAAAAAACAAAAAAAAAACAAAAAAAACCAAAAAAAAAAACCCCAGAAAAATTAGCTGGGTGTGGTGGCACATGCCTATAATCCCAACTACTCAGGAGGCTGAGGCAGGAGAATTGCTTGAACCTGGGAGGTGGAGGTTGCAGTGACCCGAGATGACACCACTGCACTTCAGCCTAGGAGACAGAGCAAGACTCCATCTCAAAAAAAAAAAAAAAAAGGTGGAACTACAAATTGATATCTCACATGGGTATAGAAACAAAAATGCAGTCCAGCGTGGTGGCTAATGCCTATAATTCTGGTACTTTGGGATACTGAAGTGGGAGGATCACTTGAGCCCAGGAGTTGGAGACCAGCCTGGGCAACACGGCAAAAACCCATTTCTACAAAAGATACAAAAATTAACCGGGTAGTTACAGCTGCCCAGGGGGCTGAGGCGGGTGGATCACCTGAGCCTGGGAGGTCTAGGCTGCAGAGAGCCGAAATTGTGCCACTGCACTCCAGCACGGGCAACAGAGTGAGACCCTGTCTGAAAAGAAAAGAAAAGAAAAGAAAAAGAAACAAAAATGCTTAACAATAAATTAGCAAACAGAATTCAGCAATCTGTATAAATAATTGTCTACCTTTACCATGTGGGATTTATTCCAGGGATGCGAGGCTGGCTTGGTATTCAAAAATCAATGTAATGCACCATATATATTAGCAGGCTAAAGACGAAAAATCATATATCATTCAGTGTAGTACAGGTATTCATGATTTAAAAATCTCTTCAAAATAGGAATGAAGGGGAACTTTCTTGTTTTTTTTTTTAAAGAATAATCAAGTGCAATAGTGAGAAGTGGGGGGAGAGGGGAAGAGTAGTACATGGGGTTTGATCTGTAACTGACTGTAAAAAATCCATTGAGATAACTTACTACTTTTGGACCAGCCAACTTCCTCAATTTGATAAAGAGCATCTACATACACACACACAAAATCTACAGCTAATATTATACTTAATGATGAAAGACTGAATGCTTCCTGCCAAAGGTCAAGAACAAAGCACAGACGTTTGCTTTCACTCCTTATTCAGCACAGTGCTGGAGGTGCTAGCCAGTGCAATAAGGCAAGAAACGGGCACAAGCGACATGCAGATTGGAAAGAAAAAAATTAATATCATTTCTATTTTCAGGTGACATGATTGTTTCTATAGGAAATCCCAAGGAATCTATAAAACACTTTGTAGAACTAATAGGTGAGTTCAACAAGGCCCCGGGATATAAGGTAAACATAGAAAAACTAGTTGTATTCCAATATACTAGTCATGAACTCATGGACATTGTAATAAAAAATATAGTGCTATTGGTGGGGTGCAATGGCTCATGCCTGTAATCCCAGCACTTTGGAAGGCCAAGGCAGGAGGATTGCTTAGCCCGGAGTTTGAGATCAGCCTTGGCAACATAATGAGACCCCCTGTCTCTACAAAATATAATTTAAAAATTAACCGGTGTGGTGGTGTGTGCCTGTAGTCTCAGCTACTGGGGAAGCTGAGGCAGAAGGATCACTTGAGCCCAGGAGTTCAAGGCTGCAGTGAGCTATGATCAGGCCACTGTACTTTAGCCTGGGTGATAGAGTAAGATCCTGTCAAAAAAAAAAAAAAAAAAAAAAGGAAGAAAAGAAAGGAAAAGAAAATTAGCAAGAAATGAGGAGACATTTAAATAGCAAATAAGAGCCAGGTATGGTGGCTCACACCTGTAATCTCAGCACTTTGGGAGGCCAAGGCAGGTGTATTGCTTGAGGTTAGAAGTTCAAGACCAGCCTGGCCAACATGGTAAAACCCCATCTCTACTAAAAATACAAAAATTAGCTGGGCATGGTGGCGGGTGCTTGTAATCTCAGCTACTCGGGAGGCTGAGGCAGGAGAGTCACTTGAACTTGAGAGGCAGAGATTGCAGTGAGCTGAGATTACATCACTGCACTCCAGCCTGGGTGACAAAGCAAGACTCTGTCTCAATAATAATGATAATAATAATAAATTTTTTAAAATAAATAAATAGCAAATAAGAATGTGAAAAGATTTCGAACATTATTAGCCAACAGGAAAATGCAAATTAAAACCACAATGAGGTATTACTCTATACCTATCAGAATGGCTAAAGTGAAAAATAGTGGCAACACCAAATGCTGACAAAGATGCAAAGAAACTGGATCCCTCATAGATTGCTGGTGGGTGGGGATGTAAAATGGGTCAACCATTCTGGGGAACAGTTTGACAGTTTCTTAAAATACTGAACATACGACTACCATATAACACAGCAATTGGACTCCTGGGAATTTTTCACAGAGAAATGAAGACGTACGTTCACACAAAAAGCTGTACATGAATGTTTATAACATTTATACCAGCTTTATTCATAATAGCGCCAACCTGTGTCCTTCAGTGGGTGAATAGGTCAAACAATATGTCCTTCAATGGGTGAATATTTAAACCGTGTTGCATCTGTACCATGGCATACTACTCAGCAATAAAGGAACAAACTACTCACACATGCAACAACCTGGATGCATCTCCAGAGATTTATGCAGAGTGAAGAGTCAATTCCCAAAGGTTACATACTATATGATTCCACTTACATGACATTCTTGAAATGACAAAATTATAGAAATGTAAAACAGATGAGTGGTTGCCAGGGCTTAAGGAGGGGATGAATGGAAGGTGGAAGTGGGTGTGGCTATCAAAGGGCAACATGAGGTATCCTTGTGGTGATGGAAATATTTTCTATCTTGGCTGTATCAATGTCAATATCCAGGTTACAATGTACTATAGTTTTACAAGATGTTACCAAGTTGGGGGAAACTGTCTCAAAGGTACATGTGATCTCTCTCTCTCTCTCTTTTTTTTTTTTTTTTGGTTATTTTTCACTAAATTCTTTGTAGAGATGAGGTTTCACTATGTTGCCCAGAGTGGTCTCAAACTTCTGAGCTCAAGCAATCCACTTGCCTTGGCCTCCCAAACTGCTAGGATAACAGGCGCGAGCCACTGTACCTGGCCCACACATGATCTCTCTCTCTCTTTTTTTTTTTTTAATGAGACAGAGTCTCGCTCTGTCACCCAGGCTGGAATGCAGTGGCATGGTCTTGGCTCACTGCCACCTCTACGTCCCGGGTTGAAATGATTCTTGTGCCTCAGCCTCCCAAGTAGCTGGCATTACAGGCACATGCCACCACTCCCGGCCTCTTTGTATTATTTCTTACACTTGTATGTGAATCTGCAATTATCTCAAAATTTAAATTTTAATTTAAAAAAAGGCATTTGTCTGTAGCTGGTTAATCATTCAGTACTTTTCCAGTTTCTATTTTGCAGAAAGAAGTATCCAAAGTAGTTGGAATGAAGATTTATTAATGTCAAGTGAATTTTAGTGCTTTTCAAGTTTTGTTGTCTTCTATCACTCAATTAGGAGTCTTGTCTACTGAGATTACTCTAGGGACTTCCAGTCTCATTTATTTAATAATATTATTATTTGTTAATGCTTCCACAGGGTAATTCACTGAGCTTCTAGGTTGCCCTAGCAACCTAAAACAAATGTCCCCATTCGGTATCAGAAAAAATAGAAAAATGATTTGCTAAGGAGCCTCTGGATGCTGGGCCCACAATTCTTTCCTCTTCATACATGAGCTGGCATCTATATCATGTGGGGTCTGGAATCATTCTTATCTTTCCCGATCATTAAATTCCTCTCCATCTAGCACCTGTCTTAGGCCACGTTAGAAATCACCAGCTTTTGAGAGCAGGAAAAAACTCTTAAATCCAGCATCTCACCTGGACCTGGATCCCTCCCTTTAGGGCCAGCTTGGACAGAGCCACAGTTTCTTTCAGGCCCACAAAGCAATTGCTGTAGGTTCAAGAACAATGAGATGATGGGGTTTTCTCCCAGCAGAGTTATGCAGTTTTCCTGTTTCTGGAATTAGCAGCTCTCAGCTGACCACATTTAGGGTAGGTATGGAGTGAGAGTGAGGTGGCGTTGCTTCTGGCATTGGGTGCTTCCTGTGCAAGAATCACCTCCTCAAATGCAGGGCTAAAACTAGGAACTGAAAGAGGCAGTCAGAAGATGAAGGCCTTGGGATCTTTTGTAGTATATTCCATGGCAACTTTCTGGCGGTATCATCTGGTAGGGGGAATTCTTCTAATTTCATCATTATCATTTCATCACTTCTAATTTCTCTTTTTTTTTTTGATACGGAGTCTCGCTCTGTTGCCCAAACTGGAGTGTAGTGGCATGATCTCGGCTCACTGCAAGCTCCGCCTCCCGGGTTCACACCATTCTCCTGCCTCAGCCTCCCAAGTAGCTGGGACCACAGGCGCCCGCCACCATGCCCAGCTAAATTTTTTGTATTTTTAGTAGAGACGGGGTTTCACCGTGTTAGCCAGGATGGTCTCGATCTCCTGACCTCGTGATCCGCCCACCTCGGCCTCCCAAAGTGCTGGGATTACAGGCGTGAGCCACTGCGCCTGGCCCATCACTTCTAATTTCATCATTTATCTATGATCTTATGGAACCCCAATATTTTTTTATTTTTATTTTTATTTACTTCTTTTTTTTTTTTTTTTTTTCAGAGTCTCATTCTCGCCCAGGCTGGAGTGCAGTGGCGCTATCTAGGCTCACTGCAACCTCCACCTCCAAACTCGAGTTCAAGCAATTCTTCTGCCTCAGCCTCCTGAATATCTGGGATTATAGGCGTGTGCCACCATGCCTGGCTAATTTTTGTATTTTTAGTAGAGACAGGATTTCATCATGTTGGTCAGGCTGGTCTCGAACTCCTGACCTCAAGCAATCTGCCCGCCTCAGCCTCCCAAGTGCTGGGATTACAGGTGTGAGCCGCTACTCCTGGCCGGAACCCTGTGATTTTTAAACATCAACATGTTTTAAAACACCTACTTTGTGCTGGGCACTGTGTTGGGTGCTTTGCCATGTCCTAATTCATTAAATCTAAACTCCTGAATATTCAAAACCACTTCCTGAAGCATTTACATGATCCCAGTGATATATAGGCAAGGAGAATACAGCTCAGAGAGGGGAAGTGACTTGCTGAACGTCACACAATGAGTAACAGGTGGAACCTGAATTTAAACCTAAACCAGCCAGAATCCAAAGTCCATGGTTTTTTCAGTTCTGTCATGCTGCCACAGAGGCAGTTTAGTGTAATGACTAACTGGCTAAGAGTGCAGGCTCTGCATTTAGATGGATGTGGGTTCTACGTGGTTCAAGCCATGTGACTTGGACAAGGAATTTAACTTCTCTGAGTCTCAGTTTCTTCACCTTTATGGGTGGGGATTAGGAATCCCTTCTGGGTTGGGTGTGGTGGCTCAGGCTTGTAATTCCAATGCTTTGGGAGGCCCAAGTGGGAGGATATCTTGAGCCTAGGAATTTGGGACTAGCCTGGGCAACAAAACAAGACCCCATCTGTACAAAAAGTAAAAATATTAGTGAGCAAGGTGGTGTTCACCTGTAGTTTTAGCTACTGGGGAGGCTGAGGTGGAAGGATTGCTTGAGCCTGGTAGTTTGAGGCTGCAGTGAGCCAGATGGAGCCACTGCTTTCAGCCTGGGCAAAAGAGTGAGACTGTGTCTCAAAAAGAAAAAAAAATAGAATTATTTCCGTGGCCGTAGGATTGTTGAGCAATTTCAGAAGATTCTGCATGTAAAGCACTCAGATAGGGCCTAGCATGTGTAAGTGATGGATAAATGTTAGCCATAATCTGCTTCCAAAGAATAAGCCAGCTTACTCGGTGGTTTCCAGTTAGAACTCAAAGCACTTTACCAATGTTCATTTTCCCCAAAGCACTTAGAACTCACTGCTATCAATGCCCCTGTTTAATTTATTAACTAGTGAATTTTAAAAAATCAACTTACATTGTTCAAAACTATTGAATTGTGGGCACAGTGGCTCATGCCTGTAATCCCAACACTTTGGGAGGCCGAGGTGGGAGGATCTCTTGAGCTCAGGAGTTTGAGGCCAGCCTGGGCAACATAGCAGGACCTCATCTCTACAAAAAAATGTTAAAAATTTCACTGGGCATGGTGGCACGTGCCTGTAGTCTCAGCTATGTGGGAGGCTGAGGTGGGAGGATTGCTTGAGCCAGGGAGGTCCATGCTGCAGTGAGCCGTGGACCGCCCCACTGCACTCCAGCCTGAGCGACAGAGCAAGGGTCTGTCTCAAACAAACAAAAACGAGTGAATTGTTTTTGAACCGCACCATATGGCAGGCACTGCAGTAGGTGTTTTATCACGTTTATCTCATTTAAATAAAGTGAGTGGCAAATCTTGCTGCAGGAAGAGTGCTGAATTCCTCTTATTAGGAGTGGCTGCTTGAAGGCAAAATAAAACCCAACCTTTCATTTTCTTGAGTCCCAGCAGTAGCAGCAACAGGGACTGTCGAGGGTTTATTACAAGCCAGGAACCCTTCTAAGCCTATTACTATTATCCTGGTGTAAAAGTAATCGCGGTTTTTGCCATTCCTTTTAATGGCAAAAAGTAATGCCATGATCATGGCTGCTAATATGCTCTCATGGAACCCTGTGAGGGAGGGGCTGTTATTATCCCCATTTTACAGATAAAGAAACTGACCCTAAGAGAGAATTTGCTGTGATAGCTGTCTTAGTTCAGGTCGAGCTTGATTTAAATAACACACGTTTCTGAGGCCGACGCTTAAAATAAAAAAAATCCCCCTGTGAATGGCAAAGATGTCTTGTTTGGGAAACAAGTAGCCCTACCCCTCAGTCAATTCGGTTCCCCAGGCTCTGTTTTCTCAAATCTCGGTATTTCAGAGCTTAGTATTTCAGAAAGGGATTTTGGCTATTAACAGGACAATTTCTTCATGCTAAAGATTAGGGAACTCTGGCCCAGAGAGGTAAGAGAACTATCCCAGGTCACACAGTCTGACGGCAGCAGAGCTGAGGCTCAAATTCCTGTGCTCCGACTTTCAGGCCCGGGCCGCCGAGTTATTAAGGGACTCCGGCCAGGGAAAGGAAGGGAGGAACCCTGAAGTTTCCATTCCCTCACCTGCGAAATGGGGTCAATCACGGGCCCTCTTTGGTGTTACGTGGGTGTGGCCCAGCCCAGGGGCGGACACCCTGCACTAGGAATGTGACAATGGACGGTTCAGGGAGGGCTGGAACTTCGGCAGTCCTCAGGGGAGGTGGTGGGAGTGTGTGACGGAGCCAGGGCGGAGCCTCGGGGGCCAGAGGCGTGGATTCGCGAATTCGGGGCGGGGCTTGAGGTTTAAACGTTGAGATCGGGCAGTGGGCGGGGCTTGAGATGCTAGGAATAGGGTTGCAGTCCTTGGGCGGGGCTTCTGGAAGACGGGGCGGGGCTTTGTGAGGCTGCTGGGCGAGTTCTGAAGCAGTGGGAGGGCAGCCGGGCTTAGGGAACCAGGAGGCTGCTTTAAGGACTTGGATAGGCAGTGCGCGGGGCTCAGAAGAGCTAATGTTCCTGTATTAAGGGATTCTGGGGGAATCTTTGAGGAGCTAGGGGACGTGGCCTCGCAGAGCCTAGCGGGTCAGTGAGCGGGGCTCTAACAACCCGGTTCCGGAGTCTAAGGAGCAGTGGGCGTGGCTCAGAGGCGCCTGTGGGCGTGGCCTTCTGGCCACTCAGATGACTGGAGAGCTGGGCGTGCGCTTGGGCACCGTCTGCATCCCTCGGCACGACCAGAGGGGGCGTAGCGAGGCGTGGAACGTGGGGGTGGGAAGCGGGCTTCCCCTCCCGGAAATGGGCGTGGCGTGCCGCAGCCCGGCAGCCCTGGTTGGGCCCCGCGCGGTGCGGGGGCGGGGCCTACACGCGGTGGCGGGGGCGGGGGCGGCTGCCCGCGCCCCTCCCCCTCACAGCGCTCAGTGCCAGGCGGGAGGCGGCAGCGGTTGGAGGCTTTGCCCTGCTTTGCAGCAGGGACTTCGGCGGCGGCGCCTCAGGCACCTCGGCCCGGGTGAGCGGCGCGCGCCCGACGGGGCAGCCTGAGAGCGAGTCGGGCGGGCGGACCTGTCCTCTGAGCATGTGCCTGCGCCGGCTGACAGGAGCCGGCGGGGCGAGGGGCAGGGCTGGGTGGAGGGGACAGGGCTGGGTGGGTGTGCGGGGCGCGGGTTCACGGGCTGGGGTGCAAGGGGTTAGGCTGGGGGCTGCTGTCGGGGGCTCGGGGAAACGGAGTTGGGGACCGAACCAGGTGGCGTGGGAAGCGTGAAGCAGGGTCCCTGTGGGGAGGAGGCTTTCGAGGTCCGGAACGCTCCTGGCCGGGTGCGGAGCCGCCGGCCGAGGTGGGACGCGGCTGCCCAGGGAAGGCTTTTAGGGGTCAGGGATCGCCTGCTCGGGCGAGGTGCTGGGAGGGAAGGGCTGCTCCGGGCGAGGCGCAGAGCCCTGGGGCTTCAGGCCTGGGGACTGGGTTTGGGCCGCCCCAGGGAGCGAGTGGGTGGGGGCGGGCAGGGGCTGGGCTCACGTGGGGCCGGGGCGAGCTGGGCCCTGCGTCGGGAGGGGCGAGGGTGGCCGCCTGGCCTGCGGGTTTCCTGGTTTTGGGTGCGAGGCCAGCTCTGGGCCCTGCAGATCTCGGTTGGGGGTCAGGCAGGGCGGGGCAGGGCTGGAGCTGGAGTAATGTGGGTGGGGGCGGCTTGGGTAGAGGCTGAGCCTGGCCAAGGGAGCAGAGGGCTGGGACTGGCTGGGGGTTGGGAGGGGAGGAACGAAGCCGGAAGACTGTCGTCCGAGTGAACTGGGTGATTCAGAGGTGTGTTCCCCTAATAGCGGGGCAGCTGGCGAGGGAAGCAGTAAAAAGGAGCGAGGTGCAGGTGGGGCCCCGCTGCGCCGAAATGATTGAGGATGAGGTCAGACGTGGAGGGTGGGAATGCAGAAACCGAGCTCTCCCGCCTGTCCCCACCGGCGCACGCTCCCCAGCTCTCCGTCTCTCAAATGATTTGAATGTGTGGGGGGAAGTGGCAGGCTGCGGTGAGAGCCGAGAAGAAAGGGGCTTCCTCTTGGAGGGAGGCGCTGGCCCTGCCATCCTTTTTTGGGAGTGTTCAAAGAATTTTGAACGCTGGAAAAGGAATCGTAGGCTTTACTGCATCACGGTTTAGAAACACATCCTATATTTGGCCGTAATGTAGGCTGCCCTTGTTTTGTGGTGTCTGAAGTGCTTGCTCTAAATGTTGCAAACGTGGGATTCAGAGTGCGAAGCAAATTGCAAGTTGTTCATTTCCCCCGGCATAGTAAGATACAAAGGCTTTTCCCTCCTATAAGACATTTGAAAAGAATTGAATGTAGTGTGCGTTTAATAAACTGGTCTTGGGTGGCGAATATATTTACTCTTGGAAATAGTTATCACAAAATATTAGGCCCTCTTACCGCAGCCTTTCTGCCTGGAATTACATTCTAAAACAGTACTTGTAGGGCTCTTAGTCACTCTATATAATAATGCATCTCATTGTCCTTATCTGGCAGAACGTTCTCCTGACACCAGGGCCTGCTGGAATAGACAGAAACATGATTAAGTATAAGCAGTTGCTTTGTACCGTCTGTTCAGTTGTGAAGGCAAATAGATATCTGTTTAATATTAATTCACTTTCTGCATTCCCTGTAAAACTGAAGAAATGTGCAAAATCTATTTTGGACTTGGTTCTATACATTTCAGATGATTTAAGGAAACTAATATTTTTGGTTTGGAGGTATGTTTCACAGTCATAATGTTTGGCTATGAAGCATAATAGCAAACATTGGATCTGAGAAGTCGCGTAAATAAGTAGGGAAAAAAGTGAAATAAAACTGAGAATTGTGTTGTACCTTAGGTCTTGAAGTGCAGTGTTTTGTGGTGGAGGGTAGTCATGTGTACTGAGGATCGAACAAAGATTTGGTATAAACGTCAGGAACACACGTTTTTGACAAATACAGAACCTATCTTGTCCATATTTATTTTGATTATTTGTGAAAGTTACATTAAAGCCTGATGAATTTTAATAGATACATATCGATGAAACATCACTGCACACAATATTGAATTTTTCGTGATCCTTTGTTACTTTGCCTGCAGATTGTGCTAATCAGCATTTATGTTTGTTTATGTATAGTTTAGGATTAGATTCAGTGTCAGTGAATAGCATTTTTTTAAACACTGTTGGGTTTTTTGATAAAAGTTTTATGTTTAACTTACTGTCACTTCTGGGATCCACTCCAGCCGTGAGGAGGAGAGTCACTCTAATGCCTATGAGATGGAATGTTCAAAAGGATAAATATCAATTCTTAGTTATATAAGTGGGTATGTCGACGAGTCTCTTCTTTATGATGGCAGAATACTAATTTCTCATTTTGATTTGTCACAAACTGGTACTTTAGAAACATACTATTAATTGGGCTGTTTTACCTTTGACCTCTTTTCAGGGGTGGAGCAATAATAAATTTGAGAGCTACTTGCATTTTCAAGGTACAAATCCATGTGATAAAACCTCTTAAGCTTGTTTTCCATTTATGACTTCTCTGTGTTACCGTCTCCTTGAATTATGAAAACTCTTTTCTGACACGTATACCTTTTTAAACTTAAGATACGTTTTCGGTATTAAAACGTAGAATTCTTCATGAATATTTCAGTATGACCTAGTACCTAGAATGTTAAGTAATAGAATCTCTCTGGGTTTTCTTTGCCCTAGTTCAGATCCTTTAAAGTGAGTGAACAAGATTCTGTATTCCTTTCTGAGCACTTTGTATTTCTAGAGTGCAGAATGGAACTTTTTTTGTTTTGTAACAGCTTCATTGAGACATACCGTACAGTTCACCCATTTAAAGTGTACAGTTCTGTGGTTTTTGGTATATTCACAGAGTTGTGCAGCTGTCACCACAATCAATTTTAGAACATTTTCATCACCCCCAAAAAGAAACCCCATACCCCTTAGAAGTCCTCCCTCACCAGTTCCTTCCCTACCCAGCCCTGGGCAACCACTAATCTACTTTCTCTATGGATTTGCCTATTTTGGACGTTTCATATAAATGGAATCATACAATATGTAGTCTTTTGTGTCTTGCCCTTATTTAGCATATTTTCAAGGTTTAAATATGTGGTAGTATTGTATAGTACTTCATTCTTTTTTTTAATGGTCAAATAATATTCCATTGTATGAATATGCCATGTTTTGTTTATCCATTCATCAGTTGATGAACATTTGGGTGTTTTCCCTTTTTGGCTATTATAAATAACGCTGTGAACATATATTTTCATTTCTCCTGAGTATTTACCTAGGAATGTAATCGATGGGTTGTATGGTAACTCTATATTTAACTATTGGAGGAATGGCCAGAATTCTCCAAAGCAGCTGTACCATTTTACAGTATTCACCAAGAGTATATGAAGGTTCTAAATTCTCCACATTCTTGCCAACACTTGTTACTCTCTGACTTTTTGATTCTAGCCATCTATGTTTTGCTCGTGGCTAAGGATGTTGAGCGTCTTTTCATGTGATTAGTATATGTAATCTTTGGAGAAATGTCTATTCAAATGCCCGTTTTTTTAATAGGTTGTCTTTTTATTGGTGTTATAACAGTTCATGTATTCTAGATTCAAGTGCCTTATCAGCTGTATGATTTGCAAAAAATTTCTTGCATTCTGACATGTCTTTCATTTTCTTGATGGTGTCCCTTTTTAGGAACAAACATTTTAAATGTTGATGATTTCCAATTTATGCATAGTGGGGTCTTACTAGTTAGAAATTAGACCTTAAACCACACCCTCATCAATATTTTGGTTATGTAAATTAAAACCCAAAAATGTGAAAGGACTGGGGAAATGTTTGAATTAATTTATTTTAAGATATGCTGTAGATCAAAAAGAATTCATCAGGGAACATGCCATTCACCTGTTTAAATCCTCTGGTGACCTCACCTTTACCCACAGAATAAAGTTCAGACTTCTTAATGAGGTGTGGAGTAAGGTGGGCACGATTTCAGCCTGCTTTATGTCTCACTATTCCCTTTCCTGTGTCTTCATCTCCAGTGTCACTCCCTGAAACATCCCAGCTTTCAAATCTTGTGATGAACTTATTACGTCATCCCCTTTCTACTTCTAGAATGCCACTTGTCCTTTGCTACATGGATCATGAGGTTTTTCCTCCATGAAAACTTCCTCATCTCACAGGCAGACATTTATCCCTGCCCTCGTGTATTGTACATTCATCAGGACTGTTTGCTACAAAGAACTGGACCTGAATTTGAGCTTATAGTCTGAAAGGTGCCTTTCCATACGAGGCAGAATGCAATAGAGCAATTCACACAGAAGGCAGACTGAGATTCTCTTGTTCACGGCTTGGTCATTAGTGCCTACTGGATATTTGCTGAATGATTATTTATTGAAGTTAACTGGAAAGATCCTGAGGTCAGTGGGTTTCTCTGATTATCATGAATGTCTTTATTGCCTATATTAAAATAACATGAATGAGGTAACTCCCTTTTACCTTTCTGGCATCCAAGTCCAGGTCTTACCAAAAAGTGCTCAGATGTAAAACTGAGTGTTTAAAACATTTCCCCAAGAGCAGAACATTCTCGTCCGGGTTCTTTCCCCCGATGAACATTAATGACTGGCGCACAGTCTTCTCAGTAGGGTAGATGGCCAGCGAACACAATTTAGTCACACCAAATGCATACAGGCCAACCCTGATAGTATTTGCTCAGTTAGTACTGGAACTACCCCTGTCACACTCATGAGAATGGTTGTAAATTGGATTTTAAGGGTGTGTACTTTCTTTTCATTCTTTTTTTTTTTTTTTTTTAATGTTTTATAGAGATGCGGTCTTGGTATGTTGCACAGGCTGGTCTTGAACTCCTGGGCTCAAGCAAGCCTCCTACCTTAGCCTCTGAAAGTGCTGAGATTATAGGCGTGATACACCATGCCCAGCCTCTTCATTCTTTCGTTCATGCTCTCCTCTCTTGGGGTGTCTGACTCAAATTAGTGTTCTTTAGTTATATTTTATGTTCTTCTGTTCATTTTTTAAATACTTTAATTAAAAATATTTCGGCCTATCGCGGTGGCTCAAGCCTGTAATCCCAGCACTTTGGGAGGCCAAGATGGGCGGATCATGAGGTCAGGAGATCGAGACCATTCTGGCTAACACGGTGAAACCCCGGCTCTATTAAAAAAATACAAAAAACTAGCCAGGCGAGGTGGCGGGCCCCTGTAGTCCCAGCTACTCGGGAGGCTGAGGCAGGAGAATGGCGTAAACCCGGGAGGCGGAGCTTGCAGTGAGCCGAGATTGCACCACTGCACTGCGGCCTGGGCAACAGAGCGAGACTCCGTCTCAGAAAAAAAAAAAAAAAAATTCATGCCGGGCGCGGTGGCTCACGCCTATAATCCCAGCACTTTGGGAGGCCGAGGCAGACAGATCACAAGGTCAGGGGTTTGAGACCAGCCTGGCCAACATGGCCAACCTGTCTCTACTGAAAATACAAAAATTAGCCAGGTGTGGTGGCACGCACCTGTAGTCCCAGCTACTCAGGAGGCTGAGGCAGGAGAATCACTTGAAACCTGGGAGGCAGAGGCTGCAGTGAGCCTAGACTGCGCCATTGCACTCCAGCCTGGGCGACAGAGTTGCACTCCAGCCTGGGTGACAGAGCAAGATTCCGTCTCAAAAAAAAAAAATTCACTTAGCACCTTTCCGAGAATTAGGAGAAACCAGTTGGCCATTTCAGGATACCTTTTCTTTTTTTGTGTTCATTAAAGCTTGAATTGTGGCAAGGTAGTACAGAAGAGAAAGAAAAATGTCAACTTTTTTGTCTAATTAGGGACAGTGAGCTATGGGTACCTTCTGTAGTTCTCGTTCTAAGAGACTTTTGTATTTAGGGGAACTGAGGCCGTGAGGGTGCAGGCCTTTAGGGCCAGATTGAGCTGGGCTCCACTATTGGCTCTGCTTCTTGCTAGCTGTGACTTTGCCAGTTCCCTCGCCTCCCTGAGCTTCGCTTTCCTCGTCTGTAGTGTGGAGATGTAAAAGATTTACCTTGCAGGGTCATTGGCAAGATTAAGCAAGGAAAATTATATGAAGTCCCTAATACAAAACAGGTACTGAATACATTCCTGTTCCCTCTCTTCACTCTTAAATGTCTGTTAATGAATGGAACTGCAGAGAAGCAAGTAGAGTAAGTTTAATACATTTTACATCTGACATTAAGCTATTAAGGGTATGGATTCCCACTCCTACCTGAGGATTTTAGACTTTGAATCAAAGTTGAGTCACTGAAGAGGGCAAAAAATGTCTAATTTTAGGATGGGAAGGCGGTCTTAAAAACACCTTCAGTGTTTTTACATCTGTCTGAATTGGAAATGTCTATTCAGACAGTCTTCTCTATTCAGGTCTATGTATTCAGTCTATCTGCCTGCCTGTCTATCTGTCCATTTTAAGGAAAGTTCCTGGCAAAAGATGGATTTTTTTTAGGATTTGAAGGAGATTGTCCTGCAGTGCTTGAGATACTCTTCTGGTTACGGTATGGTAAAGTGTAACATTCTGTGTGGGAAAAGAGCCTCTGTAGTTTTATGGGATGTTAAATTAGGCCTGTCATTTGGATCTTACATTAATAACAAAAACACAGTTCCTCCCATTTGCTGCAGTAATGAGTAATTAATATAATGCAAAGGTCAGAGTGAGAGAGACTGAAATATAAATGAAAGTAGGAAGGCCTATACATTGTATGTGGAAGGCAGTTATATTTTTTCCCCTTTGGTCAGGCAATGATCTACATTTCGTTTTTAAAATTTATGAATAATGGATTATATTTGGCACCAGTATCTCACCATCTTTTAAAGGATATATTATTTTCGAGAAATTTGGGAGATTATTGCTCAGGTACAGAGGTCCTCATTCTTGACTGCTCTGTGATGATCATCTGTGGACCTTTATGAATCCAGCTGCCTGGGCGTGAGTTCCCTGGTGACTCTGAATCACAGCCAGAGCAGGAAGCACTGTGGGCTGGTCTATTCCTCATTTTCCAGATGAGTGGACTTTGGTGGCAGGAGCTTGACAGATTTACCCAAGATCAGGAACTTAACTGCCCCTTCCTTTCTTCCCCCCACCCCACCTCTACCTCATTCCATGTGTAGTGTGAATTAATTTTTATAGTTAGTCATGTGGGTTTATAGTATAGTGTGGATTTTTTATTTAACAATGTGAACCTGACATGGCTTTCCCTTTTTAGTCTTTGACCCAGGGCAACAGTTCCATTCTCTTAACCTTTCGCCATGGTCTTTTGCCAGATCTGCAAACTGAGCCTATTCACAGGGTTTTCTTCGGTTAATCACCGCAGTTGGTAGCTCGTACCTGTGTTGTTGTTGTTGTTGCTTTTTCCCACATATTCACGTTGTGCATGTATTAAACTGTGAAGTTTGGTCCAGGTTTTTAGGAGGATTTTTAGATGTATTTTTAGGAAACTTGAAAATACATGGCATCTCTTGGATAAACCTTTGGTAAACTTGATTCCTATTTTTTTTTTTTTTTTTTTTTTTGAGACGGAGTCTGGCTCTGTCGCCCAGGCTGGAGTGCAGTGGCCGGATCTCGGCTCACTGCAAGCTCGGCCTCCCGGGTTCACGCCATTCTCCTGCCTCAGCCTCCCGAGTAGCTGGGACTAAAGGCGCTCGCCACCGCGCCCGGCTAGTTTTTTGTATTTTTAGTAGAGACGGGGTTTCACCGTGTTAGCCAGGATGGTCTCGATCTCCTGACCTCGTGATCCGCCCGCCTCGGCCTCCCAAAGTGCTGGGATTACAGGCCACCGCGCCCGGCTGATTCCTATTTTTAATGTAAAGCTCCTTGACAGTATTTTATTGATCCTTTTAAATTTCCTCAATCTTACAATCTGAGCACTAGTAAGCAGTGGTTTTAAAGATTTGTCTTGTATTTGGAAGACCGATTATTATTGCAAAAGTGCCCTTGCATTGCATCTTGCCAGAAAAATTGGCATTAGTAGGCCGTCTGTATTTGAGAACACCAAGTTTAGGTAGGAACAACACAGGCCCAGTACTGGAACTATTAATATATAGATCGTAACAGACATAATGAAAACCGCTTAGGATTAGCAAACGTTGATTATTGTTTCACAATGTGGTCGTTCTGTCTTTGGGAAACCAAGATAGACTGCAAGTCTGGTCACATGGTGGTTTGGTGTAAGAGTCTTTCTTGCTCCACTGTGGAACTGGGTGTGTGTCCCCATGTCTCAATAACTGCTGAGGCCTTCATTCTGGATGAACAAAGCAGTAGATTTTTCATGAGAGACCACAGTAGACACGCATGGAAAAGGGAGTGATAGGAGAGTGAACCGTCAGGGTGTATTTTCCACTCTTGACATCATAGGGGGTGTGACAAAATTCATAAGCTCCCCTTCCTTACGACAAATGTTTAATCACCATTATTTGCTTACTTCACAGGAAAGATACTTAAATTCCTTTTCGTAATGGTCAAGCATTCTTTCCTAGTTAAAGATTCTAATTCCTTTCATTCTTAGGAACTTAAAGAATTGACTGATTTATTAATATAAAAACTCAAATGCGGCTAGAGTGGGGACTGAGGAACACACGTGAATGTGCGCTGTCATCTCTGTTAAGCAGAGGGATTTATTAGGAAACTAGTCCCTTTAGAAGCTAGATAGTGAATTAATTTTGTGGTTAGTAGTATCTTTAGCTTAACATTGTCATCCTAGTTTTCCTTGGCAAGCAAGAGAGAGGCTGGAGCCAATGAGGACTGGCCACAGTTCTTTGGGGGGTGTTATTTAATAAGATGCACGTTGTCTGTTTTAGAAATAGAGTAACTGTCCTTTAGGCTCTCTCTTCTGTGGGTCACTGTTGCTTTACAGTGCTACCGCAGGAAAAGATAAGTTGGAAGTCTTATTTTTCTCCCTAAGACTGCTAGTTTGATCTTTTTATGCATTATGACAATGTCTTGAGTGCAGTGGACTGAATTACTTTATCTAGTGGAACAAATAACATATCATACCTTCAAAGGACAGTTATGAACCGTGTATTTCTCTGAAAGTGAATGAGCAAGAACCCAGATGAAATTTCTGTTTTGGAGGCAGGCAGTGTGTACATTTGGTCTCCAACTCAAGACTGAGTTGTGTTCCAGAGTCTAACTCAGTTATTTGGAACTCAGATCTACTAGTAGTAGTTTCTATCTATTGTTTTGATTCAGCATTATAAGTGGTGGGTATGTTCCCAGGCTAGACTGAAGGAATCTGTTGAATTCACAGCAGTTTTTGAAATTGTTTATGGTGATAGTGGAATTCTGGATCTTGGGAGCTGGTAGTCATGTGAAAGAGAGGAAAGGACTCATGCCGCATGCCCGAAGAGCCTCCCTATGCAGGCTGTGTGGTTGGTGTCCAGAGGCCTCATGCCACTGCAGCCCTCCAGGTCTGTGCTGGCCCTCCTTGTTCTTCATCCTCCTTCATCTCTCTCTTAATTTGAAGCTTCTACTCCCCTGGTTAAGCTCACTTCCTTTAAATCATGGTAGCAAAGCACATGGTTCAAATTCATTTCCGTACTAGACTACCGCTGTTATTCAGGGTTGGGATGACTACGAGCTTTATTCATGTCATTTCACTCATGTTCTTTAACCCTTTTAGAGGTATACAATGTTAATATTTTTAAAGAGGAGGTTCCTTACTGATAAACAGATTGTCTCTTTGGAATATATGCATTCAGTCATTGCAGCAAGGTTTCAAGGGGAAAGTTGAGCAGAGGCATGTGAAGTCAGGCAGAGCCCATGTAAGGAGGCTAGTCCTGATACCTGGAATCAGGAAGAAACCATGCCTGCTTTAGAAAGGTTCTTCCTGTTACTCCAAAACAGTGACTCTGCTAAATTTTTTTTCAAAATACTTATGAACCTTTTTTTTCCTTTTCCGTTTGGGAACTTGGGAACTTCACAGTTTGAAAGGGTCTTAGATTTTGGCAAAGGGGCTTGGTTTCTGTGACCTTTGGGAAGTTGATCAGGGCATGGTAGTGATTGTAAATTTCGTGTCTATTTTTCTATTCTTTTATAAACCTACCAAAAAACCACTTTTTTCATCAAACAGTGGGAAATTATTGACCTCTCCATTCTGTTACTGCCTCTGTGAAGGGTTTGAACTACCTGGTTTCAAAGAATTCTTCTCATTCAAACATTTTATGCAAAATATATTAGGGACTTGATTTTTCTGGTGTCATTTTAAAAATTCATATTCACGAAGTCTGTTATGGCAAGCTTAGTGTTTTGATTTACTTTTAAATTATGTAAAAGTTTAAAAAATACATTACAAGCCTCCTCCAGCCCTCAAGCACATGACTCTTTAGGGTGAATTCTGCAGTGTAAGCTGTGAGCTCTGTGGGAATTCAGGAGACAGGCGTTGGAGAGTCAGTGTTTGTGGACACTGGGAGTGAGATCCTGCCTGAGGACGTGCCTAATAGTACTGGGCTGACTCAGAACTGGTGTAATTAGGGAAGAGTAGTGTAAGATGGGTAGATGAGATGGCCCTGATTGTGGAAAGTGATGATAATAGGTTATGCATTTATACAATATGTTACAGTAAAATGTAACTATGGTTTGGTTATGGAGTTATAAAGGTAGATGAAAGTGTAGTTTGTGGGTATCACTAGTGTTAGTGATTTCTATGCTAATACTAATTACATTTGGGATTGAATGACTAGAAATTGAGTATAGAATTATTTTCTAGTTTGTGAAAGTGAACACCTTATAATACTGCTATATTCCACGTTCCTTAAAGATAGAGGGTATCTTACACTTTTTGGTGCCTCCATTTCCTAGCATATTGCCTGCTGCATAGTAGCCGCTCAATAAATGTTAATTGAGTAATTTAATTTCAACTTTGCATGATACACTTGTGATATTGTCAGTCTTTCCATTTTCCTAGAAGATGAAAGGAATGAAGATGTTTTATATAGCCTAGGACTACTAATTATAAATATTTGCTGGGCATGGTGGCTCATACCTGTAATCCCAGCACTTTGGGAGACCGAGGCGGGTGGATCACCTAAGGTCAGGATGTCAAGACCAAACTGGCTAACACGGTGAAACCCTGTCTCTACTAAAAATATAAGAAATTAGCTGGGTGTGGTGGTGGGTGCCTGTATTCCCAGCTACCCTGGAGCCTGAAGCAGGAAAATGGCGTGAACCTAGGAGACGGAGCTTGCAGTGAGCTGAGATCGCGCCACTGCACTCCAGCCTGGGCAGTCCAGCCTGGGTGACAAAGCGAGACTGCATCTCAAAAAAAAAAAAAAAAAAGTCTTACTATGTTATTGTAAGCTAACTTCGTAATTTTCATTGTAAATAAATATGTTAGCAAGATGTTTATATGTGTAAATTTACATACACACAGACATGTATACACATTCCTTTATTGAAACATGGTTTATTTGTAAAGGAAATTTTGGGGTTTTGATTATTTAAGCATATATTCTGATAAAAAGCAGGATAACACAACATTTTGGTACTCATTGAAAATTTACTTAATTGATTTCTTGAATAAATTAAAAATATTGGCAGCATGGGTTTCTTATGGCTGTATTTTATAGCTCTGGTTAGCAGGTTTGTGTGTGCGTGTGTGTGTGTCTGTATGAGTGTTTGAGACAGGGTCTTGCTCTGTCACCCAGGCTGGAGTGCAGTGGTGTGATTGAAGCTCAGTGCAGCCTCGCCCTCCCAGGCTCAAGTGATCCTCCTCTCGAGTAGCTAGGATTACAGGCATACGCCACTGTGCCTGGCTAATGTTTTAATATTTTTGTAGAGATAGGGTCTCACTGTGTTCCTCAGGCTGGTTTCCAACTCCTGAGCTCCAGTGATCCTCTCGCCTCAGCCTCCCAAAGTGCTGGGATTATAGGCGTGAGCCACTGTGCCCAGCCTGGTTAGCAAGTTTGACTTTAGAGTCAATAAAGTAACATCCCAACGGAAGCATACTTTCATTTAGGAATGAAGATAGATATAGGAAGAACCTTAATTTCTGTCAAGGGGATTTAAAGTTAAGGTAGCCATTGAAAAAGCTGTTTTCTTTCACTATCTTTCTCTTCTTGAGTTTCTCATCCTTTAATGCGTTATTGTCATTGCCTTATGTTCTCCCTGGAGGAGGAGGAGTTGGTGAAAGTGGAGGTTTGTCTGCAGTGGACCTCTAGGTGTTCCCCGCCCAGCACCAGAGAAACCATAGGGCAGGCCTTAGGGCATCTGAGTGACTCCTGGAGCCCCAAGGATTTAATGTATTTGAGAATTCATTTGACTTGAGAATTTGACAAGAACCGAGTAAGTTAAGATAGGGTGAATTGTGCACCACTTCAACTGTTAAAATGATCTCGTCGCTTAGGAGTTCATTTATACATATTAGAGTTTGAAAAATTGTAGACTTTGGTTTATGTTGTATTCACGATAAGTGGTCACAAAAAATGAATTATTTTGTAATTGCTTTTGTGTGTATGTATGTGTGTGTTATTTCTGGCAGTTTTTAGAGAGCACCATAAGCCATAAATGTAGTTGTTTAAAAACGTATTAGGGATAGGAAGCCCCTGGATCTTTTTGCTGGCCTTCTACTTAAAATTATTGTCCTACTTTCATTTGAGGAATAGATAATTTATCTTTGGTTACTATTATGATGTCCAATTAATTTAACATAGAGAATTAAAGATTATAATTTTCAAGTCTTGATACATTTTGGAAGGAAAATGGGTTTGGGAGAGTTAGGGCTGCAGTTTTACCAGCTACAGCTGATAAAAGCTTCTGATAGTATTCACTCTTAGAATATTTAGCCCAAATGTTTCCTTCTGAAAGTGGCCTGTGTTTGTCTTCACTTCCCTAGAGATATTTTCATTTTATTGGTGAAATTGAATGTGTGGGGTTTTCTTCCTGAAGAGCCTGAGACCTTCTTCTAAAGGTATTGAATGGTGCTAAAGTATTTATTTGGTAGTAACTACATTGTCTCCAGTGAGTTAAATTCTTACAGTTTCTTGTACTCTATTGTAGATACTGATATTGAGTGTTTTGGGGTTTTTTTCTTCCCTTTAGAAGATGCATATGCTGATAAGTATTTTAAATTTTAACAAAAGGGATCAGGCAGACAAAATTATTTTTCCTAAGGTGTAGTAAGATTGCAAGCACTGTACTTTCCTATTTCTATTGGATGTCTGAAAATTCCGGAAACATAGGGAGATTTTTATTTTATTTTATTTTATTTTATTTTATTTTATTTTTTTTTTTTTTTTGAGACGGAGTCTCGCTCTGTAGCCCAGGCTGGAGTGCAGTGGCCGGATCTCAGCTCACTGCAAGCTCCGCCTCCCGGGTTCACGCCATTCTCCGGCCTCAGCCTCCCGAGTAGCTGGGACTACAGGCGCTGCCACCTCGCCCGGCTATTTTTTGTATTTCTTAGTAGAGACGGGGTTTCACCGTGTTAGCCAGGATGGTCTCGATCTCCTGACCTCGTGATCCACCCATCTCGGCCTCCCAAAGTGCTGGGATTACAGGCTTGAGCCACCGCGCCCGGCCGATTTTTATTTTAAACAGTGTTAGTTTTCATTTTCTTTTCTTTTCTTTTTTTTTTTCTTTTTCTGAGGTGGAATCTCGCTCTGTCGCCCAGGCTGGAGTACAGTGGTACAATCTCTGCTCACTGCAACCTCTGCCTCCCGAATTCAAGCGATTCTCCTGCCTCAGCCTCCTGAGTAGCTGGGATTACAGGCGTGTGCCACCATACGCCACTAATTTTTGTATATATATATATTTTTTTGAGACGGAGTCTCACTCTGTCACCCAGGCTGGAGTACAGTGGTGTGATCTCGGCTCTCTGCAAGCTCTGCCTCCCGGTTTCACGCCATTCTCCTGCCTCAGCCTCCTGAGTAGCTGGGACTACAGGCACCCACCACCACACCCGGCTAATTTTTTATATTTTTAGTAGAGATAGGGTTTTAATGTGTTGGCCAGGATGGTCTCGATCTCCTGACCTCGTGATCCGCCTGCCTCGACCTTCCAAAGTGCTGGGATTACAGGCGTGAGCCACCGCGCCCGGCCTAATTTTTGTATTTTTAATACAGATGGGGTTTCACAATGTTGGCCAGACTGATCTTGAACTCCTTACCTCAGATGATCCACCTGCCTCGGCTTCCCAAAGTGCTGGGATTACAGGTGTGAGCCACTGTGCCCGGCCTAGTTTTCATTTTCAAATAGCACACTCAATACGTTTTTCTTCAAGCTCCACACACTTTTGTGAGCAAAAGTATGTAATTTTAAAGCCATGGATCCAAATATTAATGTGAAAGGTAATTACATTTTAAAAAATTAATTTTAAAGTATTTTTCCCATGGTTTTACTCTTTTCAGATACCTTACTTGTCAACAGAAGGCTCTTTGAAGCTGCTACTAAGAGGTAGTAAGGAAGTCTTTCTCCACACCAAAGAGAAGGTGTGAAGGCACCCCAACCATTTGGTTGCATGAGTCAAATTAGGCATCACTGTTGATGCATCCTTCATATCAAAAACAGTTTTAAATTCAGTTGACTTCAAGTCTTTTGACTCCATCATCTCTGTTTCTGCTGGGACCGTGACTTGTGGCCTGGACAAGTGCAGTGACTTCCTAACTAGCTTCCCTGAATCCTCTCAGATGCTCCCACCTGCAGATCCATTCTCCAGCTTCATTCAACGTGAGCTTTTAAAATGCAAATCTAATTATGTCACATACTCATACTTAAAAAATTTCCTGTAGCTCCCAAGACTGCAAGTAAAGATAAAATCCTTAACATGGCCTAGAGAGCCCTCTGTGATCCGGGTTCTGCTGACCTCCCAGCCTCTTCTACCCTTTGTCTCTGGGCTCCAGTCCCTGTGGGCTAAGTAGTCCAGATTCTGACAAGTGCTTGCTTTTGATACAGACTCTTGATATTTTGTTGTTCCTCCCAGCTGGGACTCACTTTTCTTCTCTTACTGCCCAGTTGACTTCTCGTTCTTTGATTTCAGCTTAAATGTCGCTTCTCTGACTGGTTCTGTTCCGCTGATTATTGACTCAGTTACCTTGTGTTCTTCTGCATTCCAGCACTTGCCACAGCAGCATACTAATGTTTGCATGAATATCTGATTGTGGTGTGTCTCCTGCAGTGGACTGTAAGCTCCATGAGAGCAGGGGCCAGGCTGCTTGCTCACAGTTGTGTCTCTCACGTCTAGTATGGTGCTAGCTGCATGGTCAAAGCCCAGTGAATAGCTGTTGAATAAAAGAATGACTGGGATTAAGGACCTATTCAACATTGATAGTTGAGTATATGTGTAATATGTATAACCCTGTGGATGTTAGTAAGTAATGTGGTTTGCAGTGAGTTGTGTCTTTTTTACTGGGGGGATGTGGACTATATCCCAGTAGACTCTGATAGGACCCTAGAAATCATTTATTTTAGTTCTTCCATTTTATAGATGAAGAAACAAACAACCTGAGGACCAAGATGATCTAGCTGGGTCGGTGACTATGTCAAGATAAATTTGTGTCTGACATCCAAGTCAGAGATTTTCCTACTCTCCCTTAATGTTCCTTTGAAGCACTGTCAGGAGTACATGTTCGTTTAATTCATTTAATCTCTGCTTGCCCAAGGTATAGGTTAAAAAGGGAAGGCTGAAATTCTTCAGGTGAAGGTGATTATTTTGTTTTTTGACACTGCTAGTTTTGCGTGTGACTAGCCTTATGAAATTTTTAATAAAAATATCCCCCATCCCTTTTTAAGATATGAGCATCCAGTAATTTCATTTCCTGGTATAACAGTATTGCCAAGGAATTAATAAAATTTTATTGTCTACTCCATATGACTAAGTAGTGAAAAACAGACTTAACAAGTTTGAACAGTCATACACAGTGTGTTTTTTTTTTACCAGTTGTTGATAAGAAAAGTAGGTCATCAATATAGAAAGAATGTTTAGAAACATATTCAAGGATTAATTTTTTTTTTTTTTTTTTGAGACAGAATCTTGTTCTGTCACCAAGCTGGAGTGCAGTGGCTATCTTGGCTCACTGCGAATTCCGACTCCCAGGTTCAAGCGATTCTCCTGCCTCAGCCTCCTGAGTAGCTGGGATTATAGGCGCGTGCCACCACACCTGGATAATTTTTGCATTTTTAGTAGAGACGGGGTTTCACCATGTTGGCCAGGATGGTCTCGATCTCCTGACCTCGTGATCCGCCCTCCTCGGCCTGCCAAAGTGCTGGGATTACAGGCGTGAGCCACCGCGCCGGGCTTCAAGGATTAATTTTTAAGTGAGATTGGTAGGTCACTCATGTCTATAAAAGTTCTGCAGTTGGTTTAAGACCTCCTCTTGGGATTAATTTGGCTCTTTGAGTTGTGTTCTGCTCTTTGAAGAGAGACACAGAATTCAGCTTCTGAGTCTGCTCCTGTGGTGCACTTTAGGGAGATGGCTGCTGCCTCAGGCGATTTTATATGGTTCCGCAATGTGTCCCGCAGTGTGTCCCCGGTGGGCAGGTAGCGTCTGCCTTTGTCTTCCCAAGGGAGGTTTCTTCAGCAATGCTTTTTCAAAGCTCCAGGGACCAAAAGAGGTGGTTGTGTTTATAAAGATGCTGGTGATAAGCAGAAAATTGGGAGATGTGGAGGATTGTAAACATGTCATCCTTGCACATTATCTCTGTAATAGAAATATATATTTCTATCATTGAAGAGCTAGAGATGATTTCGAAGTCCTTATATTTTCTCACATTTTAGTAACTGCAAAATTTCTGTAGTGTCATTCCTATATTTTAAGTGAGTTATAGGCCTCATTGTGGCATCTTTTAGTTCATAAAAGATAAAAGGGTCTCTCTTTAATAAGGTGTGGGAGAATTATAGCTTTTTTTTTTTTTTTTTTTTTTTTTTAAAGAGACATGGTCTCGCTTTGTCTTCTGGGATAGAGTTCAGTGATGCAGTAATAGCTCAGTGCAGCCTCAAACTCCTGGGCTCAAGGAATCCTCCTGCTTCAACCTCCCAAACTGCTGGGATTACTGGCATGAGCCACCACACTCAGTCCAATTTTAGGAATTTTATCTTTTGTCTTCAGGTTTGTTATGTGTTGCTGTTTTGCTGCTCATTTTACTTCTTGTCAGACTTGATTTTCAGCAGTTATTTTCATAGCGTCACATTCCACTCTGCAATGCGCTCACTGACTTTCTGCTTCACATTGCCAGTGAGTGCTTACGTTTGAGGTTATGTGGTCCCCAACCTCTCTTTGTAAGAAGTTCCTAAAATAAGTATAGGTTATAAAATGTAATTATAGGAATGCTCATCTTTGAAAACTTTAGAAAGTATCATACCTCTTTATTATACCTCACCTTTTATTTTTATTTTTATTTTTTTTTGGGTCTCACTCTGTCACCTAGGCTGGAGTGCGGTGTCATGATCTCGGCTCGCTGCAACCTCTGCCTCCCAGGCTCAAACGATCCTCCTGCCCTCAGCCTCCTGAGTAGCTGGGACCACAGGCATACGCCACCATGCCCGGCTAATTTTTTGTATTTTTGGTGGAGACGGGATTTTGCCACGTTGCACAGGCTGGTCTCCAACTCCTGAGCTCAGCCTCCCAAAGTGCTGGGAATACAGGTGTGAACCACCGCACCTGTAATGTCTCACCTTTTAGATATTACCCTCAGTGTGTGTGTATGTGTGTGTATGTTTCTAGTGTTTTATGCGTGCTCTTTCAGGTTGTTCCTTTTGTTTTTGTTTGAGACTGAGTCTCGCTCTGTTGCCAGGCTGGAGGAGTACAGTGGCGCGATCTTGGCTCACTGCAACATCTGCCTCCCAGGTTCAAGCGATTCTCCTGCCTCAGCCTCCCAAGTAGTTGGGACTACAGTTGTGCACCACCACACCATGCTAATTTTTGTATTTTTAGTAGAGATGGCGTTTCACTATGTTAGCCAGGATGGTCTCAATCTCTTGATTTCGTGATCTGCCCGCCTTGGCCTCCCAAGGTGCTGGGATTACAGGTGTGAGCCACCATGCCCAGCCCAGGTTGTTCTTTTCTTGGACAACTGAGCACATAGTCCTCTGGCTAAACTAAGGATTTTCAGTGAGAAGCAAGATTTGCTTCCTTGGTCATAACAGATGCCCTCTGTTGTTTGTCTCAGTACATTTGAATGCCTACAGCTGGTTTCTGTATTTTGATTTTTCCATTTTTACTCATGTTTATAAAGTGTACATAAAGTGCAGTTTCTTTTTCTTTTTTTTTTTTTTTGGAGACGGAGTCTCGCTCTGTTGTGCAGTGGCCGGATCTCAGCTCACTGCAAGCTCCGCCTCCCGGGTTTACGCCATTCTCCTGCCTCAGCCTCCCGAGTAGCTGGGACTACAGGCGCCCGCCACCTCGCCTGGCTAGTTTTTTTTGTATTTTTTATCAGAGACGGGGTTTCACCGTGTTAGCCAGGATGGTCTCGATCTCCTGACCTCGTGATCCGCCCGTCTCGGCCTCCCAAAGTGCTGGGATTACAGGCTTGAGCCACCGCGCCCAGCCACAAAGTGCAGTTTCATATTTAAGTGTTACACAAACTGGCCAACTGGACTGGGGGCTGTCAAAGCAGCACCCACAGGATAGAGTTCTAAGTCCCATTGTTGGCTGATGTGGAGAAACTAAATTGTATATATGATTCGGGATTGATGGTTGGAAAAGTATGACAGTTCATGGGCCGAAAAGTTGGAATTGCCCTGTACTTTGTAGTTCGAGGTCTCTGCTTCTTTCTCAGAAGTTCTTTATCTTTGGAGGAGTTATACATCTCTAGGCTGAAATGTGATGAGCCTGGAATTGATGAGCATAAGAACCCTCTCCAGTCCTAGCTCGGAGGCCCGAGCCTGGAGGCTTCTTGGTAGATCTTATTTGCATTTTCTCTTTATTCTTAGAAACTTTAAAAACTAAAGGATATTGAGTTATTGAATTGAAACAAAATGCACTTTTACTGGTATGCCTCATTCTTGGCATCTTACCTGTTACCTGGATTAATAATGATGGGATGAAACTATTTGGGAGGCTATAATGCATGTGAATTTTTTTCCCTTAATTTTTACCATTCCTGGTGTCATGATCAATTGAACCAACATCAAGGCTATTCATACTTGGAGTCAGTCGGTCATGCTAAGTGGTCAGTAGTTTTTCTAGAAAAAACATTTTTTTCAACAAGTCCGTATCAGCAGTGGAATACAAATCTCTTTCAGCCAAAACTGCTGTGTATGAGGAGATCTGTTGTGTATCTGACATTTTGCTGTGCTTTATAGCAAATGTTGCGTGTGGTCCTTTTTCTTCCTTTTTTAAACAGCTTCTATTAAAATAGATAAGGCATGTTTTTTTCTTGGAATGTCTCATGTATGAATCTGTTAAAGAGTTGCATGCAGTAAAAATATGCCATTTGTTAGGTAAATTCTTTCTTTGAGTGTCACTGCTGGATTTCATTTAGAAAATTTGAAAAAGCTCAGCTATCTCATATTCAGAAATGATTACTTTTTTTTTTTTTTTTAGAGACCTGATCTTGCTAGAGTGCAGTGGCATGATCATAGCATACTGCAGCCTCAAACTCCTGGACTCAAGCAGTCTCCCTGCATCAGCCTTCGTAGAGACAGTGTCTCATGTTGTCCAGGCTGGTCTTGAACCCCTGGCCTTAAGCGATCTTCCCACCTCAGCCTCCCAGAATGCTGGGATTACAGGCATGAGCCAACATGCCCGGCCAAATTTTTATATTTAATCAGAGTACCTCCTATGTTTGCTTTGGGTGTCTGCTCTCTTGTGAATGTGTATTCTGTGTAGGCTTACATATTATTACATTTCCAGCTTCCTTTTTTTTTTTTTTTTTTTTTTTGGAGACAGAGTTTCGCTTGTTGACCAGGCTGGGGTGTAGTGGCACAATCTTGGCTCACTGTACCCTCTGCCCCCTGGGTTCAAGCAGTTCTCATGCCTCAGCCTCCTGAGTAGGTAGGATTACAGGCACCCGCCACCATGCCCAGCTAATATTTTGTATTTTAGTAGAGACGGAGTTTCACCATGTTGGCCAGGCTGTTCTCAAACTCCTGAGCTCAGGTAATCCACCTGTCTCAGTCTTCCAAAGTGCTAGGATTCACAGGTGTGAGCCACCCTGCCCGGTCTCCAACTTCTTTTTTTTTTTTTTTTTTTTTTTTTTGAGACGGAGTCTCGCTCTGTCGCCCAGGCTGGAGTGCAGTGGCGCAAATCTCGGCTCACTGCAAGCTCCGCCTCCCGGGTTCACGCCATTCTCCTGCCTCAGCCTCCCGAGTAGCTGGGACTACAGGCGCCCGCCCCTGCGCCCGGCTAATTTTTTCTATTTTTAGTAGAGACGGGGTTTCACCATGGTCTCGATCTCCTGACCTTGTGATCCACCCACCTTGGCCTCCCAAAGTGCTGGGATTACAGGCGTGAGCCACCACGCCCAGCCATGTCTCCAACTTCTTAAAAGGAATTTTAAACTGCTGTCACTGTCATTTAAATAGCTGAGTTTAGGATACTTGTCTCCTCATCTGCTATCTTACCTGCCTTTTTCTATTAAATAACACATCGGATCTCTTCTACATTAAAGTACCTGCCATACAGGTAACAGTGGCTTGGAGGGAACATGGTCTTTCCTCTAATGGGACATTTTAGACTCTTCTTGCGGTTGCCACTGGCTGAGGGAGCATTCTCTGCCCACTGAACACTTGAGTAATTGACGCCCTGGAATGGTCTCAGCAAATGGGCTGAGCAGGATTTTGCTACTAGTAGGGGTTTTCCTGTATGTGTTCCTAGCAGGATGTGTTTCCTTTTGTATGAACCATAGAAGTACATCTGCTGGAATCTTTAAACAGATAACTTTTCAATAAACAGGAAAAATGTCAAAATTGTCATTTTTTATGAGATGGAAGTAGAGGGAATAGAGAAAAAATGTAACATTTACTCAGGTGTTTTGAGTGTATTTTATTTGGTGCTGTTGCAATATAAATACCCTGTCTTGTCTGCATTTTTTCCTCCTAACACCCAACATCATGTTTCCTAAATAACTTATAACTTTTCTTTTTTTTTTTTTGAGGTGGAGGTTTGCTCTGTCACTCAAGCTGGAGTGCAGTGACGCGATCTCGGTTCACTGCAACCTCTGCCTCCCAAGTTCAAGGAATTCTCCTACCTTAGCCTCCCGAATAGCTGGTATTATAGGCGTGTACCACCGCACCCAGCTAATTTTTGTATTTTTAGTAGAGATGGGGTTTCGCCATGTTGGCCAGTCTAGTCTCGAACTCCTGACCTCAAGTGATCCACTTGTCTCGGCCTCCCAAAGTGCTGGGATTACAGGCGTGAGCCACCATGCCCGGCCCTTTTCTTTCCTTTGTATTTTGTTTTTTGAGACATGGTCTTGCTCTGATACCCAGGCTGGAGTGCAGTGGCATGATCATGGCCCACTGCAGCCTTGATTTCCTGGGCTCAAGCAATCCTCCACGTCAGCTCTCCGAGCAATTGGGACCACGGGGGTGTACTACAACATCACAGCCAGCTAATTTTTTTTATTTTTTATAGAGATGGGGTCTTACTATGTTGCCTGGGCTGATCTTAAACTCCTTGGCTCAAGTGATCCTCCTGCCTCGTCCTCACAGAATGCTGGGAGTACAACTATGAACCACCGTGCCTGGCATATAAATTTTCTACATTTAACTTCACATGGTAGTATTATAAGGAGCATGCCTTTACACTCTCCTAGAGGTTGAGGATTATCAGCTGACTAATAAGATGATTATTGCAAGAGTACAAATTTTCTGTGACAAAGCCTTTAAACCATAGAGGTAGACCTTATTTTTACTTGTTCTTGGTTAAAATGTTCACCCAACATGTAAGACAAATTTTAGGCTGGGCGCTGTGGCTCACACCTGTAATCCCAGCACTTTGGGAGGCCGAGGCGGGCGGATCACGAGGTCAAGAGATCGAGACCATCTTGGCCAACATGGTGAAAACCCGTTTCTACTAAAAATACAAAAATTAGCAGGGTGTAGTGGCGTGCACCTGTAGTCCCAGCTACTCGGGAGGCTGAGGCAGGAGAATCGCTTGAACCCGGGAGGCAGATGTTGCAGTGAGCCAAGATCGCGCCATTGCACTCCTCCAGCCTGGCAACAGAGCGAGACTCAGTCTCAAACAAAAACAAAAGGAACAACCTGAAAGAGCATGCATAAAACACTAGAAACATACACCCACACACTCCGCGGATAATATCTAAAAGGTGAGAGGTGCGGTGGTTCACACCTGTATTCCCAGCACTTTGGGAGGCTGGTTTTATAGTATATATATATAATCAAATAATCTGCAACCATCAACACAGTCAATTTAGAACATTTTCATTACCTCAAAAGAAAATAAGAAAATGTTCAGTTGTAAACTTCCAAATTAAGATGGCATATCATCAAACTTAGGAGTTCTGTTATCAGCTATCTTGTCCCAAACTGATCAAATCATAAATTAGATGACTAAAATGTCCCCCTAAAACTAAAGCATTTTATAAAGGGAGCTAATTCTCAAAAAAAAAAAAAAAAAAGTAAATGAAGAAATCCTGGACTGACACAATAAGCACAAATTCCAAGGAAATACTAGGTATGATTTTAAATGTCCTGTCAGAGAGGGGTTCATTTTTTTTTTTTTTTAAATAGAACATTTTCGTTACCTCAGAAGAAACATACCAGGCATGGTGGCTCATGCCTGTAATCCAAGCAATTTGGAAGGCTGAGATGGAAATATTCCTTAAAGCCAAAAAATTAGTTAGAGACCAGCCTGGGCAACATGGTGAGACCCCCATCTCTACCAAAAAAAAAATTAGCCTGGTGTGGTGGCATACGCTTGTGGTCCCAGCTACTTGGGAGGCTGAGGTGGGAGGACTGCTTGAGCTCAGGAGTTTCAGGCTGCGATAAGCTATGATCGAACCACTACACAGAGTGTAGAGTGAGACTCTGTCTCTAAAACCAAAATAGACTGGGCGCGGTGGCTCACGCCTGTAATCCCAGCACTTTGGGAGGCCGAGGTGGGCGGATCACCTGAGGTCAGGAGTTGGAGACCAGCCTGGCCAACATGGTGAAACCCCATCTCTACTAAAAATACAAAAATTAGCTGGGTGTGGTGGCGGGCGCCTGTAATCCCAGCTATTCCGAAGGCTGAGGCAGGAGAATTGCTTGAACCTGGGAGGCGGAGGTTGCAGTGAGCTGAGTTTGAGTCATTGCACTCCAGCCTGAGCAACAGAGCAAGACTCCGTCTCAAAAAAATAAAATAAAATAAATAAATAAATAAATAAATAAATACTTTTTTTTTTTTTTAAAGAAGAAGAAATGTTATACTCTTAGAGTTATCTATCCCTTTGTATTACCCTGTTTCCCTCCTACACAGCTCTAAGCAACCATGAATCTACTTTCTGTCTCTCTAGATTTGCCTATTCTGGACTTTCATATAAATTAGTATGTAGATTTTTATGACTGGTTTCGTTCATTTATAATGTTTTTAAGATTCATCCAAGTTGTAGCATGTATTAGTACTTCATTCCTTTTTATTGCTGAATAATATTCTGTTGTACAGGTAATATCACATTTTGTTTATCCATTGGATACAATGGATAGTCTATATTTGGGTTGCTTCTACCCTTTGGCTATTGTAAATAATGCTGCTATGAAGACTCATGTACAAGTATTTGTTTGACTACCTGTTTTCAGTTCTTATGAGTGTATGCCTACGAGTGGATTGCTGGGTCTTATGGTATTTCTTTGTTTAATTGTTTGAGGAACTGCCAGACTTTCCCACATCAGCTGCAACATTTTACATTTCCACTAGGAGTGTATGAGGATTCTGATTTGTCTACATTCTCATCAACCCTTGTTATTCTCAGAATTTTTTATTTTAACCATCCTAGTGGGTATGGAATAGTCTCTCATTGTGGTTTTGATTTTCACTTCTCCATTGATTAATGATGTCCAGCAACTTTTCATGTGTATTGGACATTTGTATATCTTTTTTGGAAAATGTCTTCAAGTCCTTTGATTCATTTTTAAATTGGACTGTGTTTTTATTATTGAATTGTAGGAGTTCTTTATATATTCTAGGTACAAGTGCCTTATCAGATATAAGGTTTGCAAAAGTTTTCTCCCATTCTATGAGTTGTCTTCAATTTCTTGATAGTGTCCTTTGAGGCACAAAAGTTATAAATTTTGATGGAATCAGGTTTTCTAATTTTTCTTTTGTTGCTTGTGCTTTTGGTGTCATATCTTAGAATCCTTTGCCCAATCCAAGGCTATGAAGATTTACTCCTGTGTTTTCTTCTCAGAGTTTTATAGTTTTAGCTCTTATATCTAGGTATTTGATCTATTTTGAGTTAGCTATTTTACGTATTGTTCCAGTACCATCTGTTGAGAAGAGTTTTTTCATTGAATTGTCTTGGCACTCTTGTTGAAAATCAGTTGACCAAAGATGTATGAGTTTACTTCTGGACTTTAATTATTTTCCATTGATATAAATGTCTATCCTTATTCCAGTACCACACTGTCTTGATTACTGTTGCTTTGTAGTGAGGTAAGTTTTGAAATCAGGAAATAGGAGTCTTCCTAACTTGTTCTCTTTTTTCCCTCCAGGGTCATTTGGGTATTTTTGGATCCCTTGCAATACCTTCATTCATTTCTACAAATAATTCATCTGGGAGTCTGATAGGGATTGCATTAAATCTATATCTTAGTTTGGGGAATCTTGCCATCTCAACGCTAAGTCTTCTGATTTTTGAACTTGGAATTTCTTTTCATTCAGTTGTGTCTTTAATTTCTTTCAACAGTGTTTTGAGTTTTCAGAGTACGAGTCTTTCACCTCCTTGATTAAGTTTATTTCTAAGTATTTTATTTCTAATCTATTGTGAGTGGAATTGTTTTCTTAATTTCATTTTTGGATTGTTTCTTCTGGGTTTGTAAAAATACAACTAGGCATGGTAGCTCATGCCTGTAATCCCAGCACTTTGCGAGGCCAAGACAGGAAGATCACCTGTGGTCAGGAGTTCGAGATTAGCCTGACCAACATAGTGAAACCCCATCTCTATGAAAAATACAAAAATTAGTCGGGTGTGGTGTAGTCCCAGCTACTTGGGAGGCTGAGACAGGAGAATCGCTTGAACTCTGGAGGCGGAGGTTGCAGTGAGCCGAGATTGCACCACTGCGCTCCAGCCTGGGTGACAGAGCAAGACTCCGTCTCAAAAAAAAAAAAAAAAAAAAAAAAAAGGTTGATTTTTGTATATTAATCTTGTATCCTGCAACCTTACTGAACTTACTGGTTATTTTAGTGGATTCCTTAGGATTTTCTGTATATAAGATCATGTCTTCTGCACACAGAAATAGTTTTACTTCTTTCCAATCTGAATGTCTCTTACTCCTCTTTCTTGCCTGATTGCCTTGGCTAGAACCTGTACTACAATCCTGAATAGAAGTGGCAAGGGTGGTCAAGCTTGTCTTATTCTTGATCTCAGGGAGAAGGCATCTTTTGCCATTGAATATTGAGTTAGCTGTGGTATTTTCATGGATGCTCATTATCAGGTTGAGGAAATTCCCTTCTATTCCTAGTTTCTTGTTTGTCATGAAAGGGTATTTAATTTTGTCAAATGCTTTTTTTTTTTTTTTTTTTTGATTCAGAGTCTCACTCTGTTGCCCAGGCTGGAGTGCAGTGGCACTGTCTCAGCTTACTGCAACCTCTATTTCCCGGGTTCAAGCAATTCTCCTGCCTCTGCCTCCTGAGTAGCTGGGATTACAGGTGCTCACCACCATACCTGGCTAATTTCTATATTTTTAGTAGAGACAGGGTTTCACCATGTTGAGCAAGCTGGTCTTGAACTCCTGACCTCAAGTGATCCCCCTGCCTCAGCCTCCCAAAGTGTTGGGATTACAGGCATAAGCCTCTGTGCCCAGCCTCAAATGCTTTTTCTGTGTCTGAGATAATTGTGTGATTTTTTTTCTTCTATTGCTATAATGTGTTACATTAATCGATTTTCAGATGTTGACCCAACCTTGCATTTCTAGGATAAATCCCACTTGATTGTGGTGTATAATTCTAATTCTTTTTCTACGTTGCTTGATTTGGTTTGCTGGTATTGTTGAGGATTTTTTCCATCTGTATTCATAAGAGATATGGTCTGTAATTTTCTTGAGATGTCTTTGTTTGGTTTTGGTAACAGGATAATACTGGCCTCATACAATTAGTTTGGAAGTGTTCCCTTCTCTATCTTTGGAAAAAATTTGTGAGTAATTGGTATTTTTTAAATGTTTCATAGACTTTAGCAGTGAAGTCATCTGGGTCTGGGCTTTCTTTGTCTGTGGTTGGTTTATATTCTTTTTTTTTTTTTTTTTTTTTTTTTTTTTGAGACAAGGTTTTGCTCTGTCGCCCAGGCTGGAGTGCAGTGGCGTGATCTCGGCTCACTGCAACCTCCGCCTCCCAGGTTCAAGCAATTCTCATGCCTCAGCCTCCCTAGTAGCTGGGACTCCTGGCTAAGTTTTGTATTTTTAGTAGAGACTGGGTTTCACCATGTTGCCCAGCCTGATCTCGAACTCCTGACCTCAAGTGATCTGCCTTCCTCAGCCTCCCAAAGTGCTGGGAGCCACCATGCCTGGCCTGCATTCTTATTATAGGTATCATTCCCTTCATTTTGTGGATGGGAAACTGAGGCTCAGAGAGGTTAAGTAATTTGCTAATATGTTGCAGAGCTCGGATTTGAATCCAGATTATCTTATGTCAGTTACTAGGATGACAGTAGTAGCTAGTATTTATTGAGTGATTAATTTTGTGTATTTAACCGTACAAGGTACTATTATAGCATAAGAATCTCCTGCCACCATCCCATCACCAATTGATCATATAATGATCACTTCAACTTTATATGCATTATACCCATTTTTGGTTAGAGGAATTAACACTTAATGGAGATTTAGTGACTTGCTGTACTGTACCATGGCCAGGAAGTAAATAATACAGCTGTGCTTCTTACTTACAAGGCTGTCTGACTCTGGAGTTTGCTCTCTTAATTGCTATTCTCTATTGTGTGCCTGGAGGGCCTGAGACATTCTGTGCAAGAAAAGCGGCTATGCCACATGTACACAGCTGAGCCCAGATCAGATTTGACCTTGGAAGTGAATGGGCTCACGCTGCCCTTCAAGCTCCGCTTAGAGATGCCTGACTTAGCACAGCACTGTGGAAGCACTGACTTTTCCTACTCTCTCTGCTCTATAGCTAACATTCTACTCTGTGATTGTAGCAAAAGAACTTTTATATCATTCTGTCCACATGTATTTAGGATGAAAATAAGTTTGCATAATATGGACATAACTTTTTTTTTTTTTTTGAGTTGGAATCTTTCTGTGTCGCCCAGGCTGGAGTGCAGTGGCACCATCTCGGCTCACTATAGCCTCCGCCTACCAGGTTCAGGCAATTCTCCTCCCTCAGCCTCCTGAGTAGCTGGGATTACAGGCGCCTGCTGCCACGCCCAGCTAATTTTTGTATTTTTAGTAGAGATGGGGTTTCACCATGTTGGCCACGATGGTCTTGATCTCCTGATCAGCCCGTCTCAGCTTCCCAAAGTGTTGAGATTACAGGTGTGAGCCACTGCGCCTGGTGGAAATCACTTTTTAAGGTAGTTTAGTATGTATGTCAGCCAGAAGATTTGTATAGTATCTTTCAGTGAAGACAAAGCATTTTAAATATTTATATTAATGTTTATATTTTTGTGAGGTTAGAGGGTATCAGGCCTATTTGAGTGAAGAGGAAAAATTGTCTCTTTTTCAAGTAAGAGGCCTTCCTCAAATATCCATTCACATTTAAAAGTGAGGTTCTAAAAGCTGACCTTATGCCTGTGTGGGTGGAGGGGCACATTGAATGGTGGACCTCACTGAGGGCAGTGATGTCTGATCTGTTGTTGGGTGGGGCAGGTGATATCTTGGGAGCCAGGAGCGACAAGGGGTTGGGGGCCCCACTGTATAGAACCAGGCTGTCAGTGAGGCACCTGTTCACACCTGTGCTAGGTGTCATCCAGTCCAGGGCCTACAGTCAGGCCTATCCTGGCTTCTGCTGGGGAGAGGGCAGGCCAATTCCCTGGTTGTGCAGCCCTGAATGGAGCGGATCTGGGTGTCCAGCTGCTCCTAATTCAGGCTTTCAGTCATTTTCTCTGCAGCCCCTCTCCCACATCCCTGTCTTTGGAGACACAATTTCTCCTTAGAGTGTTCTGGGGATTCACAGTGGGCCTTGATGTCCTTTTTGTGAGCTCCTCCTGAGACTCAGCTGAATAGAGGACACTCACACTTCTGTCAGTTACATGTGCATGACAGCTTTCCATCTTCAAAAGTTTGTTGTCACATTTGCTCTCTTGTAAGTTCTTTTCCAGTCCTCTTGTCCTTTCAAGTTTTTCCCTGCTTTCATTTTATTAGGATTTTAGGAAGGAGATAAGTGCTGTTTGTGTTTCTTTTGTAAATTACTTCTTCATATCCTTTGCCTAATTTTCTGTTGGGTTTTAATTGTATGAATTTGTAAGAACGTTTTATTTATGAAGGATGTTAATTCTGGCATGGTGCAATCCTTTTTCTTCTACATTAACTTTTGAAACACTTGCTTGAAGATGCTTGTGGGGATTGCAGCTTCTATAACTTGTACAGATGGTTGCAGATGGTTGTGTGGGGAAGTGGATCCCGAGACCAGTTGGCTGTATGTTGGCTTTTGTATAGATGTGCTTTCCTTTTGCTTTTCACCACCTCACGGAAGCTGTCTTATCTCACGCTTAAGAAGTATTCAAACTGATTCCAAAATGAAGGACCCTGGCCACATATCATTTGCCATCTCCTCTACCAAAGACTCAAAATATATGGCCCTGGTAGTCAACTGGGAAAGTCAGGCAATAACAGCTGGGCTGAGGAACGTGGATGCTCAATTGCCTGCCAAGGGTCTGTTACTTCAGCCCAGCTACATGCCCCCAGCATTGGAGAGAGGCCACTTTCACACATGCCTTGGAAGGGTAAGAGACTCTGGCAAAAATAAATTCGTCTCTTCATTTAGCAGTGGGCTCAGGGCCGTGAGGAAGGGAATTAGAGGAAAAGAATTAGCAACAGCCCACCATGTGTCCCGTCTGGCATGAATGGACAGGTGTTAGCTCTACTCTGTATATGAGGATCTGATTTTCTGCTGAGTTGTCGATGTTGAAGCATGTTCCATTTCCACTTAGATTTTTATCCAGGATCCTTCTATCTAACCAACATGAACACAATGTCCTGCAGTAGCACATAGGAAAATTACATTGGGTGCAGTCTAGGAAATCTTAATCAGGGAGGGCCTGGTGATCCTAAAGCACAAAGCTGTCAGTGTCTATCAGACAATTTAGTGGAATTTGGAGTCTGAAATGACACATAAGGCAGCCTAGGAACCTAGCTCTGTGTCACCTCCCCTCCCCTTCAGAGCCCTGGTTTACTAGGGAAGTGGCTGTGGTGGATGATCAGCTCAGTGAAAACCCAGCCTGGTTTTGTTTCCCCTCCACAATAGCCCCTGCATTTTTCCTTTCCTCGGTCCCAACTGTTACTACTGTATCACTTCAGGCCTTCCTCAAGTCTGGTTTACTGTCAAATAGCTTCCTAGCCCAGTACCTGGCTTTGAGCTTGTTCCTGTCTAAGCCGTCCAGTGTGCTTCTGCCACATTTGCTGTCACCCTAAACATCACTTTGATCACATTGCTTTCCATTTAAATACTTTTGCTCTGCTTTTCCCAGACCTGGCTCTTACCCGTTAGGCTGCTTTAGGCTGACTTTTCCTGTTTCTCACTGTGTACCACTTAGCACTAGGCGGTTTGGTGTAGTGAGTTTCTCTGATTATTACGTCTATGTTAAAAGGAGATTAGAAGGCTTTTGAAGTCAAGGGTGATGGCTGTGTCTTTGAATTCCTCCCATAGTTATTCTTGTTGAAACACTCTGGGGAATAGATATAATTCTCAGACAGCAGAGTGTTGATGTGTAGGGAAAATGTTTACAATCTGAAAAATTACCCTGGCAGGCTGAGGACAAAGCCACAAAATTATAACTTGTTTTTCGGCTTTCTTCAGCCTCACCTCTACCAGCGAATTTCACTTTGGAGTTTTCTTATCTATAAAAGGGGAAGGGTTGAAGTGCGTTATTTGTCAGCTCCCACCCAACCCTGAAAGGCTAATTTTCTTTAATTCTTTCCCTTAATCTTTCCATTGAAATTAAAACTGATGAGCTGTTTCTGGATCTTGAATTAGGAATTTTTCATTTCTTTGTAATTCTTTCCCTGACGCATTTTGCAGTTGTCTCCGGATATGCGCTGCTAAAAGAAATTTGGATTGCAATTTGGCTACTTTTTAGGAGAGCAGACAAAATGCCATACCATTCTGTTTTTCCTACTTGGAACATTTCATTTGTAAAAGTAAAGCTTTTCAGTTTGGTGCACAATTCTAACATAATTCTCACTCTTCCTTTGCAGACACAATGAGGCGAGTGGTACGACAGAGCAAGTTTCGGCATGTATTTGGGCAAGCGGTGAAAAATGACCAGTGCTATGATGACATCCGGGTTTCTCGTGTGACCTGGGATAGTTCCTTTTGTGCTGTCAATCCCAGATTTGTTGCCATAATCATAGAGGCAAGTGGGGGAGGAGCGTTCCTTGTCCTCCCTCTGCACAAGGTAGGTAATTTGATCTTCCATTCTGGTAGACACCCTCTGATAGTCTCCATATTTTTTCCTTAATAGATTGACAGTTCACTAAGAATTGTATTTGTGAAACCATTAGACTTTGATGTAATTGAGGTTAAGTTCCACATGCCTTACTAACCACATCAGTTTTCCTCTAACAGAGGATCATTAAATAGAGTAGTGACCTCTGTTCTGGGGATGCCCTCTGTGGATGAAAACATTATTATAATGATGTTGTGAGCATGGGCAGGCATAGGAATTTTAAGATTGCATTCTTAATCATCTGCTTTTCACAAAAATTTTTCTTTTAGAGTGCAATTTTAAAAACAGGCTTTTACTCCAAAGTAAAGTTTTAAAAACAGTTACATTTTCAAATGGGCAGAAATTTGTAAGATAATATTCTCTTTTTTGTGAAGTCATAAGGATGAGCCCTTTTTCTTTTCTTTTTTCTTTCTTTCTTTCTTTTTTTTTTTTTTTTTTTTTTTTTGAGTAGGAAATGGAACAAGAACTCAAGAAAATGTCCTCAATACAGATTTCAATTCTGGACAATAATGAGTTTCAGCATAGGATTTAAACAGTGTTAACAAGTGGGAGAGATAACGGATCTTTACTGAGAATGGTTCTATGTGTTCTTCAACTTCAGTGGGGTTCCAAGCCCTCCTCCTTCCTTTATCCTCCCAGAAAGCCTGCTCCCAGGTGGGAGATTAGATAGGAATTTTGTGCACTTGCTGACCAATCATGAATACGGCAGATCAAAATCTGTAGTTACTTTATCAGCAAATCCCAGAATTGCAAATAATGAAGAAAAAAAGCTGTGAAGAGGGCCTAGAAACAGTTGTTTTCTGGTTAGCTTTTAGGAGGAAAGTGAGTTTGGTGAGTCCTGAGCTCCAATGATAAGGACTTGGTGCTGGTGAGGATGCAGATGTTGAGTCGTATGACAGCTGTTTCCACTCTGCTGAAAACAGCAGGGGAAGTGGATCCCTGCTGTGTCTGAGCCCCTTATATTCAGGGTGCATCTCATCACAATGGACCGTGTGATTCTGAGAGTGGTTACAATAAAGTGAATTTCTGTCAAAGGGTTGTTTCCCATTGTGTGTTGATGTTTTTTCCTTGGGAAAACTCTCATTGGGAAAATGTCCAATTCTCTTGGACTTTTGTTTCAGAGATGCTGGTGACTAACTTGTTTTATTATAACATCTAATTTTTACTTCAGTGGCCAGATAGCTAACACAGTAGAACCATCTCCTAACCAAAGAAGGGAGATGGGTGCCTTTGGGGAACAAATTTGATATGTGTTTTCAAATGTACCTTCTTATTGGCGAAGATGAATCTTTTCATTAAGTTGAAAATTTATTTTCTCTTTGGATACTTTTATTTCTGTTCAAAAAATTGTTGTTCAGTGGCAAATAAGTATACGACACTGTTATAACTGTTCTTAATCTGGTTTTGGAGTGGGGATTTGAACTCAAGGCCAGTTGGATTTGGTCTCCACATTGTTTTAGCTTATTCCTTCCCCAAGAGCAAGGGACATTTGGAAATCTGACATTTTACTGGTAGGCTTTATGGCAGCCAACTGAGAAGATAGCCATAGCTTGTCAGCTAAGGTCAGACACTGGAGCACAATGATCTGTTTTGGAGTTACGAGTTTTTTATTTCCCCTTTTATAGACTGAGGGATAAATGTAAGACATTTTTTTTTCCTTCAAAGAAATGGAACAAGCCAATTAAGAAGCACAAAATAGACATAATGAATGGCTAATCTTCCTCTGAATTCAGACATCTCATTTCAACTTTCACATCCACAAAGGTTCTGTGTCTTTGCTTTTACAAACCATGAGAAACTGAGTTTCACTTACCCATTTGAGGGAGACCTGTATGCAGTGCCCCAGCTAACTGATCTTATGATTTGGTTTTCCCTTGCATTCAATGACCTACACTTAATGAATATGTCCTTGTATTTCGTTCTTTAACCAGCATTGCGGGAACTAGGATAGAATAAGTTGCTTTATAAATTGTCATGTTTAGATGAGGTTTTGCTTTTTAGAGGAGCCTCAAGGGTCTTTCCCAGGCTTTAATACTGTCTGTGTAGCTTTGCTCCTTAAATATTAGTTTGTTTTAGAGGACGTGACATTGGTATAAACTAAGCCCTGTGACAACTATTGGAAATAAGATCAATACTTGGGTTTCTGTAATTGATAGGTTCACATGTACTGTGTGAGATTTTTGTGTATTATAGTGTGTGTGTTTAGCTCTTAGCGGCAGTGTGGCATAGAGGAAAGATCACAAATCTGGGAATTGATGAGCTGTGGAGTTCAGTCCTGGCTCAGTCACTGACTTGTAGTGGGACGTGGATGTGTCTCCTTATCCTTCCGCTCCTCCGTTTTTCTCTCTCTATAACATAAGCAGCTGTGTATAAAAGTTACTTTCTGGCCGGACGCAGTGGCTCACACCTGTAATCCCAGCACTTTGAGAGGCCGAGGCGGGTGGATCACCTGAGGTCAGGAGTTCGAGACCAGCCTGGGCAACATGGTCAAACCTCATCTCTACTAAAAATACAAAAAAAATTAGCCAGGTGTCGTGGCAGGCGCCTGTAGTCCCAGCTACTCGCGAGGCTGAGGCAGGAGAATGGCGTGAACCCAGGAAGCAGAGCTTGTAGTGGGCTGAAATCATGCCACTGAACTCCAGCCTGGACAACAGAGCGAGACTCCATCTCAAAAAAAAAAGTTATTTTCTGCCTTGGTAATTCTAGATGATGTCAGAAATGCTTCTCACCTCCCATGGTTCTCAGCTATGAAGTGATTTCCAATGCAGCTGATGTGTACTCAAAATTCAGCAAACACATTTGTTCCATTTTTGTCCCCCTAATTCAGTGTATAACTTTGGAAAGTAGATGCCTTTTTACTCCTGACTGCTTTTTCACTAAGGCAAAGCTGAGCCCAGCAAAGAGGAGTGGTCCTGTGGTCCCTTATGACAGTTGTGTGCCTGGGTAATTCTCAGAAGGATCTGCTGTGGCAAGGCTTGGCACATGAGCCCTGGAGCGTCAGGTGACACTTGCCTTTCTTTTCTTCTGAGTTGCTATTCCTACCTGAGATGCTGGCTGGTTACCAGGCATCAGTAGCTGGTAGAAAATAGAACCATCTTCCATGTTATCAGAAAACCTACATTTCTCTATGGGGCTGACTGCCTTCTTGATATCTACCTTATAGTTTTGGTATAGTCATGAATATTTGAATAATGGTTATACATTTTACAGCTGATATTTGATTGTTTATATAATATGAGTGAGTCTTCATATGTGATTAGTTGGTTTGATTGTCTATAAGCTGAGTACATGCTGTGTGCCAGTACCTGTGCCCTTCAGGAGCACTTATGTCTAAGAAAGCGTCCTAGCAGATTGCTGGCACTGAGGTGTTTGTCTCCTCGTTAAAAGTACAGCCTCGAAGAAGAAATATGATGGGGACTCCAACTACACGGTGAACCCATTAATCCCTTTTCAGTACAGGGTTTTGTAATACTAGGGCTCTTTACCCTGGAAAAGAGACTCCTATAACTTTAGTGTCTTGGCAACTATGAAATAGTTCTATCATGAGGTGTCGCTTTGGTTTAAAGGCAAAGAAAAACTAAATTCCCGGTTATAATATGAAGATAGCAATGATGTTTAGATGTGTGTTAGGCTCCAATACATGTTGATAGCAGCCTGGGATAATTTTAAACATGAACCTTAAGAGGTGGGTATGGCTTTTAATAGTTACCTCATGGGCTTCTGAGAATGTTTTCCCTTTTTTGTTTCTGGTTATAGACAGGCAAGTTAGCTTTGGTGATGCATTTGGGACTCTGTACATGATAATATTGAATATGTACATGTTGGAATTAAGGTGGATTATGACCCTTTCAGAAAGGCTCCCATTTGAAAACATGGTTTTCCATGAATTTCTTTTGAAAGCTATTTAGTGTCAGCAGTAAATAAGGCTTATTATTACAACCTCATGAGGCTTGTGGTTAGATTCTGGGAGAATGTAAAATAAGTTAGATATGGTCTCTGTCTTCTAGGACTTAACATCTAAAGTGAAAAGAGTAATAGGGGTAAATACATCAAAGCCCATGCATATACAAAGACACACACACACACATGCAGCAAGCAGCATGCTTAAGAATGAATGTATGCTTATTTTAAGCGTATGGTTTATCAGGTTTTTTGTTAGGAAGGTTTTATTAGGGAAAGTGGGATTTTTGAAGCGGTTGCTGCTGGAGGAATATGGAAAGTCCTCAGTCCTGAGGTGGGGTGATTTAGATTAGCACACGTGATTCTCGCTCTCTTTTGTAATGCTTCCATCAAGCTGTGGCTTGCCACTCTGCCGTGACTTTTCAAGGTGTGGCTTAGTGCATTTACTTATTCTTTAGTCCTTCAGAGGATGAATAATAGCAGTCTTGCTGAACAGAAGTTGGCTTTGTGGTTTTGGCTATGAGGGATACTTTTTTTTCTTGCCACAACTGCACAAGCTGCCTTGTCTCAAGAGCACACAGGTTTTCAGCCCTCTGTGTAATCTACCACGTTGGCATGAATAAGCCTTTCCTTTGTGGAGCAGCCACACTCGTGATGTAGATAGAACTGAGGCATTCCCTCCCTATTGTGAACCGTGGAGGCTCATACACACCAGTGTTTCTGGATAGACACACATACAACCCCTCGCCTCCCCCCAACACACACACACACACACTTCATATCACAACAAGCCTGTAAATCCTGCCTTAAACAAGTAAGAGTGGGAGGAATCAGTACGAATTATATGCTCTAGATCTCTTGACATTCTCTTGGGTGGAGGATGCAAACTAGATGGCTCCTGTCTTCCCAAATTGCTTTCTTTCTCCCTTCCTTCCTTGAGTATTGTGAAGTACTGTGAAGCAACTTTGGTGAATCAGAGTGATAGCTGATTTCACCCTCACAGTAACTGCCTGGGACAAGAGCACTGCTCTGGCCAGGATAGGATGGGTATGGCCAGGTCTCTTAGTTTTTTGGATCATGATCTCTTCCTCTCTCCCATGAGCTCCTTTGTTGTAGCTGTGTGGTACTTTCTTTTTTTTTTTTTTTTTTTTTTTTTGAGATGGAGTCTCGCTCTGTCCCCCATGCTGGAGCATAGTGGCCGGATCTCAGCTCACTGCAAGCTCCGCCTCCCGGGTTTACGCCATTCTCCTGCCTCAGCCTCCCGAGTAGCTGGGACTACAGGCGCCCGCCACCTTGCCCGGCTAGTTTTTTGTATTTTTTTTTTAGTAGAGACGGGGTTTCACCGTGTTAGCCAGGATGGTCTTGATCTCCTGACCTCGTGATCCGCCCGTCTCAGCCTCCCAAAGTGCTGGGATTACAGGCTTGAGCCACCGCGCCCGGCCTGCTGTGTGGTACTTTCTTATACACAACTGTGTTTCTCCCATTTATTTTAGGAACTGTGTATGGGAATATTTGGGATCTTGCTTTATTTATGTCTGTGAACCGTTTTTCAACTCATGTTGCAGTTTTTCATCTAGGGTTTTATGAAAGAATTTAGCTCTACAGAAAATCATTCGAATGACTGTTTTTTTTAGTTCTCCCAAGGATGATACATAGCCAGTCTTCTAGATGCATAGGATGGAAAAGAGCTCATTGCCTATAATAGCATATATTAGGGCATTAGGACTTTAATGTCTTATAGAACCTAGGTTGATGAGGGCTGCTTTAGAATGTTTCTGTCATGTTTGTTGAGGAAGAGATCTTGATTCATTTCAGTCAGTATTCCACTAACAATGCTACTTGGTGGTCTCTTCTTACTGTTCAGTATCCAGCTCAGATGTTGCCTTTGATTATTTACTGAAACAGAGGAACTCATCCATTGGGTTATCTTAGTTGCTTCTTCATACCACTGGTACCACAGGCTGTGTTATCACATTATTAAAATTATTATTCACTTAACAGATGGAGGGAGTGGTTAGAATTATTTGCTCTTGATCTCTGTACTCACTTGGATAGAGGATGCAAACTAGGTGGCTATGTATATGGTAGGCTTTTGTGCAGGCTCTCCAAAAACTTGCCTTACTATATTGTGGTAGGTGGCCTCCCACATTGAATAGAGCTGGCCTGTGTAACCACAGGGTATGATGGAATTGATGGAGTGTGAATTCTGAGACTAGGTCATAAAAGCTCACTGGCTTCTGCTTTGTCTCTTTTGGAGCTGCCATGTTGTGAGGATACTCCAGCAGCTCTGTGGCAAGGTCCATAGGACCTCCTGACGACTGCCAGCACCAACTTAACCAACCAAGCGATGAGCCATCTTGAAAGTAGATCCTGCAGCCCTAGTCAAGCCATCAGGTGACTGCAGCCCTGGTTGACACTATCTCATGAAAAACCCGGGGCCAGAGCCACCCACATAAGCTGTTTTTGAATTCCTGATCCTCAGCAACTCTGTAATAAATGTTTATTGTCTTAATCAGCTGAATTTTAGGATAACTTGTTAATCAGCATTTGATAACTAATACATATATTCTTAGACTGTATTACTTGACTCATAATGTTAGTTCACACAATTCATATATGAGTAATTCACAATGACCTAAAAGGCTTTTTGGTAGTTTTGAACACTGTATTTCCACCTAGCCTTTAAAACAAAAATCTACATAGAAATATAATATCTATATAGATATAAACATTCTTAAGTCCTAAGTGAATAATTGAGGGATTCCTTGCAATAGCAAGAGAAAGTTATGTTATGTGGCAAGATTTTGTTATCCTGTATTCCATGATACCTTCATATAACCTTAAAAAATGTGTTATAAGATCATAGTCATTATCTCATACTTAACTTCAATTGTGTTATTAGTTTTCAGGAAAGAATGTGCAGTGTTAACATGGATGGGACTAAAAGTGATGTTTTATTTTCTTCTTTATAATTACCTGCACTTAAAAATATTTTTTTTACAATGAACTTATTACATATTGAGATTTTGAAAAATATTATCAGTAATATTACCAGAGCACATATAAAGAGCTAACTATTGCTTAAATGTTTGTGAAACTTAACACAATACTTTAGAAAAATCACATTCATTCATTCACATACTCATTCCTTAGTGCCTGCATGTGCAGGGACCTGTGGTGGGTTTTTGCTTTTTTTTTTTTTTTTTTAATTGAGACAGAGTCTTGCTCTGTTTCCCAGGCTGGAGTGCAGTGGTGCGATCTCTACTCACTGCAACCTCCACCTCCCAGGTTCAAGCAGTTCTCCTGCCTTAGCCTCATGAGTAGCTGGGACTATGGGTGCGTACCATCACGCCTGGCTAATTTTTATATTTTTAGTAGAGACAGAGTTTCACTGTGTTGGCCAGGCTGGTCTCGAACTCCTGATCTCAAGTGATCCTCTTGCCTTGCCCTCCAAAAGTGGGATTACAGGCATGAGCCACCACGTCCAGCCAGGCTTTTAAGAAGCTTCAATAACTGTGCTTGATCTCTCCAGGGGGCTGCTTTGTGCCTGAAGTGCTTTAGCACTGGAGTGTGAGAGATCAGTTTCACCCTAGGCTTAGGAGGTAAGGAAGATATCACAGAGAAGGTTCAGTTTGAATTCAGGTTTTGTTTTGTTTTTTTTCTCTGTGTAGGAGCTAAAGATGAAACAGAAGAGGAACCAACCCAGCTTTTAAACTGTTAAGTTAGTAGAGGGGCTCTGTCCCCAGGAGGGCAAAGAAGTAGGTGGTCAGCACATTCCTCCTTCAGACTCCAGGATCTCTAGTTTAGGTGGATTTTTATAGTATTGCAGAAATAGAATATTTGATTGGAAGGGAAGCAAATCATTTATGCATAGTGTGAACTAACATTATGAGTCAAAAGAAGCTGAAGGATAGCTTTTCAGTAGAAAAATCCTACGTTTCGTGACCCTTTCACTTTCAGTGTGAATTTGGCAAAATTGGTATTTTCCTTGCTTGTTATGGGGAAAATAATTAGAATAAGCACTGTTTTATATTTTAGGATCTTTGTTATAACTAGATCAGCGTGGCATCTTTCCTTTATATCATCTTTAGGAAAAAGCAGTGGCTTCTGTCACCTTCATAGAAATGAGACTGCAGAATGTCAGCAGATTGTACGTGGATTGTCCTCTTCATGAACAGTGTCTCCATTTTTTCACTTGGTAGGGTGGGATCATTCCTCTGTTCTACAGTTGTAGAAATTGGAACTCAGATTGAGTGGTTGTCTAAGACCGTGAGGTTGTTTGTGGATTAGAACTTAGGTTGCTGTATCCTTATTTGATTTGTACATGTATATTTTTCTTAATTTTTTTTCTGAGTGTGAACAATTTTTTTTTTTTTTTTTTGGTATAGAATCTGTGATCTAGCCGGGCACGGTGGCTTACTCCTGTAATCCCAGCACTTTGTGAGACCGAGGCAGGTGGATCACCTGAGGTCAGGAGTTCGAGACCAGCCTGGCCAACATGGTGAAACCCCGTCTCTACTAAAAATACAAAAATTAACTGGGCATGGTGGCACATGCCTGTTATCGCAGCTACTCGGGAGGCTGAGACAGGAGAATGGCTTGAACATAGGACACAGAGGTTGCAGTGAGTCGAGATCATGCCATTGCACTCTAGCCTGGGCGATAGAGCAAGACTCTGTCTCAAAAAAAAAAAAAACAAAAAAAACCTGTAGTCTAATGGACACTGAATCCTTTGCATTCTTTCTCTGGGATTAGAGAGTTTAATAACAAAAACAGTAACTTGTCAGGTCTTTCATTCTGTCAGTTCAGAGAATTGTCTTAGGTTTGGAAAATACTTGGTCTATACCATGCCTTGTGAGGACACAGTGGCAGTGATGAAATTGCAGCAGTTCACATTTGTTGCGGGCTTCCTTTAAGTGCCAGGCGCCATGCTGATAAGTGCCTTCTTTCATGGGCTACTTGAGAGGGAATGGCAGTCTCCTGACGGTGCTTTTCTGTGTGATCCGCAGTCTCTGCCAGCACCTGCTGGATTTGCATTGGCTGCATGTCCGCCTTACTGTGCATTGCTGACAGGCAATTTCCATTTCTACACATTGCGGTACTCTGTTTTAGACAACAGTGGCAGTGCCGGTAGCCCTTTGTACAGATGTGGATGTTTGGCACTTGGTAGCTTTGGTGTTAGGGGCAGAGGATTTTGTTCGGAGCCGGCCAGTGTCCTGTCATGTCATGGGATGCCCATTCACTGCCTCCTGAAATAGATTCTGTCTGATGCCTGGAGCACCTTCAACTGCCAAGTGTATGGGCTGTGAAAAGCTGGGGGACAGGACTGGGAGGGATGGAGGATGCAGGGGGAGGGCACCAGGTGCAGAACAATGACTTCCAAATTATGTCACGAGCTGCCAGCCACACGAGCGCGGCCTGGCCTCATTACCACATGAAGTGCCACAGAAGGGCCTTTTCATTTTCTCCTTGTGACTGTGTTTTCCACAGTCTTGCTGAGAGGGGTGGGGTGGGCACCCTGCTCACTCCCAGTTAACAATGGAGCACAAAGTCCTGGCAGAAGGAACTTCCCAATGTACCCCGGGGCTATTTTTGATGACAGTGAGTGGCTGTGACTCACTGTAAGTGTGTGCCCTGGCAGATGATGGTTTCCACCCCACCCCCTCCCCTGGAGATGAGCAGGCAGCCTTTGTGCGTTTCTTTGGCCAGCTTCTCCTGCTGCTGCAGTTCACTGATATGTCCACAGCAGCCGGCCCGCAGGCCTGACAGGGCTCTGACAGTGGTTTTTACCATATATGGCCATCAGAGCACTGTGGCTGTCAGCCGGCCAGGATAATTTCCTTCCTTTGCTTTGATTGGCTGCACGGGTGGCTCAGAGAATGGTGGGATCTGAGAGTGTGTGGTGAAGAGAAGCCACTGAGTCAAGTGCAAAGAACGTTTAACTCTTTCCTGGGTTTGTGGAGTGCGCCTGTCTGTGCTAAGCAGGCCGGCAATTGCTGCCAGCCGAAGCCCTCACTGTGTAAACATGGTAACCCCAGTCTGGGAAAGCTGCTATCTCTCTGGTAAAGAAAGGTATCTGAATACACATTACTCTGAAATAAACTGAAGGTGTCATGAACACATTTCTGCAGTCATGGTTTTGCCTAGAAGCCCCCTTACAACCACATGTAGCAAATCATCTGCTCCTGCTAAGTTGAGTACCTTTGCCAGTTAGGGATGGGACCTGAGTTGAGTCCAGGGAAGGCTGAGCTGAGAGGGCGTGTGATGGAAAACATGTCTGCTTTCTTGGAGGAACAGTGACTTGGGTTTCATTTCTGGCTGGCTGAATTGAGTCTATACTACAGTCCTAGTCCTCTTGCTTTTGTGAACTGACTGAATCATGGAGCCCAAGGCATTAGCCTCCCACCCCCCAAAAAAGGTTGTAATATTTATATATTTTTCATCTCCAAGGAGGGTGGATTTTCATTCAGAGGCCTGTGGATTAAACCAGTGCAGAGCTGCAACGGGAAGGGTTAGCCCTGGAGCTCTTCAGCATTCACAGAGCGTTTCAGTAGATCAGTCTCCAGTGTCATTTGCTTACTATGAGGGCTTAGACAACCAGTTTCTCTATTTTCTAATTTGATATTGAATGCTTTAATTTCCCATATTGCATTTACATCTATAGTTCTTTTGCTTTTCAACTTTTGCTTTCCAGCTCAATTTTACTTTAACTAGATTCTGCCTCATCTTGGGTTCCAAGTTTTTATTTGTTCTTAGCCCAGAAGTATCATATGGAATTACTTGTGTGCAATAATGAGCAGAAAGTATTAGGTTTTCACTTTATAAATTCTTTAAGTCAGGAAGTTAGGAAATACAGCTACTCTGGTTGCTATCGCATATTTGGGCAAGGTGGAGTAAGGAAATGTTAACTTTTCTGTGTTTTTGCTTTCTGATAATAAAATGTTTGTAGTTTTACAATAACTTCCCTCAGGTTCTTAATTGATTTTAAAATATGGTCTATTCAGTGTTAAACCTAGTTTTTAGAGAGGATCTGCAATGCTAAAATTATTTGTTTGGCATTTTCACTTCTGTCCAAAAAGACTGCTGTTTTTCACTCACAGGCAGGTGAAGTCTCTACAGGCCTATACTCCCTTTCCCCAGCAGCTTTTGTTTCTAGCTTACCTTACCTTACAGGGTAACTCAATCTGAAGGGTTTATTCCAGAGCACCTCCTTTTACCTCAGGGTTGGTGTTTCTGGTTCCCTTAAAGTAAAGCCGCCTCAGAATGTTTTATTCCTGGGCCATGAGCTGTCACTCTCAGGCACCAGCCTGTGCATAAGTCATATATTGTGTGCGCCCATCTTTTTGGTCTGCTGCTGAGTCTCTGTTTTATTTCTATGTGGCTGTCCCCTTGTCCCATGACCACAGTCGCTCTAGCTCCTCCCCGTGGAGCAGCAGGGGCTTAAGAGATTCCAACAAAACATGTATCCACATAAATAATACTGTCATAAGAAAAAGGAAGTTGAAAAAAATGGAAAACCCACTTCAATAGATATCCTTTTGACTCCTTTGAACTCTGCACAGTGTGAATGGAGTCCTTATGCTTGGGCTGAAAACTTTTCCTCTACTTCTGAGCACATGTGTGACTTAACATTCTTCTTGCTGAGTTGAAGAATTCTCAGTATGTATCACCCAAAGCCTAAAATAAGTTATGATTGAAATTTGGGCACATAAAGTGATTTTGGTACTCATTTTTTCCTAAAATGAAAACTTAGATGAATATCAGGTAGGGGTTTGAACAATGTGGAAACGTTTAACTGTTCCTTGAGTCAGGTCATGTATAATATCTTTGCTTGCCTTCCGCAGGATAGGGTGGGGGCTCTTAGGCCCTTATATCTTCAGGTATTGTAACCAGTCTGGATAATAGGGATAGAGGATCAGGAGCTGGAAAAGTACTGGAAGTGAGACAGCTGCCTGAGTTGGATTAGATAAGGGAAACCGTGTAGAAAGCAGTATGAATGCAGCACCCTAGGAAGGTTTGGGTTTATACGACGCACTCCAGAATGCAAACTTGAAAGAAATTGTATGTGGGATACCTTGAGCTTCTTAAAGGGGAATATTTGATTTGACTTATCACTTGAGTGAATGTGTGTCACTTTTTATCCCCAAGGGAATTTATTACTTTGTGAAAACATACATTAGTTATGAGAGAGAGTAAGCCTGCTGGGTAAAGCATTGTGTGACTTTAACAAAATATTACATTTCCTTTCTTGCAGGAACCAGTGATTAGCAGATTGATCCATCTTTTTTGTTTTTTCAGGGACGGATTCTTGCTCTGTCGCCCAGGCTGGAGTGCAGTGGTGCGAACTCAGCTCACTGCAAACTCTGCCTCCCGGGTTCAAGTAATTGTCCCACCTCAGCCTCCCAGGTAGCTGGGATTACAGGTGCCCACCACTGTGCCCAGCTAATTTTTTTTTTTTCTGAGACAGAGTCTCAATCTGTCGCCCAGGCTGGAGTGTAGCGGTACAATCTCGGCTCACTGCAACCTCCGTCTTCTGGGTTCAAGTGATTCTCCTGCCTCAGCCCTCCCGAGTAGCTGGGATTACAGGCATGTGCCACCACACCTGGCTAATTTTTGTATTTTTAGTAGAGACAGGATCTCACCATGTTGGCCAGGCTGGTCTCAAACTCTTGACCTCAGGTGATCCACTTGCCTTAGCTTCCCAAAATGCTGGGATTATAGGTGTGAGCCACCGTGCCTATCCTGTATTTTTAGTAGAGATGAAGTTTCACCATGTTGGCCAGGCTGGTCTCGAACTCCCAACCTCAGGTGATCCACCTGCTTCGGCCTCCCAAAGTGCTGGGATTACAGGTGTGAACCACCGCACCCAGCTTAGATTGATCCATTTTAACACCAATTGGTAGTGTCTTCAACCGCAAACCAATGTGTGGGTCAGAAACAATTATGTGAGGAATCATTCTTACATGAAGAAACAGTCATTCTGAATGATCTTTTATAATATGTAGGACATATTGGAAGCAAAATTCTCAATGTTGAATTTTGAGAGTTTGGGAAGGTGAACATGACTGCTGTACATGTGTAATACACCACTAGCTGCTTTAAAAACACACCCCAGCACAGAACTTTATTGAGACGCATCTGTCAGAATTTTCTGTACATGTTTGTGTACATTAACAGTTTTTTACTGCACTCAATACTGCCCTCAATATGTAGGATGAGTGTACTTCTTAAATGTGGATTCCTTTTTAGAAGGAGATGTGAGATTGATAAATAAGATATACTGGGCTGGGCATGGTGGCTCACGCCTGTAATCTCCGCACTTTGGGAGGTCGAGGTGGGTGGATCACCTGAGGTCAGGAGTTTGAGACCAACCCGGCCAACATGGTGAAAAAAATACAAAAATTACCTGGGCTTGGTGGCGTGTGCCTGTAATCCCAGCTACTCAGAAGGCAGAGGCAGGAGAATTGCTTGTACCTGGGAGGCGGAGGTTGCAGTGAGCTGAGATTGCATCGCTGCACTTCAGCCTGCATGACAGAGGGAGACTCCATCTCAAAAAAAAAAAAAAAGTGGGGGATACATTGTTAATAAGTGGAAGCTGTTGTGATTTTCCAGTAAAATTGATAGGAAATGCGCTTACAACTAAGAAATATCATTTCTTCTTTTTTCTTTTTTAAAATTTTAATTAAATAATAATAATAATAATTATTATTATTATTATTGAGACAGAGTCTCACTGTCACCCAGGCTGGAGTACAGTGGCGCAGTCTTGGCTCACTGCCACCTCTGCCTCCCAGGTTCAAGCGATTCTCGTGCCTCAGCCTCCTGAGTAGCTGGGACTATAGGCACACACCATCACGCGCAGCTAATTTTTGTAATTTCGGTAAAGATGGAGTTTCATCATGTTGGCCAGGCTGGTCTTGAACTCCTGACCTCAAGTGATCCACCTGCCTCAGCCTCCCAAAGTGCCGAGATTAGAGGCGTGAGCCACTGTGCTTGGCGTTATTATTTTTTTTGAAACAGGGTCTTACTCTGTCACCCAAGGTGGAGTGCAGTGGCGCGATCATAATTCACTGCAGCCTTGACCTCCTGGGCTCAGGTGATCCTCCCACCTCAGCCTCCCGAGTAGCTGGGACTACAGGTACATGCCACTACATCTGGCTAATTTTTGTATTTCTTTGTAGGGACAGGGTTTGCCATGTTGCACAGGCTGATAGAAATATTTCTTTTTTTTTTTTTTTTTTTTTTTTTTTTGAGACGGAGTCTGGCTCTGTCGCCCAGGCTGGAGTGCAGTGGCCGGATCTCAGCTCACTGCAAGCCCCGCCTCCCGGGTTCACGCCATTCTCCTGCCTCAGCCTCCCGAGTAGCTGGGAGTACAGGCGCCGCCACCTCGCCCGGCTAGTTTTTCGTATTTTTTAGTAGAGACGGGGTTTCACCGTGTTAGCCAGGATGGTCTCGATCTCCTGACCTCGTGATCCGCCCGTCTCGGCCTCCCAAAGTGCTGGGATTACAGGCTTGAGCCACCGCGCCCGGCCAGAAATACTTCTTAAGGTTTATGTTGAATTTAGTGTGCCTAAAGAGGAATGTTTTTTGCTAAGTTATTTAAGTTATGAACTTTCCTTTTTAGAGCAATTTGATAAAGTTATATTTTTACTGATGCTTACATTTTGATTTTCATTCCCCTTGTCCCCGCAAAATGCCCATTGGAGGAAATGTTGCCTAACTCTGTGGGTTTAGTTGAAGTATCAGTCTCCAGGAAGTCGGCTGTGTTTTAGCTACTTCAAGATTTTTAAGTGTTTTCCCCAAAGCAAATGATAGTGCTTGTATCTGGGACAGTTTCTGCCATGGTGAAGGTTGCTGGCTGGAACAAGCTGAAAGACATCACCCTCAGCTCTGGCCAGCCACGTGGAAATTGTGCCATTACACCTCTCCCTTGTGCCAGCTGTATACACGCTTTGGAAGCTGAATTTTCCTTTCAGCTCATGTTGCTTGGCTCTGGGCAGGCTGTACTGGATCAGATAATAATGTCTGCACGCCAGTGTCCTGACCTATTTCACCAATGTCCCACGAGTTTATGAACTGGCTCTGGGCCAGAGCCTTTGGGAAACTTGGTGCTGGCCATTTTTGCCACTTGTTGGGTTGACATGCTAGTAATCCCAATCATTTGGAGTTTTAGCTAGAGAGATACAATAAAAGCTATCCTATGGCATGTGATTGAGACTAGTAAGTAATCAGTGAATCAATATTTATTTAAAGCAAAGAGTCTAAATGGCTATTACATTTTCAGCTAAACTACTTCAATTCCATGCCAGAAAAGTAGTAATATTCTAGATTAAGCAACAGAGGTGATTTATGCCTAATGAAATAGTGGACTGATATGTTAGTAAAGTGAAGTTTTTCTGTCTCTAAGCCTTGGAAGATTGGTGGGAGGTTCTTAAATAAGTCATTTTTTAGTTTGAAAAGATATCTAAGAGCTGGCTTTAATTCTTGTACATCTTCCTTTCAGCCTCTGCATTCATTTAAATTTGCTGCTTAGAGGTTCAGGTAAGCTGTGCTGTCACCATGACATGTGGTGGATGTCTTTCTGAATGGCCCCTCTCAATCTAGCTAATTATACATGGATTCTTTGGTTTATTCACTACATGATAAATGAGTGTCGTGCGGACGAATGAGAATGGTGTTCTAGTGCAAAATGTCTTCAGAATGATGTTTCCTCGTCTTTACCATATAAGTCCATTATTAGTATGGTTTCCTTTAATCTCCATGAACTGGAGCCCTCAGCAGTTTGTAAGTGGCCAGCTTTGCATTTTTAATAACATATACTGATTTGGTGAAATATGTTGTTGTGCTTTTGTTTTGATCTGATTATGAGTAAGAAGATATTTGGAGGTATAAGCCCTTGAAAGCAGGATAGCTGATACTTGACTGTGTGTTTGTGAACATCCAGCATGCCAAATAATCAGTGTACCTTTAAAATGCCATCTACCCTCATACTCTCTTCACATATTTACAGATATTTAGTCAATTGCTTTTCTCTTGTGCTACAGTGGAATACTACTTCCTCTGTTTTAAGGATTTATGGTGACATCACAACCAGAGGAAGCAGCTGCTTGTAGAATATCATTTTTTATTAACTCTCTTTCTGATGGCCAGTTGCCAATAATTTTAAACATTACTTGTGTGCCTTTTTTTACAACCCATGACATAGTGGAAATTTTCTTTTCCCTATCAAATCTAGTATGGCTGGTCAGTGATATTTTAGATCTTTGCTTCTTGACTTTCTCTGTGCCTCAGTTTCTTTATTTAGAAAGTAAACTAAAAAATACAAAAAAACTAGCCGGGCGAGGTGGTGGGTGCCTGTAGTCCCAGCTACTCGGGAGGCCGAGGCAGGAGAATGGCGGAAACCCGGGAGGCGGAGCTTGCAGTGAGCTGAGATCACGCTGCTGCGCCTGGGCCACAGAGCGAGACTCCGTCTCAAAAAAAAAAAAAGAAAGAAAGGTAATAAAGTTCCCACATCTTAAAGGTTGTCATGAGGGGACAAAGTTATCAAGGTCTTGAGACAGTTCCTAGCATGTAATTTAAGTACTTAAAAAGTGTTAGCCATTGTTATTTGTTTTGATAGAAAGGATGAAATAGGTGGCAGTTGCTCTTTCAGTGACATTCAGGTTCCAGAGAAAAATGTTGAGCCCTAGTACTTTCAGGCTGTAGATTTATTGGGGCGGAGCTGGAAATGGCAGTAATGCTTATTATTATTGTCAAATATCTTGACTGAAGAATACTGGTGAATAGCTATTAACTTTTAGCCAGGGTTATTTAATTTTAACTTCAAAAAAGAAGCCATTTAGTAAGAAGCTTCTTAGTATGTAATTAAGAACAACTAGTACTAGTACTTCCAGATTCCCCTCAAAATTGTTTTATGTTTGAACAAAAGCTCTTCTTAGCCCAGATTGGAAAAAATCATTTGGTGTTCTTGGAAGTTCAGAGCTCAGTACTATACTTGGCCATCAAGGATGCCAAATGTGGTTTCCTGAGCAGAGCCTAGGAATCAAAGACCCTGATGTAAAACAAAACAACTCAGGTAGAAAAGCTTTTTTCCTTGGGAGTAAAAAAAATTTTGTAATGCAAAGTTAGTAACAATGCATTGATGTATTTCTTAACTTTATTATATTTTAAATTCTTTTTTCAAAATAAAAAATGTATCAAATAAGATAAAGGGCACACATGTACTCACCAGATTAAACAGATGTTAATATTTTCCCATATTTGTTGCATATTTCCCCTTTTTGAAAAAAGTAAAGCAAAACAGATACAGGTAAAATACCATTCCCATTTATTTTCTCCTTCCCCAGAGGTAATCTTTTCTTCAAATATGTATCATATTTTTATTACATGTATGTTTATCTGTAACATATACTTTTATTTCATGTGTCTTAAACTTTTATGTAAATATTTATTCCCATACTGAAGGACAGTGAAATTGCTTCTATTTTGCAACTATTTCCAACAATGTGGCAATAAATATTCCTCTTGTACAAAATATGGGAGCATCTCTCTCACCCGGGCCACCTAGGAGTGGCATTGCTGGGCTGGACATCCTCACCTCTGTTACCAAATTGTTCTTGAAAGGAATTGTAACAAGGTATTCTGTAAGGAGTTGTTGAGTTCCTCTTTCCTGACATCTTTGTCAGCACATGTATTTAGACTTTTAAATGTTTACCAGTTTTGATGAGTATAAAATGTCACCTTGTTGTTTTAATTTGTAGTTCTCTAATTATCAGTGAGATTGAAGTGTCTTTTCACACATCTTTTGCCTCTTCAGGTTTTCTTCCCTATGAGTTCTCTGCTCATGTAATTTGCCCATCATTCTGTTTGGTTGTTGATTTTGTTGGGTATGTATGTTGCATACCTCTTCTTGCACTTTGTAACTTGTCTGTTCATTTACATTTTTAAAGAACAACTCACACTGCTGAATTTGGTTTCCTTTTGTTGCTGTTGTTTGTGAGGAGCTTTGCATCAATATTTATGTCATATACGCTTCAGTTTTTCTCCCTTATACTGCCCGTTGTGTCAAGGTGTTACGTTCCTTATATGATGAATTCAGGGGCACTTTACTTTTTTCTATTCTCTGGAAAGGTTTGTTTGAAATGATATCTTCCTTGAATATTTGGTGACACTCACCTGTAAAACCATCTGGGCCTAGTGTTTTTTGGTGTTTGGTGATTGATTGATGTATTAGGGGTTGGTGATGGGTAGAGTGATACTACTGATCTTTTATGGTTATAGATCTAATTTACATTTATTTATTCTTAAATATGTTTTGATGTTACTTTTACTTCTGTGAGATTGTGTATTTCATCTAGAGTATTCAAATTTATATATAGTCAAATGTTATTCCTAGTATTTTCATACTCTGTACATTTCTACTTTATTTGTAAGTTATGTCCCTTTTAAAATTATTGGTATTCATTTGTGCCTTATCTCTTTTCCTGATCTATCCAGTTTAGTTGATTGTGTTATTTAGTTTTTTTCCACTGATTTCTTTTCTTACTTTTTTTTTTTTTTTTTTTTTGAGACAGAGTCTTGCACTGTTGCCTGGGCTGGAGTGCAGTGGCGCGATCTCAGCTCACTGCAACCTCTGCCTCCCAGTTTCAAGCAATTCTCTTGTCTCAGCCTCCTGAGTAGCTGGGATTACAGGTGCCCCCTACCACGCCTGGCTAATTTTTTGTATTTTTAGTAGAGACAGGGTTTCACTATGTTGGCCAGGCTGGTCCTGAACTCCTGACCTCGTGATCTGCCCGCCTCGGCCTCCCAGAATGCTGTGATTACAGGCATGAGCCACTGTGCTCGGTGTATTTTCTAATAATTTTACATTCTTTGGATGTACTCTGTTCATTTTCTAACTTCTCAAGATAGCAACTCAGTGCATTAATTTTCGGTCTTTTTTACTATATGCATTTAAGACTGTCCATTTTTCACTAAGATCTGTTTTAGTTGTGTCTTGCACATTTGGATATATTGTGTATTGCTCAGTTTTAACTTTGTTATCCAGTATGATTTTTATAAAACTGAATTATTTAGTAAATTAAAATATTTTCAAAGGTACTGGAGATTTTTGGTTTATTTTTCTATTAATGTTTAATTGTATTGCATTATACTCAGAACATGCTCTACATGCTATTGACTCCTTGGTATTTTTTGAGATTTGCTTCATGGTCTCCTAATTGATAATTTAAAAAAAATAAATGTTTAATGTGTGCTTGAAAAAAGTGTATTTTTAAATGTTAGGTACAAGGTTATATATATTCATTAGATCAAACTTGTTAATTTTTATAAAATCTTCTGTATTCATATTAATTTTGTCTGTTTAATTTCTTAAATCTTTGTTGAAATCTCTTAAGATTACGACTTTGTCATTTTCTTCTTCGAGTTCTGTCAACATTTGCCTTAATTATTTTGAAATTGTGTGGTTAGATTAATTACACTTTATAGTGGCAATATAACTTTACAGTGAATTGTTTCTTTAGATGTCAGGTAGTGATATTAATCTCTAATAGCACATTTCACCTTAAAGTTTGTTTGTTCTGGTATTAACTACCAGGTATACTTTTTAATATGTCCCCCTCCTTTATTTGCCTTTTGGTGCCATTATTTTTTAAAAATATGTTTTGTAGCTGGATTTATAATCTAATCTGAGAGGCCTTGTCTTTTATCTAGTGAACTTAATCTTGCATTTACTACAAATCATGATTTTTTTTTTTTTTTTTTTTTTTTTTTTTTTTGAGACGGAGTCTCGCTGTGTCGCCCAGGCTGGAGTGCAGTGGCCGGATCTCAGCTCACTGCAAGCTCCGCCTCCCGGGTTCACGCCATTCTCCTGCCTCAGCCTCCCGAGTAGCTGGGAGTACAGGCGCCCGCCACCTCGCCCGGCTAGTTTTTTGTATTTTTTTTAGTAGAGACGGGGTTTCACCGTGTTAGCCAGGATGGTCTCGATCTCCCGACCTCGTGATCCGCCCGTCTCGGCCTCCCAAAGTGCTGGGATTACAGGCTTGAGCCACCACGCCCGGCCACAAATCATGATTTATAGCTGGTTTTGTTTCCACCATCTTTGTGCTTTCTAGTTTTCATGCTTTTTTTTCTTAAAAAATTTGTCTGTGCTTTTCATGAGTTGCATTCATACTTTCTTTGGTCCTTTTTTTCTTTTTATTTTCTCTTTCTATTGGATTGAGCCGGTTTTTAAGTTCTAGCTATTCTAGTACACCTCCACCAGAAATTATACATTCTGTCTTTCCTTTCAGTATTTACTCTTCATTTGGACATCTTTACTTAAAGTCTAAAATTAGTCAATTTTAAAGTCCGATCATATGCCTTTTACCTTAAATGGTATTGTTGTCTAATATTTTATTTCTGTCTTTTTAAAATCTGTACTCCAAGTAGGTATTATTAGTACTGTTTTACATAGTACCTGTTTGTATTTGCTTTATTTATTTATTTGCTCACCATTGTTTTGCTATACCAGTCAGTTTTTATACTTTACTTTCTTTTCCTGAAATGAGTCCTTGAACTTAATTCTTCGAAATTAATATAGCAATTCTTTGAGACAAGTCTGAGAATTTAATTTTTTGAACAAGGGTTTGCCCATGGTAAATTCTGTCTCTTTTTGTCTACAATGTCTTTTGTTTGCTTTTTTCTTGTCATCATTCTTGAATGATAGTTTTTCTGGGTATGGAATACAAGGGTGGTTGTTTTTCTTAGCATTTCCAAGATATTTTCCATTTCTTTGTTTCTCTGATTGCTTCTGAGAAGTCTGCTCACAGTCAAATTACTCTTGTCAGTAGGTCATCTGTCCTTTCTCTGTTGTTGCTTCTGGGATCTTTGTTCTAGGTGTTCTAAATTGCACTAGGATATGAATAAATAAGAATTTGTTTTCACTTATACTGCCCTAGGTAGGATTCGTGCCTCTTAAATCTAAAGACTTATGCATTTAATTGAACCTGAAAAATTCGTAGCCATTATCTCTTTAATTTTTGCCTCTGTTCCATTCTTTTAATTCTCTGCTTTTGGTATGTCTATTTAAATGTGTGTCAAACTTCATTTTGAGCTTCCAGCCTTAGGATGTTTTAAATTATGAAATATCACACATTCAAGCCACACATGGTGACACACAACTATGGTTCCAGCTATGTAGGAGTCTGAGGCAGGAGGATCACTTGATGCCAGCAGTTCAAGGCTGCAGTGAGCTATGATCTTGCCTGTGAATGGCCACTGCATTCCAGCCTAGGCAACATGAGACAAGAACAAGAGAGAGAGAGAGACAAGGAAGGAAGGAGAAAGAGAGCACACATTCAAAACAGTTACTATATCTATAGTTTGATAATTATATAACATTATTAACTAATTATGTAAAATAGGATGAACACCTGTGATCCCAGTACCATCAGCTTGAGCAATTTAATATCAAGGAGTACAATTGAAATCTGCATCTTACCTGCATGATTTTTGTGAGAATGCAACAAGATAAGCAAAACCGTGTGGCTTAGACTTAGTAGCTGGTCGTTCTTTAAGGAGAGACACCATCAGAAATCTGGTAGAGTAGATTCCAGCATTTGTTAAATTTTGGGTAATGTTTATTGAGTACTTCAAGTGCTGGGACAGTACCAAGTTCTTTACCTTGATTGTCTCGTTTAGTCCTCACATCAGCTCTTAAGGAATAAACTGTTAAACATTCTAGTTTTATAGATGAGGAACTGAGGTTGAGGAATGGAGTAATTTGGCTAGGACTTCACAGCTGGAAGATGGCAGAACCATGACTACACTCTGGGCAGTCTGGTTCTCAACCATTTATGCTTTGTTGCCTGTAAATGAATCGTGTGGCTCCTTCCTATGACACCCAGATTCTATATGATATGGTGTTCACTGGAAATTCCTTTGTTGAAGTCCTTTTTTGGTGATGCATTTTGGGAGATCCAAACTGGGTTGCAAGGGAAAGTGGAGGAACATGAAGAAACCTAGGCCTTAGGTCTGTAAACAGGGCCATCTTCAGGTCTCAACTTGGAACTTACCTTTCCCAGAAGAAAACCTCTCCAGAGATGGTGACCCCACAAACCTGCTTGAATGTCCTCCTTCTGTGTTCCTATGTGGCACCGTAATTGGCTGTTTAAATGTCTCCTCTCACTGGACTCCATGTGGTAGCCAGGACAGGACTGCCTTGTTAACGTCTGTATCTCCAGCACTCAACACAATGTCTGGTCCATAAAGGTTCACAACACATATTTGATAATTCTTAATGATGGAGTAAATTACTGTACTAGAAGAACTAATAATGTGACAGCTTTTATTGAATATTTTATTCCAAATACTGTGGTTAAATTTTTTACATATTTTACAGATAATTGTAATACTGAATTGTGATTTATCTAAAAGGGTTCTCTCATTTAATCCTTACAGTAATTGCAGGAGTTAAGTATCATTGTTAACTATTTTACAGATGACAAATGAGCTGAAGTTTAGAGAGATTACATGACTTGTCTAAAATCACCTGCTGTTTAATCGGTAGAGCATGGATTTGAACCCTTACCTGTCTGATTCCAGAGCCTGTGGTCTTTACATGTTAGCGTTCTGCTTCTCTGGAGATTTGCACAGTCAAGTTAAATTGGAGAAATCGTAGAAATTTATGTTCTTGAAAAATTGCTAAGAAGCCCGCCCCAGTGTTGGGATGATTTGCCATATAAGGGCAAAAACAACAAAAAATAGATTCAGCCATACGTTGCAGTGATTCCTTTCTGTGTACCTGCTCTTACAGCATACACAGCTTCAGCATGGACTGGCATTAAGCTGTTTTAAAAAGGAAACCACTTTCATGCACCCGTTGTTAACAACAGCAGTTGTCTTAGTTGACACAAAATTGGTCTGATAACCCTGGTTGGTTTGCTAGATTCAAATGTGTGACATGAACAAATCGTGGCAGCTATTTATGACCAACATTAAGCATTTTAGTCTTAATCAGATGTGGAAGTGGCTGATGGGTGAGGTCTAAGTTGGTGTTAACTAGACTGGCTGGCTGGCATTTCTGTTGATTGAAGATAGCAGAGACTGAGACATTAAAATGTAGTAGGCTCTTTAGACCCTAAGTGATAGCTAAAGCTTTTTTTTTTTTTTTAACTTTAACTTTTAAAATTTTCTTTTCTTTTTTCTTTTTTTTTTTTTTTTTTCTTCTCTTTTTGAGACAGAGTCTCACTGTGTCACTAGGCTGGAGTGCAGTGGTGCGATCTCAGCTCACTGCAACCTCCGCCTCCCGGGTTCAAGCGATTCTCCTGCCTCAGCCTCCTGAGTAGCTGGGACTACAGGCGCTCACCACCACGCCCGGCTAATTTTTGTATTTTTAGTCGGGGTTTCACCATGTTGGCGAGGATAGTCTCAATCTCCTGACCTGCTGATTCACCTGCCTCAGCCTCCCAAAGTGCTGGGATTATAGGCGTGAGCCACCGCACCCAGCCTTTAAATTTTCATAGTGCCATTCATTTCCAGAACTGGTAATTTATATATTTGAGGATATTGTCTTATTGTATTAAAAGTTATATTTCACATTTTGAATAATACCAAGGTTTAGGGATTTTTTTAAAAGCCATAGAACATCCTTTTAATTTACAACTTGGTTATTTAGAATTGTATTCTGGTAAAAAGACTTTCATATTCTCTTTTGCTATGTCTGCTAGTGCAGTTGATTACATCTTTTTGGTTCTAGGGATTTGGATTCTTGTAATTTGATGGCGTGTCCTTGGTAGTGGCTTTTTCTAGAAGTGAAAGTTGATATTTACTATACGATGTCATCATATCTAGACAATTGAGAGTTTTGGGTGGAGGTAATACAGGAGAAATGGGCCTAAGAAAATGTATAACCTCTGTAGTGTTGATGTTACGTAATAGGTTTGTTTCTCTCTTCTTTCAGACTGGTCGAATTGACAAATCCTACCCTACAGTATGTGGCCACACAGGACCAGTGCTGGACATAGACTGGTGCCCACATAACGATCAGGTCATTGCCAGCGGTTCAGAGGACTGCACGGTCATGGTAAGCTCCCAGGGTGTTGCATGCACGCAGGCCAGTGGGACTCACCTACTGCTTTCAAAAGCATGTGTGTGAATGTGTGTGTATGTATAGAGGCTTGAAAAGCAGAAAGTTATAGCAGTTTTGACTGTCTGTTGGATTTTACAAGAATTTACTACATTTAAGTTTAATTACAGATAATCCTTTCAACAAGCCCTTAAATCAAAAGGTTGTACTGCAGTGTCCTTTTTTTTTTTTTTTTTTTTTTTTTGAGATGGGGTCTCACTCTGTCACCCAGGCTGGAGTGCAGTGTCATGATCTCAGCTCACTGTAACCTCCGCCTCCCAGGTTCAAGTGATTCTTCTGCCTCAGACTCCTGAGTAACTGGGATTACAGGCATCCGCTGCCACACCTGGCTAATTTTTGTATTTTTAATAGAGATGAGGTTTCACCATGTCAGCCAGGCCGGTCTCGAACTCCTGACCTCAAGTGATTTGCCTACCTTGGCCTCCCAAAGTGCTGGGATTACAGTCTTTTCTGTGAGTGTATTTGTGTATGTGCTTATTGACAGTTGACATCTCTGTCGGAAGATTTTAGGGAAAGTAAAATGACTTTTCAGTAATTCTGTAATGCCATTTGACCACATGAATTTCCCCTCGCCCCAAAAGAAGATAAAAAACTGCTGGCACAGACTCTACAAGACAGTGACGTAAGATGCCAAAGTTATGCAGATAAAATGGGATGTGTCACAGGTGGTAAAAGACAGTTTTTGCAATTGCTTATTTCCAAGCTAACGGCAGAAATTGTGTTCTGTCCAGTGGACCCTGGTTAAGAAAGTCCTTTTCATAAAGATATACAAACAAACAAAAAACGTGAAAGGTGAATTAAGCACTTCACATTCCCTCCTTTAGTTTCCAAAAGTAGGTTATGTGTGAAACAAGGCTTTGGAGTACTTTTTAATATGATTTCTTGTTCTTGGTTATGATTTTTAACTTTAAAATGTGATTATTGGTTTGGGTCAGTTTTTAATGCTAGCCCAAAATAGGTTGAAAAGGTTAGGCATAAGCACAAATGGGAGTACTGCTGCCCCTGAAATAAGGGAAGATGGTCTCTAATTAATTTGGTAAGCAGTCTCGCACATGTCAGGTAGACAGCTTGGAGAACTATGCTACTTTTATTTTCCTCTCTGTTGGCTGTAGACTGAAACATTGTTTGGAAAGCTTTATTAATTAAAATTATTTTACATAAACACAAATTAATTCCTGAACTGTGTCATTTAAACATTTACCCGCTTTTCCTCATGGGCTTTTGGCTGGGAATGTCTCCTCCTGTGATCTCATAATTTTGGCAGCTAAAGCATATTAAGGAAATATGCTGCTGTGAAAGGGAATTGTTCTGTTTAATGTGCCTTGCTAAATTGATCATTTTAATGGCCACGGACACATTTTGCTAAGAGAAAGGAATATTATTTAGACCTGATGCCAGAATTTTTTTTTTTTTTTTTTTTTTTTTTGAGATGGAGTCTCACTTTGTCCCCCAGGTTGGAGTGCAATGGCATGATCTCAGCTCACTGCAACCTCTACCTCCCAGGTTCAAGCGATTCTCCTGCCTCAGCCTCCCGAGTAGCTGGGATTACAGGCCTGCGCCACCACGCCCAGCTAATTTTTATGTTTTTAGTAGAAACGGAGTTTCACCATGTTGGCCAGGCTGGTCTTGAACTCCTGACCTCAAGTGATCCACCCGCCTCAGCCTCCCAAAGTGCTGGGATTACAGGCACAAGCCATCACGCCCGACTCGGATGCCAGAATCTTAAACGGAGAGTCTGAACCTCTTTTGAAGAAGCAGGTTTGATCCATCCTCTGGCTCTCCCTGTCTCTAGCATTATCCTTTAAAAAAAAAAAAAGGATAACGTTATCCTTTAAAAAAAAAAAAGTGTGTATTATAAAACAGAAAAACACACCAAATAGTTAAGTAAAAAAGTGAATTCAGGGAGTTAAGTGATTTATGACATAGCGAACACTATGTAACCACCTTCCATGTCAAAAAGTAGAACTTTCCCAACCTCCTCGGACTTCTCCATGTGCCCCATCCCAGTCCAACACCCTTCCTCCCTCTCAAAGTAACCACTCTCCTGACTTTTGTAATACTCATTTCCTTGCCTTTCTTTGTAGTGGTAATCACTCAAGTGTATACCTCTAGACTCTATAGACTGGTCTTGCCAGTTTTAAAAACTTTAAGTCTTAATCTGAAGATTCTTTCTTCATCATTTTCTTTTTCCTACAATGTATCTATGCAAAAGCCCTGACGTTTGACCTGTGCTTTTCAGCCATCTGGATTTTGCTGATTGTATCCTCATGTTGCAGTGGAACTTACTCCTCTGTCCTCTGAATTTCCTGCAGATTGGCAGCTGGAACCTGAAGTGCGGTCAGATTCAGGTTCTGTCCTTTTGGCAAGACTGTATTGTTCCCATTATGTTCTTCCATACGTTAGGAAGCACATGATGTCACGATGTCTGGGTTTCATTCTTTTTCGATTCGTGCATTCTGTGCCTATATCCAGTCATTCACTAGGGGTCGCAATATGGTGACAGTAAATTCTGTCATTTTGTTTTCAATTTTTAGCTGGTAAAATTTTATAAGATGATGCCCTGACTTGCATACTTTTTAGTTACCAAATAGTATAGTTCATTTAGGAAAGCAGGATAAGTGCTTGATTCTTTCCTTTTATTTACCCAGTTCTCAAGATAATGAATTGATTGTCTGTCATCCTCAGAAGGTGACAAATTAGGGTTTTTTCCCCCCTTTCCTTTCATTTTGAAATTATGGATTTGAATATATTTGATGGGTTCAATCCATTATAATTCTTATCTCAAAGCTGACTTTCTCGCCTTTTCCAGTGGAAACCTCTTCAAGATTTCTGAGTCCTTTTGAAATGACCCTTGTAGTCTTTGATAGATTCCTTGCTGTGTGATATGCTGAGGTGTTTCAGGTTCACTTTGGACATCCCTGCCCAAGCCATTTCTTTCAGACCTCCTGGTTTATTTTAAGGGAAAATTATATCTCTTAAGTATGCAGTAGCATTATGTCTAAAAAAAAAATGTGTGTGTGTGTGTGTGTATTAATTTAAAAATACTGTATTACCAAAGAGAGTGTAATCTTTTTGTTGTGGAGGGTTTCCCCTCCATGTTGATGGCTGCTGACTGATGAGGGTGGTGGTTGCTGAAGGTTGGGCTGGATGAGGCAATGACAATAAAGTTTGTCATATTGATTGACTTGGCCTCTCATGAAATCTTCCTCTGTAGCATGTAATGCTGTTTGATAGCATTTTACCCACCGTAGAGCTTCTTTCAAAATTGGAGTCAGTCCTCTCAAACCCTTTTGCTGCCTTATCAACTAAGTTTATGTAGGTAATATTCTAAATGTTTTGTTGTCATTTCAACAGTGTTCACAGCATCATTACCAGGAGTACATTCCATCTCAGGAAACTGTTTTATTTGCTTTTCCATAAGGAACAACGCCTCATCTGTTCAAATTTTATCATTAGATTGCAGCAATTCACTCACATCTTCAGGCTCCACTTTTTATTCTCTACTTCTGTATTTCCACCATATCTACAGTTACTTCTTCCACCAAAGTCTTGAACTCCTCAAATGTTGATATTTTGAACTCCTTCCATGAATCATGAATTTTCTTAATGTCACCTAAAATGGTTAATCCTTTCTAGGTTTGTTTGTTTTTTTTTGAGACGGAGTCTTGCTCTGTCGCCCAGGCTGGAGTGCAGTGGTACGATCTCGGCTCACTGCAACCTCCGCCTCCCATGTTCAAGCGATTCTCCTGCCTCAGCCTCCCGAGTAGCTGGGACTACAGGCGCGTGCCACCATGCCCAGCTAATTTTTTGTATTTTTAGTAGAGACAGGGTTTCACCGTATTAGCCAGGATGGTCTCCATCTCCTGATCTCGTGATCCGCCCGCCTTGGCCTCCCAAAGTGCTGGGATTACAGGCGTGAGCCACTGCACCCGGCCCAGAAGGTTTTTAATTCACTTTGCCCAGATCCATCAGGGGAATCACTATCAGTGGTAGCTGTAGCCTTATGAAATGTATTTCTTAAATAAGAAGACTTGGCCGGGTGCGGTGGCTCACGCCTGTAATCCCAGCACTTTGGGAGGCCAAGACGGGCAGATCACGAGGTCAGGAGATCGAGACCATCCTGGCTAACACGGTGAAACCCCGTCTCTACTAAAAATTCATTTAAAAAAATGAACCGGGCGTGGTGGCGGGTGCCTGTAGTCCCAGCTACACGGGAGGCTGAGGCAGGAGAATGGTGTGAACCCGGGAAGCGGAGCTTGCAGTGAGTGGAGATCGTACCACTGCACTCCAGCCTGGGTGACAAAGCAAGACTCCTTCTCAAAAAAAAAAAAAAAAAAAGACTTGCAAGTCAAAATGATTCCTTGTTCCAAGGGCTGCAGAATTGGTGTTAGCAGGTGAAAACAACGTTAGTCTCCTTGTACATTTTCATCAGAGGTCTTGGGTGATAAGGTGCATTGTTGATGAGCAGTAATATTTTTAAGGAATCTTTTTTTTTCCTGATCGGTAGTTCTCAATGGTGGACTTAAAATATTCAGTTAACCATGCAGTAAACAGATGTGCTGTCATTCATGCTTTGTTTTTCCATTTCTAGAACACAGACAGAGTAGATTTAGCATAATTCTTTTTTTTTTTTTTTTTTTTTTTGAGACGGAGTCTCGCTCTGTCGCCCAGGCTGGAGTGCAGTGGCGCTATCTCGGCTCACTGCAAGCTCCGCCTCCCGGGTTTACGCCATTCTCCTGCCTCAGCCTCCCGAGTAGCTGGGACTACAGGCGCCCGCCACCTCGCCCGGCTAATTTTTTTTGTATTTTTAGTAGAGACGGGGTTTCATTGTGTTAGCCAGGATGGTCTCGATCTCCTGACCTCGTGATCCGCCCGTCTCGGCCTCCCAAAGTGCTGGGATTACAGGCTTGAGCCACCGCGCCCGGCCTCGATTTAGCATAATTCTTAAGGGCCATAGGATTTTTGGTGCGGTAAATGAACATTGGCATCAACTTAAAGTCACCAGCTGCATCAGCCTGTAACAAGACAGGCAGCTCATCTTTTGAAGCTTTGAAGCCAGGCATTGACTTCTCCTCTCTAGCCATGAAAGTTCTCGGTGGCATCTTCTTTCAGTAGAAGGCTGTTTCATCTACATTGAAAATGTGTTGTTTAATGTAGCCACCTTCATCAATGATCTTAGCCAGATCTTCTGGATAACTTGCTGCAGCTTCTCCATCAGCACTTGCTGCTTTCCCTTGTACTTTTATATAATGGATATGGCATCTTTCCTTAACCTCATGAACCAACCTCTGCTAGTTTCCAACTTTTCTTCTGCAGCTTCCTCACCTCTGTCAGCCTCCATAGAATTGAAGAGAGTTAGGACTTTGCTCTGGATTAGGCTTTAGCTTAAGGGAATCTTGTGGAATCTTTAGTGGTCTGGATATTTCTATCCAGACCACTAAAACAAAGGCTGTTTTTGCTTTTTTGTCATTCATGTGTTCACTGGAGTAGCACTTTTAATTTCCTGAACTTTTCTTTTGCATTCACAACTTGGCTAACTGGCTTAAGAGGCGCTTAGCTTTTAGCCTGTTTCAGCTTTCGACATGGCTTCCTCACTAAGCTTAATCATTTCTAATTTTTGATTTAAAGTGAGAAATGTGCAACTCTTCCTTTCACTGAAACACTTAAAGGTCATTTAGGGTTATTAGTTGGCCTAATTTCAATGTTGTTATGTCTCAGGTAATAGGGAGGCCCAAGGAGAGAAAGAGACAGGGATACAGGGAGAGCAGGTGGTGGAGCAGTGAGAAAACACACAGCGTTTATCGATTAAGTTCACTGTCTTATATGGGTGCAGTTCGTAGTGCCCCCAAAACAATTACAGTAGTAACACCAGAGATCACTTATCACTGTAACAGGTACAGTAATAACAAAAAAGTTTGAAATGCTGCAAGAATTACCAAAATGGGACACAGAGACAGTGAACACATGCTGTTGGAAAAATGGTGCGGATAGACTTGCCTTAGGGCTGATACGAAACTTCAATTTGTTTAAAAAAAAAACAAAAACACCACCACAATATCTGTGAAGTGCAATAAAATGAGGTATGCCTGTATTTACCTAACCTCTTTAATTAATATTAATCACATCTCCATCTCCTTTCTTCCACATACAGAATGCAGGATCTTAGGGATACAGAAGGAGAATTAGAGTATCCTTATCTACCTCATTTGTCTTATCACATTATACATATAATAGTCTCAGAGTGAAAATACTAATACCACCACTGTAGTATGATTACTGAAAATTGTTAAAAAACTAAACAATTAGTTAAAAAATGAAACAACTTTTTAAAACCCATGCTATGTCTATTCTCCCTCCGTTTAAAAATGATGTATTCTGTATTTTCAAGACCACATCGCTGTTACATTCAACAGTCTCTCCTCTCTTGGTTCTGTGAGTAACTACATTGAAGTGCACTCCATCAATCATTGTGTCAATCTCGCACCAGGCATTTGGATCATCTGAAGCTTGTTCTTGGGTGGATTCCTTAAGAAGGGGTCATGGGAACAATATTCTCTGAATTCTTGTATACTGATAATAACTTATCTGTGATCTTTTTACTTGAAAGTGAGTTTTTCTGAATATAAAATTATTGGGCAGGGACAGTGCCTCACACCTGTAATTCCAGCAGTTTGGGAGGCCGAGGCAAGTGGACTTTTTGAGCCCAGGAGTTCAAGACCAGCCTGGGCAACATGGTGAAACCCCGTCTCTACAAAAAATAAAAAATTAGCTGGGTGTGGTGGTGAGTCCCTGTGGTCCCAGCTACTTGGGAGTCAGGTGGGAGGACCTCTTGGGCCTTGGAAGATCAAGGCTGCATTGAGCCGTGATCGTGCCACTGCACTACAGCCTGGTTAACAGAGTGAGACCGATCCTGTTTCTAAATAAATAAATAAAATTATTGACTCACAGTTTTTCCTTGAGTATCTAAATACCTTATTCCATTTTCTTTTGGCATAGGTATTGCTGTCAAAGTCAGATTATAATCTAATTTCCTTTCCCTTGTAAATCATATGCTCTTTTTGCCTAAATGTTCGTAAGATTTTTCTTCTTCAAATATAGCTCTTGTTATCCATATGCTTTGTCTTCTTTACTTCTCTTTAGTAGTTGTCAGTTTCTCTTCAAACCTCTTTTCTTTTTCTTCCCTCCCCTTCCCTTCCCTCCTTTTCTTTCTTTTTTCGAGACAAGGTCTTGCTCTGTCACCCAGGCTGGAGTACAGTGGCAGGATCATGCCTTGACCTCCTGGGCTCAAGCAGTCCTCCCACTTCAACCTGCTGAGTAGCTGCAACCACAGGCATTTACCACCATGTCCAGCTGATTTTCTATTTTTTTTGTAGAGACGAGGTTTCTCACAATGTTGTCCAGGCTGGCCTCTAACTTGTGGCCTCAAGCATTCCTCCCAGCTTGGCCTTCCAAAGTGTTGGGATTACAGGTGTGAGCCACCATGCTAGGCCCCAAACCTTTTTTTTTGTTTTTTCTTTTTTAGATTTTATTATTATTATTATTTTGCTCTTTTCCTTTTATTTCTTTTGGGGGCATTATTTGTTGTGTTTATTTGCTCTTGTGTTCTTTCTTGGTTTGTCTTCATTTATTTCTAATTTTTTTCTTGATTTCTGTCACTTTATTTTTTGAGTTTTTCAAGTTCTGATTTATAATGTTTTATATATTATTTTCTTATTTTGAATTACTATAATGTAGTTTTTATCTCTTTTGAGCATGTCTTTTTAGCATCTTTATATTGTCTAAAGGGATGTTATTCTGTGTCTTATTCTCTTTTGTTCTGACAGTAATTTTGGAATTCAACCTTGATTTTTTTTTTCTTGCTTATTTTTATGTGGATTTAATTTTCCCAAGCTTTTTAGATGGTGGCTTGGTTCAGAGAGCTGCTCTAATTTCACAGAGCTCCCTCTCTGACATCTTCAGATAGTGTTCAGAAACATGGTGCCTTGCTTTCTGAGATTTCCTGGCCTGGCTTTTATGTAGCCTCTCTTATGCTTTTATCCCTCTTATTTCTATCCTGCTGAAATTCGCTTTCATTTCCTGGAGTGTCTGCTTTGTGGGCCCATCTGGAAGGGAGCCCTCTCTGGGTGATTTTGAGAGTGCTGGGGTCTAGATTGTGCCTGCGTCTTCAGACCTTTTAAATTCAGTACTCCTATGCCCAGCTTCTGTTGGGAAAAGCAAAATCCTTCCCAGTTTCTACTGCTGATCTCACACCGGCCTGCTGCCCTTGGGTCTGTCAGGTGTCCCCTTGCTGTCCCCTCCCACACAAACCCGAGGCCGATCACATGCAGGTCGTGTGGTTGTTGGTGTTTGCTCCCACCCACTTGAATTTTGGGGATATCACCTAGTTTGTGTAAATGTTGTCCCTGGATTTTTGTTTTATTTTGTTTTCTGCTAGCTTTGTATTTTTATGGAGGGACTTTGGAAAACCCCCCAAACAATGCTGCCACTGAGATTCTGCCATCTCCCAGAATCCTCAATGTTGCCCTTTTACTGGCATTGCTGGAGTGCACATTTTGTAAATTAAATAATGCTTTGGGATAAATCTTTCTAATTTAAAAAAGTCTTTAAGTGTAGAACTAATATTTAAATCACCCTTTAATCACTTAATATCCCCCATATCATGTTATTATTGGAGTAATTGAAGCTTGTATAGCTTAGCAGTTGAAATGAAAGTTTAAAGAAATATTTGATCTTCTCTTAGCCTACCTGCTTCTTAATACCTTATTTTCCACCTTGCTCTTCTGAAGGTAAAAGAACACTGTACTATAGATCAAATGGTTTCAGACAACACCCGCCGTCCACCCCCGCCCTTTTTTTTTTTTTTTTTTTTTAACAGAAAAGCTCTGTGTAGTTTCTCAAGCCTAGGCTATTGGTAGTAGCTCATGAGCTACAAATAGTAGACAGTATAACAATGCTTAGTTTTAGAAGAAGAAGGATACCAAGGAGAGCCTGAGAGTAGGAGCTCTGAGCATTTGCAGGTTGCTTCGCTTAAATACTCTCAGCCCCGATTGCCTTACATATAATATGGAGGTATGATAATAATAATTATGCCTATCAAGAGAGTCAAAAGGAAGTTGTAAATGTATAATGGGCTGTTATTTTTTGTAATGGGGATTTTGATGTATACCTATAGTGGATTCCTAGCAGCAAGAGTACCTTTAATAGATATTTTGTAGAAAAATACATGGAACCAGTTTATCAAATGAACTATAAAAGAATAAAAGTAATATTTAAAAAACTGCTTTTGGGATTACTTATGGTATATAAATCCATGAAGTCCTAAGCATTGAAGTGTTGGTTTGCTAATTTTGTGGGCATTGATTTAGTGACAGCCACTTTGCAGTTTTAGGAGAGGGAATACCAATCTTAAGATACATCCCCCCATTGTTTAGGCGGGGCTTCTTGCATCCTAAAAGTAAATTATATTGACACAGTTTACCTTTCATGTACTACTTTGTGAAATAGCGTTTTATACTATCACACAGCAGTTGTGTAAATCCTACTCCTGGAAACTACACTTCACTCCTACCTTTTGCAAAGTTTTGGCTCTGTGAGTTCTTTTCTTCAGAAGGATCTTCTCAAAGAGAGTTTTAAGATTGTGGCTACCTAAGTATTTTACTTGGGGAAATTTTAGCTCCAAGAAAATAATAGTGCTTTAAATAATACAAAGAGCAGCCAAGTTAAGTTTAGTGAATGATGTTGATTCAACATTGTTCCTTATCTGCAGGGTAATAATCAAACACAAATGTAAAAAATGGCTAATTCGGACAATGGGGTTGCATAATTGTTCCTTCCAGAGTCTGGGAGATGGAAAGATCTTGCAAAATGATAGTCTTAATTGTCTCCAGCTATGTAATAGTCCAAATTTTTAAGTTTAAAGGACGCTTCCCCCCTTCTCTCAAATCAATTTATTCTTCTGCAGAAATAAACAAAAATAAATACCCTATCTAATCCATTTTTGCTTCCATTGTAAATTTTCCTAATATAGTTTGTTTTTGGCGGGTGGGAAGGCATTTGACAAAGACTGGAAAACCTGCTAGACAAATTCTGAAAGAGCTTTAATGCTTTCTAATATAGTTTTTACCCTGAAATAAAAATGGAAGTTGATGTTTTGGTTCCTCTCAGGCATTCAGCAGGGAGGGCTTTGTCTTAATTCCATTTTGTACAGATTGCATCTGGGCCATTTGCCAGAGGATATTATAACCCTGGCAGATCGGAACCCAACACTCGGTTCTTAGTTTTCCCGAACTCGGTGCCGCTCTGCACGTCATGGTTCATTTGGGAATGCCCTGATGCCCTACATGCAGGCCTTTGTGGGCGTCTGTGGGACGCTGTGCTGCTCTGCAGCTGCTAACCACATCTTTAAGCTTTTTCCTGTCTCATGTCTTTTCTTCATTTCCCCTTTGGAATTGGTTTCCTTAGCATTAGAAAAATAAGGTCTTTTGGGGGCTAACCCTTTTTACGGCTGTAACTCTAGCCCTAGCACAGTAGCAAGTTCATGATGGGTGATTAAAATAGGGAAACAGTGTCTGGAAAGCAGTATTTGAAAAATAAAACTATTAATTAATTGTACTTTAAAATTAGTACATGAAAGAAACCCAAGTGTTTTAGTTTTCCTTTTTTCTTGTTGGGATTGTTCTCTTGAGTTGTTCTTTTTCCATATCCAGGCTTTCACGTGTGAAAAGGATGCCCATGATACAGTAGTTCTGAACATGTGCTTAAAGTTGTTTTTTTCTAGAACCACAATAGGATTTTACTGATGGATTCACTTATTCATGTAGGAGCCCTTGGAACTGATTTCATTTTTTTGGTTATACAGATGAGAGGTTTCTATGTTGTGCAGCCTGGCCTCGAACGCCTAGCCTCGCCTCCTTATGCACCAGGACAACAGACCTGAGCCCCAGCAGCTCCTCTGATTTCATTTTTGTCCTTTCAAAACAAAACAAAACATTGTCATAGTAATGTGTTGTCCAAATAGAAAATGTTAGGAACACACAGCATTATTTAAATTAAGAAAATAAAATAAAAGAGAGGGAGTAGGGATAACTTGTACTCTTTGCTGTGCTGAGATGCCTACTCTGGGTGTTTTATGTCTGTTTTCCTCTGCACTCACTGCATACAGGTTTGAGAAAGCTGGTTGGTATTACAATACCAGTCTGTAGCCATAGAACAAAGAAAAGCTAAGCCTTCTCAGAGATCAGATCTGTCGTTACTGTGGTAATTGGCCTAGGTATAAACCAGAGCTTTCACACATATGATATCTTGGGTGTAAATTAGTTAGTATTAATTAATTGGGTACAGTGCTGAATTAATTTGAAGACAAGACTCCTTCTAAGAAATTCTGATGTTCAGACCTAGAAATATATATGAGGTCATAGTGGTCATATTAACAGCAAGAAAAGTCATCATGAAAATATGGTAGGCTCCTTTTTTTTTTATTTTGCCATGCGCTATTCTAAGCCTTTATGTGCATGATTATATTTAGTTATCGTATCAGCACAGTAAGCCATGAGCATGGCCTATTTTACAACTTAGGAAACAGGCTCAGAGAGTGACAGTTTTGTCAAGGGTCACACAGCTGATAAAAGGCCCAGCCAGACCCAGATCTGTCTAGCTCCAAAGAAAGCCCCATGCTCTTCTCCCTCATTGCAGTATTTCCTATTAGGGTAGTGTTTTGGGGCATGCAAAATGTTTGAGCTCATTTAACCCTTCTAGTAACCCCTGAGTAAGCACAGCTGTCCCCAGTATCAAGGAAATTCAGGCTCCCGGAAGTGAAATCCCTCCTTAATGCTAACATGACCAATTAGTGTCCCAGCTCTGACAGGAGCCTGTGTCTTCTGACACCCAGACCAGCATCCCATATTACATACAAAAGGGCCAAACATGTACCAAGTGGTGCTTCTGTTTGTTGTTGTCCCTGAGCTGCAGGAACATCAGTCCAAACCTGCAAGCCGTCACCCGAAGTAGCAGACAACCCTGAAGAGGGCAGAGAGCCACATAATGACAGTCCTGTGAGCAGGGCCTGTGGGCGCCAGCCAGAGCACATGTATGCTGGTGTGGAAAGACCTGCAGACCGCCCCCAAGCCCCCAGCTCTTTCCACAGTCCACTGTAGAGAACACCATCCCCTCTTTACCAGTGGATGCAAGAATTCAGTTGTCTTCTCATTTCATATCAGAGACTTTTTCACTCAACTTTCTTCTCACATTGCAGTCCTTGTGCTTACAGTATTATTAGCTTTTTCACTCTGATGCTTTTTCCCTAGCAGCTCCTGAGCCAGCTTCTTTACGGCATTGTTTAAATGCTGCATGCACTTTTTAGAAAATTGTTCTACACATCTGTGTTTTTTATTTTGAGACTGGATATTCAATTTCTCCTTATTTTCTTCTCTACTTTCACCTAAGTCTTGTTCATCCTTAGAGGTCACCTCCTCAGGGAGCCCTCCTTGGTGAACCAAGCTTGCTTCGCAGGAAGCTTATTTCATAGTAGTGCGGTTGGCTTATGCCAGCGCAGCACTGGTTGCACTGTGTGGCTCCTAGTGAATATACAGGCAATAATAACAACTAACACCCAGTGTCTGCCTTACGCCAGGCATTCTTCTAAATGTGTCAGTTTCATGTCACCATGTTAGTCTTCAAATCGCCTCACAGAGGGCAGGTTCAATATTAAGTCCTGGAAAGGTTAGGTGAATGTCCCCAAGGTCACACCACTGATATGTGACTGAATCAGGAATTCAGTCACATCAGTCTGGCCAGAGCCCATCATCTCAGCCCTGCTGTGTACTGTCTCTGCATTCTGGAGGCACTATGTGTGTGTCTGGCTCTGTGCTGAGGGTTAATTCCTTAAATCTCTTAGCACACTTCTCAGGCATAGGTACTAATGTTTTCTCTATGCAGTGATGTTTGCCAGGATCATCACAGTAAGTAGCCCAGGCAGGATTTGAACCAGACTCTGCCTGACTCCGGTGCTCACTCTCTAACCCTCTGTATCACACCACTTGGATTTGTTGTCTTTGATTTTCAGTCTGATAGAAGTCTCTGCTTTCTGTTAGACCATCAACTTCTCAAGAGCAGGGCCTGTATTTAGTTACCCAGTACTAGATGGGTTACAAGAAAATTTATTGTAACTCATTAAACGTGTTACAAGAAAGAGTTAACCAAGGTAGTAAAATGGGTTAAGTGCTTGTCTTATGTGCATAAACCTAGCCGAGGGAACCATTAAACCAGCTGGAGGTGAGGTAAAGAAGGAACACACAAAGTTTCCTTATTTTAAAAATTAATAAATGTTTTGCTTCATCATTAAAATTTTCTTTTAATCCAGGAAAAGATGATGGGGAGGAGCTAGAGAAAGGAAAAGGTTGAGTCCCCATTATGAGCTCTGCTTCTGCCCTCATATTTTAAGGTTGGAAATGCTGATTATAACCAAAGCCTCCCATCACTCCACATCTCATTAGTGATTTGGAGAACGCACTGGCTGTGCTCAGAGTTAGACACAGAAGCATTTTCAGTCCTTGCAAGGAAACCCAGCAGGCCATGGTTGGGGTGCCATCTGGAGATCGAAGGTGGTATTACCACTCTGTCAGTTCTAAGTGGGGTCACAGTGCATCTTGCAAAATGCATTTCCTGTTGAGTCACTAAAGTCCCATTTCATAATTGTTTTTCTGTTGACTTCATGCTTTGATCAAATTAATAGTCACTGTTTTCTGTGTGTTCTGTTCAAAATGTCAGTCCTGCTTTATATTCAAATAGTCAAGTTCAATGTGGAGTTGTTTCACTAATCATAAATTCTTGAACAAAAATAGTGCATATCAGGATGAAAGCTGACATGCAGTGCTGGAGGAGAGCAGATGCCCACATTCTCCACAGGGGAAAGAGGCCTGGGTCAAGGTCTGTTCCGCAGAGGATCCTTTTCCTTCTATGCTTGTTCACATCTGCCTTGCTTAAAATTTGCTGAATGATGGTGGGGCTTTGGGGAAATTAGGTGATGTTCTAAACTTGGGCCCTCAAAATGCAGGTTTATTTTTGCCATGATTTGCATAAGGGGTTATATTTAGCCTGGGCAGAATTGAGCTGTAAAAATGAACAAATCACTCAACTCATGACCTTTTCCCACTCTTCAGAATGGCAAACTTTTCTCATTTTTTTGCAGGACAGTTGAACTGAGCTGAACCCTAAACACTCATCCAGTCTAGATCTCTGCCTTCCACTAAGCAATTGAAAACAGACAATTGTTTGTCCCTTCTTTAAAGTTCCCACAAAGGAAAATTCTGTTTCTCACGTGTTCTAGTGTTGAACATGATTTTTCACTGACAAGTTCTTAAATTTTTCATGAGCTAGTTCCTCAAAATAATTTTCTGATGGTAAATTTACTTGTTTTAATCTTCATGTAGAAGATAATGATTTTAAACGTTAGCTTTTTCATAAGCTTAAATACTATTTAATATCTGGTCTTCTGTAGGGTTCTTGATGCTACTCAGCTTACCTGTAACTCAGCCCTTTTCTTAGAGGTTGTTTGTTTCTTAACCCTTTGAAACCTTTCTCTTCCATTGTTAAACGTAAAGTCTTTCATTCCTTCCACTCATACTTTCCCTGTCCCTTTCTCCCCCTGTGCCCAGGCATGTCCTCAGTTAAGATATGGTGAGTCTTCTGCACGTCTTCACCAGTAAAGAGGATTTTTTTTTTAAGTCACAAGTTTTATTGAGATATAATTCACATATAATTCACTCATTTAAAATGTACAATTCACTGATTTTTAGAATATTCACAACCATCACCACAGGCAATTATAGAAAATTTTCATCACCTCAAATAGAAACCCAAATCCTTTAGCTATCACCCCTCTACCTGTCTCCCTCCACACTCCCCAACACTAAGCAACCACTATTCTACTTTCTGTCTTCATGGATTTGCCTCTGCTGGACATTTCACATACGTGGAATCCTGCAATATGCGGTCTTCTATGTCTGGCTGCTTTCACTTTGCACAATGTTTTTAGAGTTTGCTCATGTTGTAGCATGTATCAATACTTCATTCTTTTTTATGGCCAAATAATATTCCAGTGTATGAATATGTCACATTTTGTTTAGCCATTTATCAATAGATGGATATTTGGGTTGTTTCCACCTTTGGGCTGTTACAAATAATGCTTCCATGAACATTCTTATACAAGTTTTTGCATGGACACATAGTTTCCATACTCTTGGGTATATCCCTAGGAGTGGAATTACTGGGTCATATGATAACTCTGTTTAATCATTTGAGGAACTGCCAAGCTGTTTTCCAAAGTCTGCCACCAAATGGTGGCTGTACCATTTTACATTCTCACCAGCCATGTACGCAGGCTCTGATTTTTTCACATGCTTATAAACACTTGTTATCTTTTTGTTTCTAATGGGCATGAAAAGAGAGCTTGTGGTTTTGATTTGCATTTCTGTAATAACTAATAATGCCAAACATCTTTTCATGTGCTTTTTCGCCATTTATATGTCTTCCTTAAATGTCTATTTAGATGACTGGCCTGTTTTTAAATTGGATTATTTGTCCTTTGATTGAATTCTGAGAGTTCTTTATATATTCTTGCTATAGGTCTCTTATCAAATGTATGATTTGCAAGTTATTTTCTCCCATTCTGTGGATTGTTTTTTCACTTTCTTGATAGTGTCCTTTGAAGCACAAAAGCTTTTAATTTTGATGAGGTCTAATTTATTTTTTTCTTTTGTAATCTTTTCTATAATACATGTTATAAAAATATTAAGTGTATTTTTATTTTCCAAGTGTAAAATTATAGAAAATATGTTTTAAGGCCGGGCGCGGTGGCTCACGCCTGTAATCCCAGCACCTTTGGGAGACTAAGATGGGCATATCATGAGGTCAGGAGATTGAGACAATCCTGGCCAACACGGTGAAACCCCGTCTCTACTAAAAATACAAAAAATTAGCCGGGCGTGTTGGCAGACACCTGTGGTCCCAGCTACTTGGGAGGCTGAGGCAGGAGAATGGCGTGAATCTGGCAGGTGGAGCTTGCAGTGAGCCGAGAACGCGCCAGTGTACTCCAGCCTGGGCGACAGAGTGATACTCCGTCTCAAAAAAAAAAAAAAAAAAAAAAAAAAAGAAGAAAAGAAAATATGTTTTAAAAATTACATCATCATCCCATCAAGAACCACAGACTTAGCTAAGTGTCTTCATCCCAATCCTTTTCTTGAGTGTTTCAATCATTTTGTATTTTTCTTTCAATTTTTTGCATGCTTCTAACTGGAGAGTTTTGAACTTCACAAGGAATTTAGAATAAAATCCCAAATAATATTAAATAAAAGCTGAGAGGTAATGTTTGCAGTCCTTGTTGGTATCCTGATCTCCGGTAACATATTACATTTTAAAAACAGCTGATACTTGGGAGGCTGAGGCAGGAGAATTGCTTCAACCTGGGAGACGGAGGTTGCAGTGAGCCGAGATCGCGCCACTGCACTCCAACTCGTTCAACAGTGTGAGACTCCGTCTCAAAAAAAAAAAAAAAAAACAGGCCGGGCGCGGTGGCTCAAGCCTGTAATCCCAGCACTTTGGGAGGCTCAGGCGGGCGGATCACGAGGTCAGGAGATCGAGACCATCCTGGCTAACACGGTGAAACCCCGTCTCTACTAAAAAATACAAAAAAACTAGCCGGGCGATGTAGCGGGCGCCTGTAGTCCCAGCTACTCGGGAGGCTGAGGCAGGAGAATGGCGTAAACCCGGGAGGCAGACCTTGCAGTGAGCCGAGATCCGGCCACGGCACTCCAGCCTGGGTGACAGAGTGAGACTCAGTCTCAAAAAAAAAAAAAACAAACAAACAGAAACAGCCTAGCACAGTCATTTCACAACATTCTGCCTTTCATCCACATATCACTGTATGTTCTGTTTATATAGAGCAAATCTTTAAAGTGGATGGTTACTGTAAATGTGTTAATGAAAGGCAGTAGCTTTCATGTGGATCATCTTTCTTCCTTCTCCAACAGGTATGGCAGATCCCAGAAAATGGACTCACGCTTTCCCTGACTGAACCTGTGGTGATTTTGGAAGGCCACTCAAAGAGAGTCGGCATCGTGGCTTGGCATCCGACAGCCCGCAATGTGCTTCTTAGTGCAGGTGAGAGCTGAGCTCAGCGGTCCTCCCCTTGTCTTCCACTCTTGTGGCTCTCTGAGTGGGGGGAAGCAAATGTGTTTTGGTTGTGTGCTCTATGGTTTTAAAGCAGATTATTAGGAAACCATGGTGAAGAGGATTGGGTGAGGTGCACTGCTCCCCCAGCCCACACACATACTTGTGTGTGTGTGTGCATGTGCGTGTCTTTCAGGGCCACTTTGACAACCTGAGGAAAGCTATGTATTTCCTGCTATAATTTCAGCAGGTTTCATGGTTCCTGCCAGGGTCCTCCATGAACCATAGTTTTGTTTATTTCTGATATGTAGAAGGTATACTTGGTTGGGAGCCAGAAACCCTGGGTTCTGTCTGTGGTGTTGCTGCTGGCTTTGGGAGACCCCATTAGGCAAATACGCTCCTTTGTTTTTAAAAAAAACTCATTTTCCCCTGCTATACAACTAGTATATATTAGTATATGTTCTCTATAGTATACACAAAAGGAAAAAAAAAATCACTTTTCATCCCACTACTCAGAGGGAAGATCATTATTACTTTTTTGATGTTTCTTTCTGAAAGGTATTTCTGTGCACATACATAAATTATTTTACACACAGAGATGGATTCATACACTTTACACATGGGCTGCTTTCTGTACTTGGTGGTACACTGTGACCCTTTTCAAGTGCCATTGAACACTCTTCTATTTTTAATGACTTCATACTAATCCATTTTCTGGATATACCTCATTTTACTTGATTAGTCCCCTATTTCTGGATATTGGTGTTGTACAGAAATCTTTTCCTTTATCTAAAATTGGAGATTTCATTTTCTTGTATGGAAGCAATACAGAGAGCATGAGGGAACTTTGTGGGATGATGGAAATATTCTATATCTTGATCATAGTAGTGGCTACATGAGTATATACATTTGTTGAAACTTGCCAAATATATGCTTAAGATAGGTGCATTGTATTGTATGCAAGTTATACCTTAATAAAAGTGGTTGCCAGGCACGGTGGCTCATGCCTGTAATCCCAGCACTTTGGGAGGCCCAGGCGGGTGGATCACGAGGTCAGGAGATCGAGACCATCCTGGCTAACACGCTGAAACCGTGTCTCTACTAAAAATACAAAAAAAATAGCCGGGCGTGGTGGCAGGCGCCTGTAGTCCCAGCTACTCAGGAGGCTGAGGCGGGAGAATGGCATGAACCTGGGAGGCGGAGTTTGCAGTGAGCCGAGATCGCACCACTGCACTCCAGCCTAGGCGACGTAACGAGACTCCGTCTCAAAAAAATAAATAAAAAAAAAATAAAAATAAATAAAAGTGGTTTATTTAAAAAGTGATACTAATGTTAGAGATAGAATTTTTAAAGGTCTTTCCCCTCACCAGTAAAAAGGAGGGGGGCGCAGTTCAGTTTTTAACTGGGAATACAGAATGTTTATGATTCACAGTGAGTTAAATAAAAAATTATAATGCCAAGTACCTATTGAAACTAAGGCCCACTTTTCAAAAAAGATGCCATGTTTTTTATAGTCACCATTGACTATACTTGGGAATGATTTTTGATGTTCTATTCAGAACCTCAGTCTGATTAAGGAGAGGAAAAAAATTCCGGAGCTGGAATTCCGTCATGGAAAATTTCCTACTACCTTTCTCATCAAGACTCAACATAGGGCAGCAGCAACAGACTGGTCTGCATTCTCCCTTTTACATGTGAAGGAGAATGGGTGATTGTCATGTTCTGCATATTTTTAGACTATGTGATCCAGCTGCCGGGGCTGAAGTTACCTGTTTGCCTATGTGTTTGCCTATGAGGAATAAGACAGAAGAAGGTTCAATTGTCCATCCCAGAGCGTAGCTTCAACTTTTTTTGTTTGTTTGTTTTTTGAGATGGAGTTTCGCTCTTGTTGCCCAGGCTGGAGTGCAATGGCTGGAGTGCAATGGCGTGATCTCGGCTCACCGCAACCTCCGCCTCCAGGGTTCAAGTGATTCTCCTGTCTCAGCCTCCCAAGTAGCTGGGACTACAGGCATGTGCCACCGCACCTGGCTAATTTTGTATTTTTAGTAGAGACGGGGTTTCTCCATGTTGGTCAGGCAGGTCTGCAACTCCTGACCTCAGGCGATCCGCCTGCCTCTGCTTCCCAAAGTGCTGGAATTACAGGCTTGAGCCACCGCGACCGGCCAGTTTCCTACTTCTAACCCTTAGGTAACTTAAGTATCCTGGATATTAGTGGCTATTTTTTCTAAATGATTTCAAAATTGCTTTATTGGCAAGAATCCACCTCTAGGATGTCCTTCCCGTATTTTGCTTCATCCTTGAACTAACATCCTAGGAGCAACACATGCTGCCTCTTTTTTTTTTTTTTTTTTTTTTTTTTTTTTTTTTTGAGATGGAGTCTGGCTCTATCACCCAGGCTAGAGTGCAGTGGCGCGGACTCGGCTCACTGCAAGCTCCGCCTCCCGGGTTCACGCCATTCTCCTGCCTCAGCCTCCCAAGTAGCTGGGACTACAGGCGCGCACCACCACATCTGGCTAATTTTTGGTATTTTTAGTAGAGACAGGGTTTCACCGTGTTAGCCAGGATGGTCTCCATCTGACCTCATGATCTGCCCACCTCGGCCTCCCAAAGTGCTGGGATTACAGGCATGAGCCACCGCGCCCGGCCAGCAAGCAACACATGCTGCCTCTTTTTAAAGGGACCTGGAGGCGTGAGGCAGACCCTTGAAGGAAGGAAAGAGTTGGTGAGCTGAAGTGGTGACTGAGTTGACATCATGGGCCTCTTTCAGAATCCGTTTCTGAATCCATGTAGCTACTTGATTACAGTTTGGGCTTCTCACCATGATCAGAGCAGTCTTGGTCTATTTTTCTCTTCATTTAAAGGTACAGCTCTGTTGTGAGCAAACAGGCCTTACTCTTGGCTTTTTCCCTTCCACTGTTGCACCATACTTTAATATCCCAAAGCTGTGTCTTAGAGCCTCACTGATTTGAATAACCTGCCACCCAGAGTTTTTATTGAGTGCCCTAAACAGTTATTTAAACCTTTTATTTTTAGTTTATTTGGCAGAGAAATAAGCTATATTCGCCCTGATGCTTGTTTTACTAGAAAAGGAAACTTGAAGTCACTTGGGTCTACCAGCCCAGTTAACTCTTTAAAGAAAATAGGGTTCTGTTTTGGTTTTTTCTTTGTTTTTGTTTGGTTGATTGTTTCATATGAACCCAAACTTAACAAGTTGCAAACTTAACAAGTTGTGTTTTTACTTTAACACCTTTATTTGTTTTTTGTTTTTTTTTTGAGACGGAGTCTCGCTGTGTCGCCCAGGCTGGAGTGCAGTGGCTGGATCTCAGCTCATTGCAAGCTCCGCCTCCTGGGTTTTTACGCCATTCTCCTGCCTCAGCCTCCTGAGTAGCTGGGACTACAGGCGCCCACCACCTCGCCCGGCTAGTTTTTTGTATTTTTTAGTAGAGACGGGGTTTCACCGTGTTAGCCAGGATGGTCTCGAACTCCTGACGTCGTGATCTGCCCGTCTCGGCCTCCCAAAGTGCTGGGATTACAGGCTTGAGCCACCGCGCCCGGCCCCTTTATTTGTTTTATACAAACTCTTTCTTTGTCACTTCAGTTTTTAACTCTCTTAGTAAGTAGGGCCTCTAGTAGGGTCTCTGACAATCAGCCGCATCTTTTCTCTCTCTCTTTCTCTACATATACACACATATATTCTCACTGTATCTGTAGTTTTCTGAGTGTGTTGTATAGGTGTTTCTAATCTTCTAATCTCTGATGGTTTTGCCTGTTTTAGGCTGTGATAATGCCATTATCATCTGGAATGTAGGAACAGGGGAAGCCCTTATAAACTTGGACGATATGCATTCAGATATGATTTACAATGTGAGCTGGAACCGGAATGGCAGTCTGATCTGCACAGCTTCCAAAGACAAGAAAGTGAGAGTCATTGATCCCAGGAAACAAGAGATAGTTGCTGTGAGTATTCCTAGTATGAAAACTCAGTAGTCGGGGCACTTGAGTGAGTGTGAGCTCTTTGCTATTTAAGGCAGGCAGCAGTACTGGTCAGTGGGACCCTGTTGTGTGTAGACACTAACTGTGAATAAGAAAAGGCTTATAAAGGCTTCTGTCTCCCCAGTTGTGCTTCTCTCCAGAGTTGTAAATTTTCCAGCTTTTACTCAAGTCTCTCACTTTGTAGCCTTTTTTCACAAAGAAATAGTTTGTATCAGTTCACTAGAGTCCTTAAGAGTTTATAAGTCTTTTTTTTTTTTTTTTTTTTGGAGACAGAGTCTCGCTCTGCCGCCCAGGCTAGAGTGCAGTGGCGTGATCTCGGCTCACTGCAAGCTCCGCCTCCCGGGTTCACGCCATTCTCCTGCCTCAGCCTCCCGAGTAGCTGGGACTACAGGCGCCCGCCACCTCGCCCGGCTAGTTTTTTTTTTTTTGTATTTTTTTATTAGAGACAGGGTTTCACCGTGTCAACCAGGATGGTCTCGATCTCCTGACCTCGTGATCCGCCCGTCTCGGCCTCCCAAAGTGCTGGGATTACAGGCTTGAGCCACCGCGCCCGGCCGAGTTTATAAGTCTTGATCAATTAAACCAATTGGCTGCATTCCTGATTTTGCAGCTTAGTATTGAATATTGATGAATCAGTTCCTCACCCTTTTCCAAACACAACTGTTAAAGATGCAGCAGGTGGCCGGGCATGGTGACTCACGCCTGTAATCCCAGCACTTTGGGAGGCCAAGTTGAGTGGATCATTTGAGGTCAGGAGTTTGAGAGAGACTAGCCTGGCCAACATGGTGAAACGCTGTCTCTACTAAAAATACCAAAAAAAAAAAAAAAAAAAAAAAAAAAAAAAAAGGAGCCCGGTGAAAAGCAACAGGTTCTCTCATCAGCTTAATGTCTTAGTTTCTGCCAACCAAACTGGACCCCAACAAAATCACATACCCTGACAAAAGATGGACATTCGGGTCTTCAGTCAGTGTTGAAACTACACGTAGTGAGTCTGAGAAGGCCTCACTTGCCACACTCTGAGGCCCTTCTTGGGATGTGGTTATTCTTTGGCAGCATTTCTTTTCAAGAGTTGGGCGATGATAGTAGCTGGTGCTTACTGAGCCCTGGGGACTTGCCCAGCCCTTTGTAAAGTGTTTTCTCCACCCGACATCTTCCAAGGGTTGTCCTAGTGCATTTATTAAACTACCAAGTCAAGGAAGGAGTTAACTAGATAAGGCTTCTTTCTGCCCTATGATATTGGTAGAAATGGTAGGGCGTACCTAATCTTATGTTATTATCCTTGAGAAACAAACATTCGTCAGGGTCCTTTCATGTGTTGGATTTTCGCAGTGCATAGACTTGGGTTGGCAGCGGGTTATGGTGGAGAGAGTGAGGCTTCTGAGTCAAATCCTGGCACTCTTGCTGCCTCACGGAGCGGCCTTGGCCAGATCACATAGTATCTCTTTGTTTCCTCATCTGGGGAAGGGGGATGGTTAACACTGACTTCCCTCCTACACCCAGGTGAACATGAATGGCAGTGGGTGAGGTTGGATCTATGCCTGAGTTTCCCCACTCACCTTGTCTTCTTGCAGTTTAATGTGTGGCATGTGCCTTTTTGCTCTCCAGGAGAAGGAGAAAGCACATGAAGGAGCAAGACCCATGAGAGCCATCTTCCTGGCCGATGGCAATGTCTTCACCACTGGGTTCAGCCGCATGAGTGAGCGGCAGCTGGCTCTCTGGAATCCGGTACGCCCTCCCCAGCTTTTCTGCTTGCTTTCACTTGAGTTTTCTGTCTGTTCTGAGCAGGTCTTCCGGTGAGTAAGTAGATTATGGGATTCTTAGTGTAGTTTTCTAAACGCCTGCTCATCTTAAATTGGATGTGAAGTTCTTATCCTCATTGGAGACTTACTGGTAAATGTATTTCAAAGACATACTTTTGATAATCCTGAAGAGGCTGTTGACTATATTTTTTAAAAAGAACGTATGAAGAATCTAGTGTTTTGGATTTGGGAAATAAGTTCATATTTCATAAATAATATGATCAGTTGTTTAAATCAAAATAGTCATGCTTGGGAAAATGTTCATAATTAGCTTAAGTGGGGAAAAATACAACATACATAGAATCAGCTCAATCTCAGTGTGTACATGTGTGGAAAGGAAATAGATCAAAATGATAATAGCTTCTGCCACCCACTGGGCTGTAGGATTTTGGAATATGGAATGATTTTTATGTTCTATTTTATATCTTTCAACTTTTTAAAAGCACACATATTTTATAATTTAAAAAGTACTTTTAAAAAATAAAATAGGGTGGGCACAGTGGCTCATCCCTGTAATACCATCACTTCGGGAGGCTGAGGCAGCTGGATCACTTGAGGCCAGGAGTTGGAGACCAGCCTGGCCAACATGGTGAAACTCTGTGTCTGCTAAAAATACAAAAATTAGCCAGGGGTGGTGGCATGTGCCTGTAATCCTAGCTCTCATGAGGCTGAGGCAGGAAAATCGCTGGAACCTGGGAGGCGGAGGTTGCAGTGAGCCGAGATAGCACTACTGCACTCCAGCCTGGGCAACAGAGGGAGACTCAGTCTTAAAAAAAGAAAAAGAAAACAGTAACAAAGGAGAAGGGCGCTCTCATCATTGTCATGAAATCACATTGATGGGCCGGGCGCGGTGGCTCAAGCCTGTAATCCCAGCACTTTGGGAGGCCGAGACGGGTGGATCACGAGGTCAGGAGATCGAGACCATCCTGGCTAACACGGTGAAACCCCGTCTCTACTAAAAAATACAAAAAACTAGCCGGGCGAGGTGGCGGGCGCCTGTAGTCCCAACTACTCGGGAGGCTGAGGCAGGAGAATGGCGGGAACCCGGGAGGCGGAGCTTGCAGTGAGCCGAGATCTGGTTACTGCGCTCCAGCCTGGGCGACAGAGCAAGACTCCGTCTCAAAAAAAAAGAAAAAAAAAAAAAAAAAAAAAGAAATCACATTGATGTATGCGTGCATTATGTTGTCCAGTCAGTGAAATTTTTAGTGAATTGGATCTCATTTAGCATCCCTGTTGCTGTTTCCATGTATGAGTATTGTATGTGCATAGTTCAAACTTCTATTATTCTAGGAAAATGGCTCGCTTGATTAGGATAGAAGAATGTCTAATAAGGTCATAAAAATTTATTTTTAAAAAAATGTATACACACACATATATGTATTATTATCTTCCCCCCAGAAAAATATGCAGGAACCAATTGCTCTTCATGAGATGGACACTAGCAATGGGGTGTTGCTGCCTTTCTATGACCCTGACACCAGCATCATTTACTTATGTGGAAAGGTAAACAGTAATTTTGATGTTTGGTGGTAAATCCTATAAGTGGAAACATTTATCCTTCAGAGATTTAGAGGAGGGGCAATGTGTTGTATCTGTTTACTTTTTCTAATTTGTGTGTGTATGTTATAAGCTAAGGACAGATAATTTGGTATTTTTTAGGTCTTGAGACTGGACTGTGTGCAGCTTGCCAGTTGTGCAGTGATAACACGCCATGTTCCATACTTTTGACTGAAGCAGGGGTTGGGCTGGAGTGTTGGGGAAAATGCTCCAATCAGGGCGCTCTTGTGAAAAAAAGAAGACACACTGGTGTTTCATTTTCACCTAGCAGTGCTACCTGATTGGTGATTTTAGATTTATCTGTACTTGTGTCAGGGATGGGCAACCAGTTGGCCACATCGAATGCTGAAATTTGTTGGATAACCCTAGATGAGCATGTGTATATTAGTACCACACACCATAGACTTGGAAGGAGAATGGTGCTTTGTGGATGCAAACTTTTGAGGGCCTCAAAGACTCTCCAGAGGGTTCTTGTTTCTGGGGGTTCAGTGCCAGGGCCCTGGGCTTGAAGATACGAGGCCTGACTAAAGCTCAGGGGTGATAACAGTTATAGGGAGACTCCACACTGAACTCCAAAAACCTTCCTCCTGCCTTATGAGCTCAGCATGCCTACACTGTGGGTAGCTTTATGATTTCATTTTTTAAGTGGGAACCTTATAATTCCCCCCACCTTTTTTTGTAGGCTCAATTTCCCTTAGAACTTTTTGTAGTTGAAATAATTTAATAACAGTAGAGCTGTTGTGGTAGTCCCTAGACCTGTTAGATAGCCCTAGCCCTTCGCTGGGTGGTAAAGCTGGTAATGTTTGCTTTTCATAGTTGATTGAGCATGCTGCAGACCTGCTTTACATTTTTATAGGTCATTGTTTTAGAAACAGAGATCTTGTCTGTTTCCTTGAAAGCCATTTTACTGCAGATGTTAACAGGTGTTAAGTACATTTACCTTGCCATTGTTGCCCTTGACTGAATTAAAACAAACAAAATGAGCAGTTACTCAGATATTAGTAACATTAGATGGAAAATTCTTTTGGGTATGCAGAAATGACTAGTAAGGGTTTAGCTTCTTTTCCATTGCTTTAGATATCTCAATCATTGAGACAAATGGAAATCATGAGAACTGGGAGCACTGTTGAGGCATGATACCACCTAGCTATTTTTGTCTTCTTCTTTCTTACATATATGTATATCTCCTCTCTGCCAGACAAGATTGCCATCATTGTTCAGGTTGGTGTAACTGTGTGACAATTATTTGTACTTAGACTAACATATGCTTCAGCACTTAAAGATATCTGACTCTTCTAAGCAAGAAAGTAGTAGAATTGTACACATTGCTATGAGATGGCACATTCTGAGGATACTCACTAAAACTGAGTTTCTTCATTAGAAAAATCTCACTTTTTATCATCAACTCAGTGCCTGGTATTGGTGCCCTTAGGTCTGTGAACAGCATTGCGTTATACTTAAATCAATAATTGCATTCTCAGCAATTCTCTTAGTCTTTGTTTGTTTGTTTGTTTTTCGAAGTTGAATTGCAATGTAGCTGTTTGGCAGAGGCATTAACGTTTTTGCCCTAACCCTGGCCTGGTGCCGAGGCTCAGGGGAGTAAAATTAAAGCCTTTTGTAGGAGGCCAAAGAGACCACTTAAAAGGCATGCTAGCATTTGATAAGTGAGGGGTTACTTTGTGAGGAAAAGAAACTGTCATATGCTTTGGGCAAGCCTCTTTATGAGGAAGAAAAGGTCAGCTACTGAAGTGGGGTCCCAACTAATGCTGGGTTTATAGAGGAAAGAGACACCCACGTAATCCAGAGGTTTCAGTTAACAATCAGACACAGACTTGTCTCTGGTTTCTTACAGGGTGACAGCAGTATTCGCTATTTTGAGATCACGGATGAATCCCCGTACGTCCACTACCTCAACACATTCAGCAGCAAGGAGCCTCAGAGAGGGATGGGTTACATGCCCAAGAGGGGACTTGATGTTAACAAATGTGAGATTGCCAGGTAAAGAATCGAGATTGTCAAGTATTCTAGGTTGGTGTAACTGTGTGACAATTATTTGTACTTAGGCTAGCATATACTTCAGATCTTAAAAATATCTGACCATTCTGAGCAAGAAAGTAGTAGAATTGTACCCATTGCCGTCAGATGGCACTTTCTAAGGATACTCACTAAAACCGAGTTTCTTCATTAATAAAAAATCTCACTTTTTTTTTTTTTTGAGACAGAGTCTTGCTCTGTTGCCCAGGCAGAAGTGCAGTGTTGTGATCTCGGCTCACTGCAACCTTCACCTCCCTGGTTCAAGCAATTCTCCTGCCTTAGCCTTCCAAGTAGCTGGGATTACAGGCACCCACCACCACACCCAGCACATCTCACTTTTTATCATCATTTGAATGCCTGGTGATACCAGAGCAATACAGCTACAAGACATTCTATGAAGCCCATGTCTTTCTATCCTTGTGTGTACTGTGGAATTAGTACCTCATTTCCTGCCCAGATAACTGAAGTGCAGCAATTAAGTGGCATAGCTGGGGTGTATTGCACACCTACTGAAATAGTGAAACGTGCTGGGCTTCATAGAATGTCTTGTAGCTGTATTGCTCTGGTATCACCAGGCATTCAGATGATGATAAAAAGTGAGATGTGCTGGGTGTGGTGGTGGGTGCCTGTAATCCCAGCTACATTTTTAATCTTCAAACTGAGGCCATGGTCAGTGTTCCCTGGTGGGCAAGTAGGGGAGAGCCTGGCTCGGGGATGGAAAAGGGGGCAGTTTTCCTACCCTATGAGTGGAAGAACCAGAATCAGAACTGTATTTGGGGCCCCACTGGTCCTAAAATAGAGAAACCAAAGGTCCTACAGTGGGGCGATAGGTTAGCTTGATTTAGGAAGTTCAGCTATGATTTAATTTCTACCTCTCTGTACTACTTCTGATTTTTAAAAAATTCATATTCTAAATGCTGGGCTTCCTAAGGGACAGGCTTTTTTCTCATGCTAGTCAACAAATGTACCCTCTGAGACTCAGTGACCACTAGCCATTTCAACCAACAGAATAATTAGCATTACATCATCACATGTAGGGTCATACCAAACATTTGTATAACACTGTGTTTATACGGACTTTTAAAAACTTGCTGTTCTGGTCTCACAATTAAAGAATTGATGCTTATGTCTTTCAAAATAAAAGTAAAAGAATTTTTATAAGCCCCCTTTTTATATTAATCTCTAGTAAAAATACAAAAATTAGCTGTGTGTGGTGGTGGGTGCCTGTAATCCCAGCTACCTGGGAGGCTGAGGCAGGAGAATCCCTTGAACCCGGAAGGTGGAGGTTGCAGTGAGCCGAGATGGTGCCACTGTACTCCAGCCTGGGCAACAGAGTGAAACTGTCTCAAACAAACAAAAACAAACAAACCAAAACTTTCTATGGGAGTTTTTGTTTGTTTGTTTTAGTTAGAATAATGAAGGAAAGCTGTTACAGATAATTGAAAATTGTGGTTTAAACCAAACTAATCAAAATGTGGTTCAAAATAGACTGAATTCGAGTTTATGATTACATCCAGTATTTCAAAACACATTTGTTGTCATCTAAAAGTTCCACATACTATAAACACAGTTGTTTGGAATGTCTCCGATTTATGAAGTGTTTCTTGAGCATTTATTATATGGCAGGCACTGTGCTAAATATGCTACTTGCTACCTCTTACTTTTCATAACAATCCTATGTGGTAGGTGTTGCTTTTATCCCCGTTTTATGGATGAAGAACTTAAGGCTTGCTGAGGTTGTCTCACACTCATGGGTTTTAGTAGTACAGCTGGAAGTCAAAGCCAAGTCAGTCTTTTTATTCGCTATACTAACCACAGAATTTTCATTAAATCGGTCTTTAAAAATGTTTTTGGGCCAGGAGTGGTGGTTCATCCTCTAATCCCAACACTTTGGGAGGCCAAGGTGGGAGCATCACTTAAGCCTGGGAGTTCAAGAGCAGTATGGACAATCTAGTGAGACCCTGTCTCTACAAAACATTAAAAAAATTAGCCAGGTGTGGTAGTATGTACCTGTGGTCCCAGTTACTCCAGAGGCTGAGGTGGGAGGATTTGCTTGAGCCCAGGAGGTCAAGGCCTCAGTGAGTTTGTGCCACTGCACTCCAGCCTGGGCGATAGAGCAAGACCCGGTCTAAAAAAAAAAAAAAAAAAAAAAATTGTTTTTGGTTTATTTGGGACTCTTGGTTTTTGGTTTAAATAGTAAAGAGGCACATTTGACACAACCTTCCCTTTAAAGAGGACGATGGTTTTATAAACCTTTACCACTCTGAGCTCTACTCAGCTTTTGTTCCCCTGATGCGTTAGAGCAATGTATCTGCCAGGTTGTCTTCAATGGACTCCTGCCCAGTATCAGATGCCAAAGACTGCAGGTTTCCAGGAGAAATGAGTTTCACTGGTTTTGCATATTTGATGTGGCCGTGTCTTCTCTGACTTAAACTCTTGGAATTCAAAAAACATTTCACCAGCAGCATTGACGCCCACACTCAACTCCCCCCTTGCACACCAGCCATTTGATCTGGTGATCTGGTCAGAATGCTCACTAAGGCCACCTCTTTTGCCAGGAGCTTTAGAGAGATTTTTTTATTGTTTCCCATCTTGACTGACAAAGAAAATTGGCTTGACCTTATCAGAGTCATCATAAGAGAAGTCATTTCTGGTCTGTTTAGTTCTCTTGTACAATACAAACAAAAATGTTTTACCTTTCTTCCCCATTACAGAGCTCTTTGCTCCCTTCTTCCAATATTACAGTGCAAGTTGCTTTACATTCTCTTTCCACATTTTGGATAGTTTCACATTTTTTCTTGAGTGTCATGTACGAGGTGGTTTGCTTGGAAGGGAAAATCATAATCCTACGATTTTTTTTGTTTGTTTTCTAAAAGTCATATTTATACTTACACATGTTCAACCACCTCAAGCTGGCAGAAGACCTCGTACCCACGTTGCATTGTAGATACAGTCTAACAGATGTGTGTTCTTTCCTGTATGTTGACATGGTAATTTTTTCACAAGTGAGTCAGTTTCAGTGTTGCTATTATTTCTACCAGTTTGTCTGCCCCCCAGATAATTGGCATCATACATACACAAGACCTCTACTCATGGTTCTTGTCTCCAGTCTGCCATTTCCTAGCATAGTGACTCTCAGCTTCCGTTCTGTCATCTGTCAACTAGGAACACTAAGTTCTGCCTATTCCCAGGGTGGATCAGATGCAGGGATGGGTAAAGAGGCACTTGACATTTCAGACAACATTGTAGAAAACTCATTATTCATCCTGTTAGTCAACCTCATATTTCACTAAATGCAACTTTGCCTTTATTTCCCCTCTGAAGATTCTTCAAACTTCATGAGAGAAAGTGTGAACCTATTATCATGACTGTTCCCAGGAAGGTGAGTGCTCAGTTTTCTAGACAATCCATGTTTTAAACAAATGTAAAAATGAAATTCAAAAATCCCAGGCCTTTCTTCTTCCTTACCCGTGGGTGCCAAATGTCTCTTGTAGTCTGACCTTTTCCAAGATGACCTGTATCCTGACACAGCGGGGCCAGAGGCCGCGCTGGAGGCAGAAGAGTGGTTCGAGGGCAAGAATGCAGACCCAATCCTCATCTCCTTGAAGCATGGGTATATTCCAGGCAAAAACAGGGATCTCAAGGTGGTCAAGAAGAACATTCTGGATAGCAAGCCCACTGCAAACAAGAAGTGCGACCTGATCAGCGTCCCCAAGAAAACTACAGACACAGCCAGTGTGGTGAGGACCACTGACTGGAGTGCAGGAGTGCTTGGCTGGTTCGGGCTTTATCGTCTGGAAAGCCCTTGTGGTCCAGGGCGTCGGCGAGTACTGTCCCAGCTGGGTGCACGGGGGTTTTCAGTAAATGAAAAAGTGGGAGAAGGTCCTTGGTCACGTGATGGTGGTGGTTTGTGGCCACACTTGCCTCCTTTAACAGAGTTAAAGCTCCTTTAGCCCCATTAAAGGAACCAAGTGTGGCCACAAACCACCAAGATTTGGATAGGTATCAATCTTCCTTCTCTGATTTGGGTAGAAATAAAATATCATGGGAGCATGGGGTCATAGGCACCAGGGAGAGGAAGTCCCTGGAAGGAGGGAGTGGCAAGTGTTCAGATGTAGCTAAGTGGTTACAACAGAAGGATCTGGCTGTGTGGGGTTGGCAACAAGGGGGATTTAGGCAAGAGCCCTTTGGGGTGAAGGGAATCGAGCCTGCCTTTGACTCGCTGTGGCCACTGGAGAGTGCTGCTGTTGCCAGGAGAGCAGGTTCTGGGTAAGAGAGGAGGAGTGGACACACAGGGCAAGGGTTTCCCTCCCAAGAAGGAGCCTCCCTCACAGATGGCAGGAGCTCTGTAGCCTCTGGGAGAGTCAGCCCTCGCTCTGGTCAGATAGAAGTTACTCTTGATGGAATGATTGGGGTGGTTGTGATGCAGGGCACTCTTGAAGGAGCCTGTTTTGTCCTATAGTCTAATTGGGACCCAGGAGACCCTTTATTTGAGTAAATGCACAGGCTTCGGGATCAGAAGTGGCACTGTGACACTGTGACACAGTCGCTTTGCCACGGGGTTTCAGATAGATCGGCCAGTGCTCATTGGGTTCAAAGCCCCAGATGCAGTAGGGCTTTGACGTCTCTTTTCAACTTGGTAACTATGGCTTGCCGTTTGCAAAACAGAAAACTGCATTTTGTATCTTACAAGTTTTGAACTGTGTTGAACTTTGTTTACTGCATTTTAATCACTGCCTCCTTTTTTTTGTTTGTTTTCTTAGCAAAATGAAGCCAAGTTGGATGAGATTTTAAAAGAGATCAAATCTATAAAAGACACAATCTGCAATCAAGATGAGCGTATTTCCAAGTTAGAACAGCAGATGGCGAAGATAGCAGCCTGAAGGTCCCACCCCCACCCCTACAAAAAAATGGGAGCAAGAACTTGTGCTTGGGAGCTGGTTGTTGGTGTGGTCCTAGGGAGGGCGGAAAGGGAGGCACTGCCATTTGGAGACATTCCATTTCAGAGTTGTCAACCAGCCATAGGCCACATTCCAGTAAGAACTCAATTTGTCTCCCAAATTTGCAGAAACAAAACGTGATTTAAAAGCTGAGCTTTTTATCAGAAAGCTTTTTTGATGTTTTAAGTGTTATGTGACTTGTTGAACTTTTTAAAAAGTGCTACTTTTAAAATCCCAGATACTCTGAATTTTAGAAAACAAACTAATTCTGATTGTGTCGTGCCCAAGTACCCTTTTTTTTTTTAAACGAATAGGGACCAATGCCACATTGCTTTTTATATTTCTTTCTTTTTTAATGTTGCCAAAACCAAAAGTAGCTTTGTTTTCCTTTGTATTTTGCTACTTTGCAGTATTTGTGTGTGGTTTTTTTTCCTTAATTTGAAAGGGACAGCACTGTGTATGTTTATAAACTAAATGAAAATAAGATATTATTTTGTATAAACATTCATCTGAGAACAATCAAAGCAGTAGCCACATGGTGCTGGCTCCTTTGCAGCACAAACCTGGTCATTTTGATGACTGTACAACAGGAAGACTTGAAAAATCACGTGGATTCATATTACCACCGCTCTCATTTCATGGAGTCTTCTGATCAAAAAAACTCACATCGTATTTCTTCCTTTCCTTTCTCTTTTCTAGAAATCGGGTGTTTGTACCAGAATGGAATTTTGCTTCTTGGTTATCCTGTGCTTCAGATGATTATAATCTAACCCAAACTAGCATGTGTTTCTGCAGTTTGTTACACACCTAGGATCTATTGCATTCATCACTTTAAACATCATGTTTCAGGTTTTGGTCAATACTTGACAAGGGTGCCCGGGACAGGAAGACGTGTGTACTGCTGAGTGTTCGTTCTTGCCCTTTTCAGCAGCTTGCCCAGCTCTTGAGTACAGTGGTGGGGACTAAAAATGAGGGCATTCGGAGAGGGGTATTTGCCCTGGGTGATCCTGTGTCCCCGTGCTGTCCCCATGCTATGTTGGAGGAGGAAGTGGCTCTTCTTCCACCAACAAAGCTCCTGCTCTACCCTCTTCCTCACATGTGCTGCGACCTGTCTCAGGGCTCTCCCAGCCATTCCTTCTTTCCTGCCTGCCTTTTAGCTCTAACCACATTAAGCTAAGATGAGGCCAGAGGGTGCGATTGAATGAATATTGAGACTGAGGAGAATGATCGAGAGTGAAGCAGAAACAGGAACGCAGACCTCTGCTGTAGCTTTAATGTGTACAAACGTGTCCCTCTGCACAACTAATCTGCCCCACCTCTCCATCTCTCACCAAGGCTGCATCAAAGCACAGAGGCTCCCCGGACTTGGAGGGGGCCAGAGACTGAGCTCTGGTTGCCTGTTCATTCCTCGGTTAGCTAGAACTTTGCCCCATTTCCAATTTCTTATAGTACATGCTTGGGAAACAAGATGTAAGGAGCCTCTGTTTTGGAAGGGCTGTCTGTGATTGAACGTGAAATGTGTAGTGCCATTGGGACCATGAAGGGAATTCTTGCACATGCTCGTGCTGGTGTGGGCGTGGGACTGGTTGGAAACGTCTGTATTCAGGGAGCCAGGGTGAGGGCAGAGTGTGGTGGCAGCTGAACTTGGAGTAATGCCCGTATAGAAAAAGGACCATGTTCTTATCCAGCCAATATTGGGAGTGCTGTCTCCACAATTTCAGGGCATCTGAATGTTTGATGTGGTTTCGTGTGTGTGTATGTGTGTGTTTAATATTGAAGTGGATCATGAGATGTAAAGAAAACAATAATGACAATGAGTTATATTCAAACCTGTATTTGTTTCTTTATCAGTGTAATCTGCTGAGGACCTTTGTGTCTAAGATTCAGAAATGTTTTAAGGTTCTGATATCGAATTAATGAAGTAAACAAAGTTGTTGTTGATGGTGGTGAAACACCGTAGGGCATGTGGTTCAAAGAGAAGCAGGAGGCCAAGGGAAAGTTACCCTGATATTAGTTTGTAGCTTATGACTTATTTAATGAATAAGCCCAGCCAAGCTCAGAGTAGGCGCCCAAAGCATTGTGGATTATTTTCCTGTTTTGTCTTTTTTTTTTTTTTTTTTTTTAAAAAAAGCCCTGACATCCCGCAAGAGGACAGTGAATTATTCCTACGTCGGCTCTTATAGAGTGGCCATAGTGTTCTGTCAAAACACTTGCTTCCATTTTCAGAGATAAAAATCATTGATTACAAAATGGTGTTTGTGTTTATTTCACACCTTGGCTGTCTGTGAGGCAGCCCCCACCTCTCTGCCTGACATAGCTTCTCTGACTTTGGTGGATGAGCACGGAGGCATACTTCTCGCTGGGGGTGAGTACAGGGGAAGCGCGTGCGGGTGGCTCAGCTCAAGTGCAAGTGAGGTCTCCAAGCCAGTTAAGCACTGTGTTTTGGCTTCCAACAGACCTGGGCCTTTGGATCCTGCCTCAGACCTTTGCCAGCGGTGTGTCCTGGGATGGGGTTCCTAATCCCTGTGAGTCCCTTTTCTTGCGAGGAGGATGATAATTCCACGTAGTTCAGATGAGAGGAATACCTGTGTGGCCACACAAAGAACCCTCGCTGCATGGCTGCCACTGTTCTATTATACTATGAGTTGATTTCCTGACAGAGCCTTTGAAAGCAATTTTTCTTCAGTAGAAGCAATATTCTCTTGGCTCAGCTGTGACTTTTATTCCAGCAGGCTTCTAGGGTCAGTTGAATTGCAGGGCTTCCCTTTTGAACTATGGCATTGTCTCGTGACATTTCAGTGATTATAGCAAAGAATTTCCCACTGTTTGCTTTTTCTGAATGTTTGTGAATATGATGAATAGTCAGCATAAAGCTCCCCTTCCTCAAAGACCTTATCTTAAAGTTGCTTTAGTCTGTGAGAAGAATGGCAGCCATGTTCTTAGTCCACCCGTGGCTGCAGGAAGTAGAAGCTGGCAGGGCTCTCTGTAGACCCGAGGTGCCCGCAGTCAGCCGGGAGACGCGTGGTAGTCTGTTTATGACTAACTTGTTTTCTCACTCGGGCCACCTTGATTCTTTGCCAGAAGACCTGAAGGTCAGCATGCTGGCCCCAGACAGACAGCCAGACCTCGTCTGGGGGGAACTTCCATTTTTTTTTTAAGGTCACTTCCCTTGCTGTACTTGGTATTCTACATCCAGAAAAACTCTTTGTTGGCTCTTAAGAATCTGTTAACTCTAAGTGGCCCCTTCTCTTTCTGCTGGCACATTAAAGTATCCCAGTGCTGGCGGTGGGTCACGGACATAAGTCACTGTCAAGGGCACACCTTTCCTGCTTCAGATGGGCAACCCTTGATGTCCAGGCTGGACAGTGCCCTTTGTGCTCTTTTGTTCACTAAAAAGAAGTCCCTTGCCAAAGAATGTAGGGGTGGCAGTTCTTTCCTGCGAGAAGGGGGTATGTGCGGGGTGGACAGCCTTTCCAGAGGGCAGTCTGGCAAGTGTATCAAAAGCCTTAAATGTTTTCTTAAGACCCAGGGTTCCCACCTTTGGAAATTTTGTCCCAGGGAACTAGTGGGAAGTATGTTCAGGAATTAGAAGAGTAAAATCAACTCTGCAGAAGGGGGTCAGTAAGTTACTTGTCATATTCATATGTTATAATACTGTTTCGTTATTTAAAGTCATTTAAAAAGAGTATTGAGGCCAGATGCTGTGGCTTAAGCCTGTAATCCCAGCACTTTGGGAGGCCGAGGCGGGCGGATCACGAGGTCAGGAGATCAAGGCCATCCTGGCTAACACAGTGAAACCCTGTCTCTACTAAAAATACAAAAAAATTAGCCGGGCGTGGTGACGGGCACCTGTACTCCCAGCTACTCGGGAGGCTGAGGCAGGAGAATGGCGTGAACCCAGGAGGCAGAGCTTGCAGTGAGCCCAGATCGTGCCACTGCACTCGAGCCTGGGCAACAGAGCAAGACTCCGTCTCCAAAAAAAAAAAAAGAGTATTGAATAGGAAAGATTAAAAAAAAATAGTAAAATAGAGTCAATTCCAACTTGGGTTTAAAATATATACCTACCTAGGTTGAAGGATGAAAGTATATTATTTCTGGGTGCTGGATGTCATTACCAAGTTTTTTCTGTGTATTCCAAGTGCCCTACAGTGGACTGTGTTGCTGATGTCAGCAGAAAAAGTAAAAGTGTGTTTACAAAGTAATTCTCATCAGCTCTCTACCCCATGGAGTCACTCTACAGTAAATGATGTTAGTTGGCTTATCCATTTAGAAGTAAGATGGGGAAGAAAGTGAAGTCCGTTGGACCTCATAAGAACATTCAGGACCAGAACTTCTAGTGAGAAGTGTAGGTTTCCTAATACAGATATGTAAGACCACCCCAGAACAGATGGTTTGTGACAAACTTTTTAAAGGATATATGCATATACAGTGTATACTTATGTGTGGAATAAATACCAGAAATGTTGTTATTGCTATAGGGAAGTAAAGTTGTGTGTAATTTCTATTTAATCCTATTTTTCTGAATTTATACGTTTCCTATAAATATATTTATTCCCAGAAAGGCATTGTTAAAATTAATGTATTAGTGGTAAATTAATAATTATTAAGATAAGCATAAATCAGTGGAGATGTTTGAAATGGTGCAGCAACATTTGGTTAGCTGTGGGGGCAGCAGGGACACCAATATACATTCTTAATGGGAGTCCACAGTTAAAACCTTTTCTTTTTCTATTTAGAAGAAAGTAAGTCCCTTTTAATCTACACTTCAGACAAGAGAAAAAAAATGTAAGCCCTAAAGCAATGCAATACATCACAAAAGAAAAGACAGATTGGCTATATAAAAATTAAATTATGTAAGACTTTAATACAGCAGAAAATGAAGGTCATCGGAACTGGGAAATATGTTTTCTTCCAATATAGTAAGGGCTAAGTATACTTGGATATGCTTCATCTCAGCTGCAGCTGCTGCCTCTGTTTGAAACGTGACGTGCGAAATGTTAAGTCCCAGGCAGCTGATGTGCAGATGGCAGCCATCCTCGTCCCTCCTGTGGGAACCGAGTCCACCAGCAAATGGCTTATTCTCAACTTCGAACTTTGGGGCGTGGGGTGGGGGTGTGTTCACTAGGCGACGCTGTCCGTGTTGTGCCGGGTGAAAGTTCCCCTGTGGCGAGTGTCAGGAGGGCTGGGTGGGAGATGGGAATTACTGCACATCCAAGATCCTTGAAGATAAGGTGGCTGCTGAGTTGGTTGGATTGGCTAAAATGTGGAGGAAGGTGAGTTTAGAGAGGCAGATGGGATCCTTCAAATTCATTGTAGTTGGCGTTTAATTCATGTGAACGAAAATGGGTAAGAGGGCAGATTTTAGGATCCTGAGTTTAGTGAGTGGCAGATAGAGGGTGAGGCACACGGGTCCCTGACAGGCTTCATGGTGAGGGGCTAGAAAGCAATGTCGGGGCCATTGCCTAGGGAGCCTGAGGGCAGAAGTCAGAGGAGGAAGTTATTCCACCTCAGGACTCAACTTGGAAGACAAGTAAACAGGTCTCTTCTGCTGTCAGAAAAAATCTGTACACTTGAGCTTGGGCACTCACCACTGGGTGCTTAGTTTTGTTCTTTGAGTAGCTTCCTCACACTGATCTCAAAGAGTAAGTGGACTTTTAGGGAAGGACTTTCTGGTGGGTTTGGAACAGAACTGGGGAGAAGTGGCTCAGACAAAGGCCCGCAGGCAGCTGTGGGAGCAGAGAAAGCTTTGGGCTGCCAGAGAGGAGCAGTCATCTGTGTCTTCGAGGGGAAGAGCAGGGAGCAGGCCTAGTTACAGTGGAAAGGGGTCACACACAGGGTGCCTGGGCCCCGGAAATGCTGTGGAACGCGGTCAGGGGGCTGGTTGCCAAGGTTGTCCAGGCTCCTCTCCACTGGGTGCCTCTCAGGCCCCCAGCAGCAGGGCTCCCTTTCCAGAAGCCATGTACCTCTCATCACCCATTTCCTAATCTCCTCTCCCCCACTAGGTAGGGTTGGATTCATCTTGGCATTCACTGGGTGAGAATTTATATTTACAGTGAGAGTGTCACGGGGCTGGAGAGAACTGTAGTGCAGCAAGTGACCCCTGGTCCAGTCAGGAGAGGTACTCAGGCTGATGCTCAGTGCCCTGAGGGGGTTCAGCAACAACATCCAAGCTTGGGGGCTCTAGTGATGAGGTCTGAGAACTAGGAAGTGCCCCCTCCATGACAGGGAGCTGTTGCAGCTTCATTTCCGTGCGGAGATGCTATTTGGGTTGTGGAAGTTGGAATAATACCTCTTGGTGAACAAAATCCTGGGCTGCTTATCACCATCCCCACCTACAGCTCCCCAAATGCAAAATGAGTTCTTATCGCCCTAAGCAGTGTCTTCAAGAGGCAGTGGCCCAGAATGCCTCATAAGCCACAAGGTGGAGATTCCATCTGGGGATCTGGCCACCTGTCAGGTGCCTCCCCATGTAGATACCAGTCTAGTGTCTGAACAGCCTTGTAACTGGTTTCTCTGCCTCCAGCCACCTGTTCCCTGTTTTGCTTCTAGAGTGATGTTTTCTGTCAAAGTCTCTGAAGGAGATACAAGTGAGTATCCCTTTTGTCTACAGGAGGAAGTTCATGCTCTTCTACCTCTGAGCCTCCTTGACTCCTGTCTCTTCTGTCATATCCCACACCCAGGCTCTTGTTTCACAGTGCGTCCATATCCCAGCTACTTCTCACACCTCCACGGTGACTCCCCTAGCCTGTGCTCCCATCACTTCTGCGTGGACAGAGCCTCTGTATTAGCATTCTCCAGAAGAAGAGAACCAATAGGGTCTGTCTGCATGAGGGAAGAGGAGAGATCGGGATGTATTATAAGGAATTGACTCACATGATTATGGAGGCTGCTAAGCTCCAAGATCTGCAGTCAACAAACCAGAGACCCAGGAGAGCTGAGTTTTTCAGTTCAGATCAGAAAACAACTAAAAACTGAGGTCCCAGCTTGAAGGCAGTCAGGCAGGAGTAATTCTTTTTCTTTTTTTCTTTTTTTTTGAGATGGGGTCTCACTCTGTCTCCCAGGCGGGAGTGCAGTGGCATGATCTTGGCTCACTGCAGCCTCTGCCCCCTGGGTTAAGCAGTTCTCCTGCCTCAGCCTCCCAAGTAGCTGGGACTACAGGCATGCGCCACCACACCTGGCTAATTTTTGTATTTTTAGTAGAGACAGGATTTCCCCATGTTGGCCAGGCTGGTCTTAAACTCCTGACCTCAGGTGATCTGCCCACCTTGGCCTCCCAAAGTGTTGGAATTACAGGCGTGAGCCACCGCACCCGCGAGGAATTTCTTCTTACTCAGCCTTTTTGTTCTATTCAGGCCCTCAACGGAATGGATCCGCCCACCCACACCAGAGGGAGCAACCTGCTCTACTCAACCCACAGATTCAAATGTTCATTTCATCCAGAAAACCCTCACAGACACACCCGGGGTAACGTGTCACCAGATATTTGGGCACCCAATTGCCCAATCAAGTTGACAAGGTTAACAATCACAGCTTCCTAACCCAGCTTCCCCCAGCCATTTGAATCTGTTCTCAGAGCTGCAGCCATAGTCACCTTTTCAGGTATTAAGGCGGGGGAAGGCATGCTAAGGCCCATGGGCTAACTCCAACCTGCCGGAAGCTTCTTTGTAGCCCACGAGCTAAGAATGGTTTTTATATTTTTAAATGGTTGGGGGAAAAACAAGATTTACTGACAAGTAAAAAATGATACGAAATTCAGATTTCAGTGTCCATCAGTAAAGCTTATTGGAACACACCATGCCTTGTCTGTGGCTGCTTTTGCTCTATACTTGAAGAGTTGAGTAGCTGCAACAGAGATTGTAGGCCACAAAGCCTAAAGTATTTACTGTGTAGCCCTTTAAGAAAAAGCTCGTTGACCCCTGTATCTAAGGCTTCAAACCCTCCGTGGTTTCCCATCCCACTCAGAATAAAAACTAAATCCTCACCACTAGCTTAGGAGGCCCTGTGTTGCCTGCCCTGCCGCCCCTCATCCTCTCCTGATGTTCTCTTGTGTTCAGGAGGCCTCCTACTTCTGAGCTTCGCATGTGCTGTTCTCTCAGGAGTGCCCATCCTTTCCCCACCTCCAGTGTCTGCCCTTCCCAGCATTTCATCTGACCCCCATACGTAAATAGTGCCCGTAGCACCCTAGTGCCACTGATAGCTGATCTATCATCTCATAGGAGTTTTGACTGTCTTCCCTGAATTGAATATAAGCCGCATGAGGACAGGCACTGGTTTCCTTCACCAGGATCCCCAGAATCTGGCATGATGTGTCAATCAGTACTTACTGAATGACTGAACAGTTGAAAATATAGACATTATCTGGGATGGGAATACATATTGCATTATCTGCCCAGCAGTGCTTTTCTCACCGAATAAGACTGTCCCGGACCACAGTCAACTCCAGGTGACCTGTCAGCCCCTTGGAGCCACCATCAGTGGCATCAGATCTGGGTTTTCCTTTATGGGGGCCTTGGAGTTGGGGAAGCCAGGCAGCACACAGGAAGAGCAGGTACACAGTGATGAAGAGGGCTTCTGGGTCCCTGTAGCTCCCCAAGTCCATGCCTAAGGTCCAGCTTTATTTCTGATCTTAAATTCCAGGAAATATCCCAGGACTCCTATTGCTAGGCGCCTGGCCTTCTCGAACAACACCAAGGTTTCTCCCCTAAAGACCCCTTACCAGGGGTCTTTGAGGCCAGGTGATTGAGGATGTCTGCCAGAGGCATGCATTCCTCCAGCCGCTACCCTCTGGGGAAGAATCATAGAGTCTGGAGTACATTTCTAACATTTGCTTGCCCTCTGGCCTTCCAGGCCTGGGACAAGCAGCGCTGGCCACCCCCAGCCCAAGCAGACCCAGTGAGCTGGGGAGCCCCTGTTTTCTTCCGCTCGAGAAATGGCTTCATGCTGCAGTCTCCAGCCCAGAAACTGGTTGCTAGTGCCACCCAGATTGGCAACCAAAATCTGGGGCCGAAAGTAAGCTCCCCAGAGCTCTGTTCCCATTTGAGAAAGGGAATTGAATCCTGGCTGGACCAGGCCCACAGTGGACCATTTCCCCTTTGGATGATTCAAATCAGCAAGCTGTAGCCCCGAGAGCCCGCCTCGCAGCAGGAGAGCGGGGGAGGGCAGGCAGTTGGGCGTGACTTCCCCTCCCTTCTGGGCCTTGCTTGCAAGGAGCTCTGTTCTTATTCTATTTCATGAGACCGTTGCTTTCATTCAAACAAAAGGTCCCATTGTGAGTAAAATGAAAAGACCACTGCCCTGAGAAACAAGTGGCACAACCAGCAAGACTCTTGCTTTCCTCGGAGGAAGGAACGGGCTTTGCAGTCTGGCTGGGCTCCAGTCTGCCTGTGCCCTCCTGCGCCACCTCAGAGCCTCAGCTTCCTCAGAGGGATCATGACCACTGGGAAGGGAGGTGGGATTCTATGAGCGACGCCACCCCTTTTTTCCCCATTTTTCCCCATTTTTAGGGAAGCGGACACAGGTTCTCATAGGAAGCCAGCACCTTGTCAGGGAGGGATAACTTCCTGGCAAGTTACACATAGATTATAAAATCTCAGGCCATACCTGGCCTGTCAGTTACAGTCCTTGCCACATATTTCCAGCATTCCACAAATGTTTAATTTTTCATTTTCTTTAATGACTGTACTGTTGACCAACCTAAGCTTGGTAAATACCAGGCTGAAGTTAAGTTGCGCTGGCTTTTGGCACCCAAGACTTCCTCTCTTTGTCTCTGGAGTGTGAGGCTTTCTTACAGCTGTGCTTGTCACTGGTGGGAACGGCCCCCCACCCCGAAACAGCAAAGAAGCAAAACGCAATTCAATAGGCCACTGCATACATGCAGCTGTGCAGGCTGTGGTGGTGCCTCTTGGGACTGGGGGCCACCATGAGGTTGCAGGCATTTTCATCCATCAGCGAATGGAAGGAAGACTGAATTTAGTGCACAGATGATCATTTAAGTATAAGGAGGTTATAGGTTGTTTGTTTGAATACCAAATCTCTAGTTGCTCAGGATCCACATGTGAGAGAGCTCCAAGTAGGAGCCCAGTGAGCCATGTTTTTGCTTTAACATGGGGCTGTTCCAACAGTAGCAGGCCGTTAGTTACAACCAGGAGCACATTTTTCCCAGAAGACCCATAAACAGCCCTTGCTTCCCAGGCTAGCCCACTAGTGGGCTCCAGTGGAGAGAGGAACCTAACACCTACTGTCTTTGCTGATTGCAATTCCTGCTCTACACCCCAAATAGCTCACATTGAGAGGAGGTGGGGAGCATTGGGTCCTCTTAGACCAATCACAGCAGGCAAGTTCTGCAAGGAGGAGCTGGAATCATTTATATATCGAACCAATATTTATTGTGATTGAATGCAGGCTCTTTCATAGGACACCCTAGGTTCAGACTCTGGCTTAGCCACTAACCAGCTCTGTGACCTTAGGCGAGTTACTTAAGCTCTCTGGAACTTTTTTTTTTTTTTTAATCTACAAAATGGGGATACTAATAGCAAACTACCTCATAAGGCAGTTGTAACAATTAAACAAATTAGTAGACCAGGCATGGTGGCTCATGCCTATAATCCCAGCACTTTGGCAGGCAGAGGCGGGTGGATCACTTGAGGCCAGGAGCTTGAGAATAGCCTGGCCAACATGGCAAAACCCTGTCTCTACTAAAAATACAAACATTAATGGGGCATGGTAGTGAGTGCCTGTAATCTCAGCTACTAGGGAGGCTGAGGCAGGAGAATCACTTGAACCCAGGAGGCAGAGGTTGCAGTGAGCTGAGATCGTGCCGCTGCACTCAGCCTGGGAGATAGAGCGAGACTCTGTCTCAAAAAAAAAAAAAAACAAAAACAAAATGTGAAATAGACATCATTATATACATTTTTCTTTTTCTTTTTTTCTTTTTTTTTTTTTTGAGATGGAGTTACCCAGGCTGGAGTGCAGTGGCCGGATCTCAGCTCACTGCAATCTCCGCCCCCCGGATTCACGTCATTCTCCTGCCTCAGCCTCCCGAGTAGCTGGGACTACAGGCGCCTGCCACCTCGCCTGGGTAGTTTTTTGTATTTTTTAGTAGAGACGGGGTTTCACCATGTTAGCTAGGATGGTCTCGATCTCCTGACCTCGTGATCCACCCGTCTCGGCCTCCCAAAGTGCTGGGATTACAGGCTTGAGCCACCGCGCCCGGCCTATATACATTTTTCTATATACAAATACAGAAAAGAAAATATATTTGAAAGGAAAGGGCCATTCATAATTATGCCACGCAGAGATAGGCACTGTGAGCATTTCTTTCAGTCTGTCCTCTCAGCACCCAAGCACACGTGAATTATGCTGCTTATATACTTCTGTACCCTCTCTTTTCTACCTAACAGGTCTTGAGCGTTTTATAAGCATTCAATATAAATATGACTTGCGGCCGGGCGCGGTGGCTCAAGCCTGTAATCCCAGCACTTTGGGAGGCCGAGACGGGCGGATCACGAGGTCAGGAGATCGAGACCATCCTGGCGAACACGGTGAAACCCCGTCTCTACTAAAAAATACAAAAAACTAGCCGGGCGAGGCGGCGGGCGCCTATAGTCCTTGCTACTCGGGAGGCTGAGGCAGGAGAATGGCGTAAACCCGGGGGGCGGAGCTTGCAGTGAGCTGAGATCCGGCCACTGCACTCTAGCCCGGACGACAGAGCCAGACTCCGTCTCCAAAAAAAAAAAAAAATATGACTTGCCTGCCTGCATCACATTCCATCAAGGGACAGGTTTCTGTAGTATGGGAGTCTGTGTTTTTTCCCAGTATTTCTCTTACCTCAGATATCATTGCTTCAATCTTGGAAGACATCTTGAGTATTTTTTTCTGGGCTTCGTTCCTAGAAGCAGAAATGTGTTCACTTTGAATCTTTGACTCTCACAGATGTTAGGTGCGGTGAAGTGTGGTTTTACGGTCTTCATACAGACGACATACACCAAATTTCTCTTAGCAATATTTGCTCCTCTGAGAAGGAAATTTCGCTGCTCAAGTCTCACCTTGAAATAGGTGAGCTGGGTGTGGCGGTGCGCGCCCATAACAGCTATTGGGGAGGCTGAGGCAGGAGGATGTCTTGCTTGAGACCAGGAGTTTGAGGCTGCAGTGAGCTATGATCACGCCCCTGCACTCCAGATTGGGCCACAGAGCAAGACCCTGTCACACACACAGAAGAAATAGCTTACCTGCCACTAAGCTACTCCTTTTTCCTTACATATAGTACTTGCTGATGTACCAGAGCTCACCGTTCAGCCCACACCATCCCAGGCTAGGGGTTAAGATCAAGAGCTTTATTCCGTCTGCCTGGACTTGAGTCCTGGCTCTGCCATTACTCTGTGTGACCTTGAGCAAGGCACATTCTCCCTCTGAGCTTCAGTCCCTCGTTTCTAAAGGCAGCTTCAAGGATTATATGAGCTGATACATGCAGAGCACCTACCACAGGGCCCGGCATTGACCACAGGCTCAGGAAATGTTAAACGTTTGTGTTGTGAGGCTTTGCAGATGATGAAACTATTCAACTCTGCTGCTGCAACGTGAAAGCAGCCAGAGGCGATGTGTGTACACCAATGAGTGTGGCTGCGTCCCAAGAAAACTTTATGGAAACGGAACCTTGAGTTTCACACAGTTTTTATGCATCACAAAACATTTTCCAACCACTTAAAAATGTAACCACCATTCTTAGCTCACAAGCTGCAGAAAACCACGTGGCAGTCTGGAAGTGACAGACAGCTTGCAACCGCTCACCTCCCCTCATCAGAGAGTGACCTCCAGGCAGACTTGGGTCTGTTTAGAGTTTCTCAGTCCCCTGTCCCTGAAGACTGGCTATTTCCAAACCTGCTGGGGAAGGGTGTGGGGCCTGGGTTCTAGGGGTCTCACTTCCCCTCTTGTGGCTTCAGTTTCCCCGTCTGTGCAGGCAGGGTGAGCTTTTGGCTCTTTCTAGCTGCATCTTCCTAAGGTGACTGAGACTGTGTCATGGCAAACACCTGCTGGGTTTCTGGTTTTCATTTTAAAATAACCTGTGTGCAAGGCAAGATATGAGTATCTTTCTGTACATGTCCTGAGCCCCTGCCTGGTGCAAAGCTGCAGGGCAGACCCTGGGAGACCCCCTATTTCCTCCCTTCCGGACGTGTCTGGGTATTCTCAGGCCTCCCAGCCTTTGCCTCTGCTGTGCTCTGTGCCTCGGCTGCCCACCTGGCTTGTCATCGCAAGTGCCACTTCTTGGAAGCTCCTCCTGTTAACCTCCCTCCCCCACCCAGGATGGAAGGAGAGGCCCCTCCCTTGCTTACCGCAGGATGGCACTCACTGCGCTGTGTCATTGTGGCATAATGCTCCATTGACTTGTTTACTCGCCAGCCTCCCCAGCAGATGAAGGGCTACCGGAGGGCCACAGCCCAGAATTGCTGGCCTTTGGACCTCAGGGCATGCGGTCTGGAGTGCCAGAGTTGGTCAAATGAATAAATTTAGGATGAAGAAATAAGATAAGCAGGACTTGCCCTTGTGGAATCTGTAGTCCAGCTCCCTAGAGAGGATCTTGGTTGCAGCTAGAAGGGCCTGTGCTATGCATCTAGAGAGAGTGGTTTGAGTCCTGCAAGAAGAAATACACCATATTTGCAAACCCTTTGAAGATTCATATTTTGTGTTTTTTACTCCCCGACCACCTTCCACCCCCTCTCTACCCCCCGCCAATCTTGGGCAAGAAGCGAGACCATTCTCCTTTTTGTCTGGTCACTCCTGTCCTTCAGGGGGCCCCCTCTGGCCCCGACTGTCCACTGCCGCTGAAGTGATGCTGTGGCCTTTCTCAGTTTGGGCCCCACCGCCAGCCGAAGAACTTCTCCCCGGAAAATTTCTACTTGGTTCTTAGTGTTTTCACAGTTATGGGAAACCAAGAGCAATGTCAGACCTAGGAGGTGCCTTACTACCCACCCTGTCTTTATCAACAGTGTCACCAAAGCTGTCACAAACAAGGGGGTGTGGGCTGTCACATGGCCCTGCCTAAGTAACCACATTCTCGCTTCCTCCTTCCACACACGGCCATTGGGGGTTGCTTGAGTCTGGGACTGCCGCAGGGGGTGCCACAGCAGTGCCTAGCAGCGTGGGCTGGGACCTCATCACTAAAGCAGAGAAGCCCCTTCTTCTGGGCCCACGAGGCAGCTGTCCCATGCTCTGCTGAGCACAGTGGTAAGTGCTGGCTGGCAAAACCACAGGGAGTGGCTGGAGGTCCCCATGGGCCAGGGGCCTGCCTTATAGCTGCTGGCAGGCCCTGGAGGACCGCCAGGCCCTTCTTGAGCTGCAGCCCCTGGGGAGGGCAAACTGAGGCCCCTCTGACTCAAGACTAAAGCCTGCCTGGAGTCTGTGGCCTTCTTCTGGTGTCTCTTCTGAATTGTGCTCCCGCCAACTTTTCTTTTTCTTCTTCTATTTTTGAGACAAGGTCTTACTCTGTCACCCAGGCTGGAGTGCAGTGGCACGATCATGGCTCACTGCAGCCTTAAACTCCTGGGCACAAGTGATCCTCCCACCTCAACCTCCTGAGTAGCTGGTACTACAGGCACACATCGCCACATGCAGCTAATATTTTTACCTTTCCTAGAGATGGGGTCTCAAACTCTTGGCCTCAAGCCTCTTACCTTGGCCTCCCAAAGCACTGAGATTACAGGCATGACCTACCAGCCCCAGCCTCCCGTTAACTTACTTCCCTCCCTGGCCAGTTTGCCTGCGGCTTCTGGCTTGGGGGCATTCTGAATTTGAAAATCAGAGAAACCATGAGTGTTTCCCTAGAAATGATCTTACCTTCTCCTTTCCTGGATGGGAGACTGAGGCCAGGAGAGGTGAAGGGATTTGTTTAGGGGCGGAGCTGAGATTAGGTCTGGAAGATTCCAGAAAGTAGAGGGAGTGCAGGATTGGTATTGAAGCCGCATATTTTATGGATGCATAAAAAAGTGATTTTCAGGGCCGGGCGCGGTGGCTCAAGCCTGTAATCCCAGCACTCTAGGAGGCCGAGACGGGCGGGTCACGAGGTCAGGAGATCGAGACCATCCTGGCTAACACGGTGAAACCCCGTCTCTACTAAAAAATACAAAAAAACTAGCCAGGCGAGGTGGCGGGCGCCTGTAGTCCCAGCTACTCGGGAGGCTGAGGCAGGAGAACGGCGTGAACCCGGGAGGCGGAGTTTGCAGTGAGCTGAGATCCGGCCACTGCACTCCAGCCTGGGCAACAGAGCAAGACTTCGTCTCAAAAAAAAAAAAAAAAAAGTGATTTTCAGAGAAAGATGCATTCTTCCCACTTTTTATAAGACTGAGAAAATGACACTTGTCTGTGGCAAACTATTAAAATATTAGAATTAGGATACTATTGTTAGCAAAAGGGAAAACAATAATAATACTTAGAATACTTGGCTGGGTGCAGTGGCTCACACCTGTAATCCCAGCACTTTGGGAGACCGAGGCAGGTGGATCGCCTGAGCTCAGGAGTTCGAGACCAAGCTGGGCAACATGGTGAAACCTCGTCTCTACCAAAAATACAAAACCTTAGCTAGGCATAGTGGTGTATGCCTGTGGTCTCAGCTACTTGGGAGGCTGAAGTGGGAGGATCACTTGAACCTGGGAGGGGGAGGTTGCAGTGAGCCAAGATTGTGCCACTGCACTCCAACCTGGGTGGCAGAGTGAGACCCCGTCTCAAAAAAAAAGAAAAAAAATTAGAATACTCTTATTAGTTTGTATTTGAGATACTTTCAGGACACTAAAAGGAAAAGGTGGGGGCTGGTTGCGCCCTGCTGTATACACATTCACACACACACCATAGTGTCTGTATCTGGGCTTCTGTTGCCTGGAATTCTCTTCCTCTTTCCTCTTTCTTCTGTTTTCCTTTTTTTTCCACCTCTGACTTTGAGGCCCCCAGAGCCAGGCCCTTCAGTGGGCCGCAGCTTCAGAAGGTGGCTCCGAGGCCCTCGGACGGCCCCAGAGTCTCTTCCTCTGGGGTTGCCTAGGGAGGCGGCACCCTGGGCGGTTGATGCCTCCCTCAAGAGGCTTGGCCAGCAGCCAGGGGAGTTAAACCTCAGCGGAAGGGCTGGGCTACCGGGCTGGGCCCAGAGCGGGGCATTCGGAGGAGCTGCAGAATCAATCATCTGAGAACCTTGGAGGGTGGATGGTGCCCCTTTTCCAGATGAGAAAACTGAGGCTCGCAGGGGAGAAGTAGCTGCCTCTGGCGGCGTGGCTTCTGGCTGCAGGATGCTCGTGGAGTTCGTGGTGACCCTAGGCCTGTGTCTCGATCTCCTTTGCTGAACTTGAACAGGAAGATGGCAGTGGGGGCCAGTGGTCTAGAAGGAGATGAGATGGCCGGTGTGTGTGTGTTGGGGGTCTGTGTTTGTTAGTCTGTCTGTCTGCACAGGGGTCTTTAGAAAACTGTTTAAAGACAGTTGTTCAACTAACCACATGTAGGTCTCATTGAATTCATTTGTGCCAAGTACCTTACTGCCTCTGTGTCAGGCTAGCAAATTTGGGTTCCAACAGGTGTAACTTGGTTCTTGGCGGGCTGGAGGTGGGGGGAGTGGGGTGTAACAAAAAAGTCTCTACTAACACTGTGGTTTGTAAGCCACCAAACGTTAAACAGATATACAGCATATCTGTGCTATTAACATTTTGTGAGGAGGGCTGGTGACGGTGGCTCAGGCCTGTAAATCCTAGCACTTTGGGAGGCTGAAGCAGGTGGATTTCTTTCTTTTTTTTTTTTTTTTTTTTTTTTTTTTTTTGAGACGGAGTCTCGCTCTGTCACCCAAGCTGGAGTGCAGTGGCCGGATCTCAGCTCACTGCAAACTCCGCCGCCCGAGTTTACGCCATTCTCCTGCCTCAGCCTCCCGAGTAGCTGGGACTACAGGCGCCCGCCACCTCGCCCGGCTAGTTTTTTGTATTTTTTTAGAGAGACGGGGTTTCACCGTGTTAGCCAGGATGGTCTCGATCTCCTGACCTCGTGATCCGCCCGTCTCGGCCTCCCAAAGTGCTGGGATTACAGGCTTGAGCCACCGCGCCCGGCCGCAGGTGGATTTCTTGAGCCCAGGAGTTTGACACCAACCTGGGCAACACGGTGAAAACCCATCTCTACAAAAAATTTAAAAGTAGCTGGGTCTGGTGGCACGCACCTGTAGTCCTAGCTACTTGGAGGATCGCTTGAGTCCAGGAGTTCAAGGCTGCAGTGAGCTGTGATTGCACCACTGTACTCCAGCCTGGGCGACTGAGCCAGACCCTATCTCTAAAAGTAAATAAATAAATAAACATGTCATGAGGGGGATGATAATTAGGGAAACCACGTCTACAGTGGCTCCCTGATGTGAGTTGGAGTAGATAATGGAAAGAGGTTGGAAGGTGTCAGCTGCCTAACGTGGTGTGAAAAGTCTGAAGACAGCACGTGCTGTGCAGTGCTATGCACGTCCCCCTGCCTCAGTCACATGTCCTCTTCTGCAGAGGCATTTAGTGAGGCCCCTGGGGATGCCAGGAGAGCTCCTGCCCTCCGAAAACTTCTGGTCTGGTGGGGGCAGCAGAGCAGACAGCCACTGTGGCTGCCAGCCACCGGGACAAGCATTTCGAGAGGTGTGTGCCTGCCTGTCGGCTAAATCCTGGGCCTGTGGCCTGATCAGCAAGACAGCTGTAGTTCTTGTATTCTGGAAGTTTAGGAGTCAATGTGAATACATTTTTAGAAAGTAAATGAACAGCAGAAATGATGTAAACACGGGAGGTGACTAATCATGCCTGGGGCAATCTGGAAAGGCTTCTGGGAGGACTTGGCATTTCCCTGGCCCTCTTCAACCCACAACAACTCCATAAAAAGCGGGGGCTACCGTTGTCCTTGTATTCCAGCTAAGGAACCCACAACTCAGAGAGGTGAGGTGAGTTGCCCAAGGTCACACAGCTTCTAAGGGACAGAGCTGGGATTGACCTGGTTTGATGTGACTCCAGGTCAGGGCAGGGCGAGGTCTGTCCTGTCTACCCAGACTCAGATCTGCTGCCTGTGCTTCAGTTATCTGGGGGCTTTCCTTCTCTTGGTGACTACTTGACCCAAACCCTGAGATGCTCAGTCTTTTGAATTTTAACATTCCAAGATCCTGCCTGCTCTGATTCCCAGTTTCAGGTTTCTCAGTGCAAGGTTCCCAGCAACGTGGAGCCCCCCGAGGATCTTTCCTGAGTCGCTCAGGACAGCCACACGGCGGGGTCTCTGGAGCTGGAGTCTGGGCTCCCTGCAGCCTGCTCCTCCACACAGCCTAGATGCGGCCCACATGGGGTCTAGATGGCGCCTGGGCCAGAAGCAGCCTGGTTTTAGGGCCAAAGAGGCAAAATGAGCAGTCTCTGACCTACTCCGTTAGGCAGGTGTTGAGACAAGTAGGATGTGGCCACTGGAGACCCCTCTGTCGGGGCCCTGCCCTGGCCCTCTACTGTGGGACTGTTTTTTTTGCCTTCCGGCGAGAGGAGAGGTGGAAGGTGGGGCCTGGGAGTGACCCCGCCGCTCTGGGCCTTGCTTGCTAATCGGTGTGATGGCACCGTTAGAGCCAGCGGACACAGGCTGAGGAGGACCGAGGTCAGCAGCCAGTGAGACGAGGAAGTCATCCCTCCACGGGAGGGGCTTCTGCATATGTCATTTTTGTTGTTGTTTAATACATTTACTCTAGCAAATATGAAGGAGGCGTTATGCTGCCTGCCACACACAGTAAGCAAACTCTGCTCCTCCCCGTTCTACCTGTGTGGCCTCAGCTGAGACAAGATCTCTCGGAGCCTCAGGTTTTCTTTTATTTCATTAAAAAAAAATGTCTTTTTTTTTTTTTTCTTAGAGACAGGGTCTTACTCTGTCACCCAGGCTGGAGTGCAGTGGTGTGATCATAGCTCACTGCAGCCTTGACCTGGGCTCAAGCCATCCTCTGCCCTCAGCCTCCTGAGTAGCTGGGATGACAGGCATGCACCAGCATACCTGATTAATGTTTAATTTTTTTGTAGAGACGGGGTCTCACTATGTTGCCCAGGCTGGTCTTGAACCCCTGGCTTCAAGTCATCCTCCTACCTTGGCCTTCCAAAGTGCTAGGAGTACAAGGTTGAGGCACCATGCCTGGCTGAGCCTCAGATTTTCTTTCTGTTAGACGGGCCGATGCCTGCTCAGCTGTGGCCTGGCTCCAGGCTGCTGTGTCTTCAAGCCCATGGGATGCAGGGACCAGGCTGGGGTGACCAACACTCCCCCACACCCAGTTTGCCTGGGAGTGAGGAGTTTCTGGGGATAAGGGACTTTCAGCAGTGACACCAGGAACACGTCGGATAAGGTGGTTGCTTTAGACAGGCCCAGGAAAGGAGATCTGAGTTTTCCCAGTGCACCAGGTCTTATCACAACAGGTAAGGAAGTCTCTGCTTTCTCAAAGCCCAAATGCCCACGGGGGCGGTAGAGAGGCCGCCACCTCCATACCCTCTGAGTCTGAGACCTCCCTTTCCTCTGCTCCTCTGCCTGCAGCCCTGAAGACAGTCCCCAGATAAAGTGCCCCCCGCTGGAAGCCAGCATCTGGGGCCTTCCACACACTCATTCAATTCTCATGATGATTTTTTTTTAAGCAATATCGCTTGTTTTACAATGAGGAAACTGAGGCTTAGAGAGGGTGAAGCAACCTGCCGCTAAGTGGGGGCAAATGTGGGACTCAGGCCCCAGCCTCTCCTCCACCCCAGCTGTCTCTGGGTGCAGGAAGCTGTCAGGATGGGTGTAGGGGAGGGGTCGGTGACAGTGACAGCCTACCCAAAGAACTGGGCCCCAGCGCCCTCCATGTTTCCGTGTTATTCTCCCAGCCTCCGGGCTGCTGCAAGTCCGGCCAGGAACCAGGGGGACCAGGCCTTGCAACCTTGCCCCCACCTTCTCTGCCTCCAGGAAGTGGCTGAGGGCTTTGCCTTCCAGGAATAGAGAACTGCCCAAGTGGGGGTTGGTGGCTGTGAGTGTGCTCCTAAGTATGAAATATGTCTCTAGGCTAGTGGCTTCTTCCTAAAGTCCCTGTCCCCGGGAAAGTGCGGTCAAGGTTGGGCCGTAGATTCTTCCCCCACATAGGAACTCTACCCCAAAGAAACTCTGCTGCTCTGAAGGCAAACTGGGAGGCAAAAGTGTATGTGTGTGTGTGTGTGTGTGTTTACATTTATTAAGCACCTACCGTAAGCCTGGAACTTTTGTTTTCTTGTTTTGTTTTGAGACAGGGTCTCACTCTGTTGCCCAGGCTGGAGGGCAGCGGTACAAGCTCAGCTCACTGCAGTCTCAACCTCCCAGGCTTAAGCGATCCTCCCGCATTAGTTTCCCCAGTAGCTGAGACTATAGGCGTGCATCATCATGCCTGGTTAATTTTTCTATTTAAAAATTTTTAAATTTATTTTTGAGACAGGGTCTTGCTTTGTCACCCAGGCTGGAGTGCAGTGGCACGATCACAGCTCACTGCAGCCTCGATCTCCCTAGGCTCAAGCAATTCTCCCATCTCAGCCTCCCGAGTAGCTGGGACTACAGGGGCACACCACCACTCCTGGCTAATTTTTTTGTATTTCGTAGAGACGGGGTTTCACCATGTTGCCCAGGTTGGTCTGGAACTCCTGAACTCAAGTGATCCACCCGCCTTGGCCTCCCAAAGTCCTGAGATTACAGGTGTGAGCCACTATGCCTGGCCTAATTTTTCTATTTGTGTCGAGATGGGAATCTCACTATGTTGCCCAGGCTGGTCTTAAACTCATGGGCTCAAGTGATCTACCTGCCCTGGCTTCCCAAAGTCCTGGGATTACAGGCATGAGCCACCACGCCCACCAGCCTAGAACTTTTGAATCCAGCCCCTTGTTGCACTCTCTCAACAGCCCTATGAGATGGACACTGTTTCTTATCCCCATTTGACAGATGGGAAAACTGAAGCTCAGAGAGGCAAGCATCTGCGTCAAGGTCATACAGCTTGTAAGGGACAGAGCTAGGACTTGAACATCCTTTTTGACCCCACAGTCTATGCTTTCAACCCTGTGCCCTGCATGGCACCTGGTAAACATGTGGCGGGCCTTTCGGGGGGACGTAGCCTTCAAGCTCCTCCTTTTTCTTACTCTGCCCTCCATCTTCCACCCAAGTCCACAAGCCCAGCCTTTTGTCTCCTCAGCGAGGTCAGGTCTCTCCTGATGGCTTCATGCCTTCCCAAACGTCACTGGGTTTCAATCTGATCTTGACTTCTCACCAGCTGTGTGTCTTTGGGCAAGTCACTTCACTTCTCTTAACCTCAGTGTCGTCCTTGGTAAAATGGGGATAATTGTGAGGGCCAGATGTCTCTGGTGCAAATATCGTAAAGTTTGGTTTAAGAAATTATTTTTATTTTTATTTTTTAGACAGAGTTTTTTTCTTGTCTCCCAGACTGGAGTGCAGTGGTGTGATCTAGGCTCACTGCAACCTCTGCCTCCCAGGTTCAAGCAATTCTCCTGCCTCGGCCTCCCAAATAGCTGGAATTACAGGGAGCACCACCATGCCCGGCTAATTTTTGTGTTTTTGGTAGAGACAGGGTTTCACCATGTTGGCCAGGCTAGTCTTGAACTCTTGACATCAGGTGATCCATCTGCCTTGTCTTCCCAAAGAGTTGGGATCGCAGGCGTGAGCCACTGCACCTGGCCTAAGAAATTATTTTAAGATGTGGGTTGGGTGTAGTGGCTCATGCCTGTAATGTCAGTGCTTTGAGAGGCCGAGGCAGGAGGATTGCTTGAGGCCAGGAGTTTGAGACCAGTCTGGACAACATAGCAAGACCCCGTCTCTACAAAAAAAATTAAAAATTAGCTGGATATGGCGGCATGTGCATGTAGTCCCTACTACTCTGGAGGCTGAGGTGAGATCACTTGAGCCCAGGAGGTCGAGGCTGCGGTGAGCTATAATTGCATTACTGCACTCCAGACTGGGCAACAAAGTGAGGCTCTGTCTCTAAAACAAATAAGTCAATAAATAAATGGAAATAAATTAGTTTAAGATGTGATCAGATTTGCATATTTGAAACCAACATAGGCCTGGTGTGGTGGCTCACGCCCTGTAATCCCAGCACTTTGGGAGGCCGAGGCGGGCAGATCGCTTGAGGTCAGGAGTTTGAGACCAGCCTGGCCAACATGGCGAAACCCTGTCTCTACTAAAAATACAAAAATTAGCTAGGCATAGTTGTGTGCACCTGTAGTCCCAGCTACTTGGGAGGCTGAGGAAGGAGAATTGCTTGAACCCAGGAGGTGGAGGTTGCAGTGAACCGAGATCATGCCACTGCACTCCATCCTGGGCAACAGAGCGAGACTCTGTCTCAAAAAAAAAAAAAAAAAAAAAAAAGAAACCAACATAATTCTAACTAGCATGTGAAAGAGATCAGATTGAACCTGGAAGGTGAGGAGCCCGTGAGTGAGTTATAGTCACCTGAGGAATGATGAGCAACTGCTCCTTCCTCCAGATCATGTGAATGAAGTACAAGGGAAGAGACTGGAAATTGTCCAGGTGCCATTCTTGAATGCCCACTCTGCATCAGACACTATTCTAAGGGTTGTGTGCTGCTGAAGGGCGTTATGTCCAGGGAATGCAGGAATATCTGAATCCTGCCCCAGAAAGTGGCTGTCACTCACCATAGGATTCTCAGCACAGAATTTTGAATTCTGTAAACACCAGCCAGTGCCAAGGAGAGCATGAGGGGAGAGAGAGCAAACAAGAAAGCACAGGTGTTCACAATGCCAAGAAGAAAGGTCAATGAGATGGCCAAATGAGAGGCGCTGTCTTTTCTGGCTACCTAGTCGGGAGGACAATGTAGAGTCTCTGAATAGACAGTGGTCTTACCCACAGGCACACTCAGTGACCATAAGCTCCCTGAGAGCAGGGCTGTTCTGAAAAGATTTGAGTTTTCTCCTGGCCATGGAGAGTGTAATTGAATGGCTCTGGGCCCTTGAAGACTTACAGTGCAGGTTGACTGAAAGAACAAAATCAGCCAACCTTTGCTGAGAGGTTATCATGCAAACAAAGTGCTAAGGGTCTTGCATGCATCCCTTCATTTTATCCTCACAATAGGCTATGAAGTAGGCACCGTCATCCCTGTTGTGCATTGTGTAGATGAGAACAACACCAAAGCAAATGGGACCAAGCCAAGATATTGAGAAGGAATGAGACAAACTGAGACTCTGAGGACTGGCAAGGGCTATGGGAGGGTGGAAGCAAGATAGAAGAAGGAGGAAGAGAGACATGTAGAGGTGGCGTGGCAGTGGGCAGGGAGAGGGGGCAGCAGGAAGAATCAGACTCCAAGAGGCCTCAAAGGTCCAATAAGCAGCTGTATCTGGGAGGTCTGTGGTTTCCAAACTCTTCTGCTTATGGACTTCATAAGCGGGCAATTAATCTATTTATGAATTCTATGCAGGTACTACTTTACTCTTATGATACATTATAAATAATACAATACTTGAAATTAAGAAGGAGTGACATGAGGCCGGGCACAGTGGCTCATGCCGGTAATCCCAGAACTGTGGAAGGCCAAGGTGGGTGGATAACTTGAAGCCAGGAGTTCGAGACCAGCCTGGCCAACATGGTGAAACCCCATCTCTACTAAAAATACAAAAATTAGCTGAGCGTGGTGGTGCATGCCTGCAATCCCAGCTTCTCAGGAGGCTGAGGCAGGAGAATCACTTGAACCCGGGAAGCAGAGGTTGCAATGAGCTGAGATAGCGCAACTGTACTCCAGCCTGGGTGACAGAGCAAGACTCCATCTCAAAAAAAAAAAAAAAAAAAAAAAAAAAAAAGGAGTGACATGAAAAGTTAATAGAATTAGAAGCAAAGCACTAATTATTTCTACACTCCAATGGATTGTCTTGTCCACAAATAAAGTGGCTTAACCAAAATGGAGAGGGAGGCAAATCAATTTCTATGCACATCTAGAAGTTAGAGGGCCCTCCTGGATGGCTTTATTCATGTTGATTAGTAATAATAACAACTGCTACTGGCTGAGGGTCTTCTCCATCCCAGGCATGTCAGGGATGCCTAAATCCCCAGCCCCTGCTCCAGACCAGACATGCTTCCAGCTGTGGCAGTAGAGGGTGGTGGTCTAGGATGCTTGCTAAGCCCAAGGGTGAAGCTGTCTTGATGTCCCACCACCCGTTGTCTCCCCCCAGGTGTCATGCCTCTGCAACTCCTCCTGCTGCTGATCCTACTGGGCCCTGGCAGCAGCTTGCAGCTATGGGACACCAGGGCAGATGAAGCCAAGAAAGCCTTGGGTCCCCTGCTTGCCCGGAACCGGAGACAGGCCACCGAATATGAGTACCTGGATTATGATTTCTTGCCAGAAACGGAGCCTCCAGAAATACTGAGCAACAGCACCAACACCACTTCTCTGACTGGGCCTGGAAACCCTGAGTCTACCACTGTGGAGCCTGCTGCAAGGCATTCTACTGGCCTGGATACAGGAGGGTCAGTCACAGAGCTGACCATGGAGCTGGCCAACATGGGGACCGTGTCCATGGATTCAGCAGCTATGGAGGTACAGACCACTCACCCAGCAGCCACGGAGGCACAGACCACTCAACCAGCGGCCACGGAGGCACAGACCACTCAACCAGCGGCCACGGAGGCACAGACCACTCCACTGGCAGCCACAGAGGCACTGACAACTCAACTGGTGGCCACAGAGGCACAGACCACTCCACTGGCAGCCACAGAGGCACAGACCACTCCACCAGCAGCCATGGAGACACAGAGTGCTCCACCGGCAGCCACAGAGGCACAGACCACTCCACCAGCAGCCACGGAGGTACAGACCACTCAACCCATAGCCACAGAGGCACAGACCACTGCACCAGCCTCCACAGAGGCACAGACCACTCCTCCGGCAACCACAGAGGCACAGACCACTCCACTGGCAGCCACAGAGGCCCTGTCCACAGAATCCAATGCCATGGAGGCCCTGTCCACAGAACCCAATGCCACAGAGGCCCTGTCCATGGAACCTACTACCAAAAAGGGTCTGTTCATACCCTTTTCTGTGTCCTCTGTTACTCACAAGGGCATTCCCATGGCAGCCAGCAATTTGTCCATCAACCACCCAGTGGGGTCCCCAGACCACATCTCTGTGAAGCAGTGCCTGCTGGGCATCCTAATCTTGGCACTGGTGGCCACTATCTTCCTCGTGTGCACTGTGGTGCTGGCAGTCCGCCTCTCCCGCAAGGGCCACATGTACCCCGTGCGTAATTACTCCCCCACCGAGATGGTCTGCATCTCGTCCCTGTTGCCTGATGGGGGTGAGGGGCCCTCCGCCTTAGCCAATGGGGGCCTGCCCAAGGCCAAGAGCCAGGGCCTGACGCCAGAGCCCGGGGAGGACCGTGACGGGGATGACCTCACCCTGCACAGCTTCCTCCCTTAGCTCCCTCTGCCATCTGTTTTGGCAATACCCCAGCCTCCACGGTCTCTCCTGGGCCTCCCCTGAGTGCCCAGACCGCATTCCACAGCTCTGGGCTTCCTCGGAGACCCCTGGGGATGGGGATCTTCAGGGAAGGAACCCTGGCCACCCAAACAGGACAAAAGCAGCCTGGGGCCAAGCAGACTGGCAAGTGGAGCCACCTCTTTCCTCCCTCCTCGAATGAAGCCTGGTCACATTCCAGCCACATTTCAGCCGAGGTCCAGGGAAGGAGGCCATTTACTTGAGAGAGATTCTCTCCTTTTTCCTGTCCCCCATCTTATCTGGGTCCCTCTAACGTCTCCCATGGCTCTCCCCGCTTCTCCTGGTCACTGGAGTCTCCTCCCCACATACCCAAGGAAGACGGAGTTCCCCCACCCCACACGCACCGCCGTTGTCTTCTGGTTGCCATGGTCACCAAACAGGAAGTGGACATTCTAAGGGAGGAGTACTGAAGAGTGACAGATTCCTGAGGCTGTTTCCTGCTGCTCCTCTGACTCGGGGCAGCTTGGGTCTTCTGGGGCACCTCTCTGGGAAAACCCAGAGTGAGGCTCAGCCTGTGAGGGCTGGGATGGGTTTTGTGGGCCCAAGGGCAGACCCTTCTTTGGGACTGTGTGGACCGAGAAGCTTCCCTCTAGTGACAAGTAACCCCCCAGCCGTCCTCTCTTGCCTTCCCCTGTGGCCACTTTCCAGGGTGGGCTCTGTCTTGTTCACTGCAGTATCCCAACTACAGGCACAGTGCTGGCAATAAATGTGTGACGGACAAACCATAGCTGAATCCTTCAAGGTATCAAGGCTGTCTCCTTCAGGCAGCCTTCCCGGAATTCTCTATCCCTCAGTGCAGGGTGGGGGCTGGTCCTCAGCTGTCCACCCTCAGCCCCTGGCCCCCCAGGAAGCCTCTTTAATGGGCTGTTAGGTTGACTTCAGTTTTGCCTCTTGGACGACGGGGGGTCTTGTACATCCTTGGGTGGCCGGGAAAAGTTCAGGCTGTTGGGGGCCAAAGGGAGGCTGCCCTTTCCCCACCAGTGACCACTTTATTCCACTTCCTCCATTACCCAGTTTTGGCCCACAGAGTTTGGTCCCCACCAAACCTCAGACCAATATCCATCTAAACATCAATCTATCCTCCTGTTAAAGAGAAAAAAAAGGGGCTGGGAGCAGGGGCTCACGCCTGTAATCCCAGCACTTTGGGAGGCCAAGGTGGGTACATCACCCGAGGTCAGGAGTTCAAGACCAGCCTGGCCAACATGGTGAAACTCTGTCTCTACTAAAAATACAAAGATAAGTGGGGTGTGGTGGCACGTGCCTATAGTCCCAGCTACTCGGGAGGCTGGGGCAGGAGAATTGCTTGAACCTGGGAGGCAGAGGTTGCAGTGAGCTGAAATCACGCTACTGCACTCCAGCCTGGGTGACAGAGTAAGACTCAAAAAAAAAAAAAAAAAAAAAAAAAAAAAAAATTCAATGACATTTGTTAAAGCATGGTAAGGAAGACTTTGTTTAAGGTGAGGGGGACTCTCTCGATCACTGCAGGGGCTGCAGCTATGGGATTTTGCAGTGGGGGCATTTGGGCTCAACTATGAGTACAAGTGGGAACTGATAGCCAGGAGCAGGGTTGGACATCTGCGGTTGGAAAATTACCCAGAGGAAACATCAGGGGAAGGGGAATTCTGGCTAAACTGACTGTTGGGGATGGGTTCTCGGTCATTTTCTACACTGACCTAACAGGATTCATACTGGAGGCAGGCCAGGGTGCTCAGCCATCACCTGGGGGATGGTGGCAGATGAGGAACGTGATCAGATATAGGAAGTGATCAGATATGGAGTGGTGAGGGAAGGGTTGTTACTAAGCTGACTTAGCAGAGTTCTTGCTAGAACTGGATTTTATTCACTTATTTATTTATTTTAAGATGGAGTTTCGCTCTTGTTGCCCAGGGTGGAGTGCAATGGTGCAATCTGGCTCACCGCAACCTCCGCCTCCTGAGTTCAAGCGATTCTCCTGCCTCAGCCTCCTGAGTAGCTGGGATTACAGGCATGCGCCACCATGCCCAGCTAATTTTGTATTTTTAGTAGAGATGGTGTTTCTCCATGTTAGTCAGGCTGGTCTCGAACTCCTGACCTCAGGTGATCCACCCGCCTCGGCCTCCCAAAGTGCTGGGATTACAGGTGTGAGCCGCTGCGCCTGGCCCAGAACTGGATTTTACAAGGAAGTGCACAGATGGGCTTAGGAGAGGACTCGGGGTCCTGACTGATTACAGCTTGGCCAAGCACAGAATCCTTCCCACTCTCCAGAAGCTCACCCTGACCTCTCCTTTTCACTCAGGCCCTGTCTCCCATTAACAGCCAGTAGCTTATTGGTAAGCCTAGATGCAGCCTGCAACCTTTTGTACAACTCACAGAAGCACTGACTTGCTGTCAAATGGAAAAGTTCAAGCTGACAAACGTTTTCTTAAAGGACCAGACGGTGAATATTGTAGGCTTTAGCTATTGCAACACCGTAGCCTCTGTTGCAACAACTCAACTCTGTCCTTATAGCACAAAAGCAGCCACTGACAATATGTCCATAAATGAATGTGCATGGTTGTGTTCTAATAAAGCTTTATTTACAAATGGGCGGCAAGCTCATTTCGGCTCTGTCAGTTTGCCGACATCTGATTTTAAGCATAGGGTGACCAGTCGTCCCAGTTTGCCCGGGAATTTCTTGATTTTAGCACTGAAAGTCCTACATTCTGTGAAACTCAGCCCCGGTAAACCAGGTTGGCCCTGCTATTTAAGCAACACTTGCATTACCCCATTTAAAACACACACTACCTTGTGAGGGTCAGGGATTCACCTTGCCTGCTGCCTAGTCAGAGCCGATTTGTCAAGACAGGGGAATTGCAATGCAGACAGAGTAATTCACGCAGAGCAGGCTGTACAGGAGAAGGGAGTTTTTTTTTGTTTTGTTTTTGTTTTTGTTTTTGAGACAGAGTCTCGCTCTGTCGCCCAGGCTGGAGTGCAGTGGCCGGATCTCGGCTCACTGCAAGCTCCGCCTCCCGGGTTCACGCCATTCTCCTGCCTCAGCCTCCTGAGTAGCTGGGACTACAGGCGCCCGCCACCTCGCCCGGCTAGTTTTTTTTTTGTATTTTTTAGTAGAGACGGGGTTTCACTGTGTTAGCCAGGATGGTCTCGATCTCCTGACCTCGTGATCCGCCCGTCTCGGCCTCCCAAAGTGCTGGGATTACAGGCTTGAGCCACCGCGCCCGGCGCGGGAGTTTTCTTATTACTCAAATCAATCTACCCAAGCATTCGGGGATCAGAGTTTTTAAAGACAATTTGGTGGGCAAGGGCTTGGGAAGTGGGGTGTGCTGATTGGTCAGGTTGAAGATAGAATCATAGGGGTCGCAGTGAGATTTTCTTAATGTCTTCTGTTCCTGGGTGCGACGGCGGAACTGGTTGAGCCAGAATACCAGTCTAGGTGGTGTCAACTGATCCATCCAGTGCAGGGTCTGCAAAATATCTCAAGCAGTGATCTTAGGTTTTACAATACTGATGTTATCCCCAGGAGCAATTTGGGGAGGCTTAGACTCTTGGAGCCAGAGGCTGCATGACCCCTAAACCATAATTTCTAATCTTGTAGCTAATGTGTTAGTCCTGCAAAGGCAGACTGGTCCCCAGGCAAGAAGGGGGTCTTTTCAGGGGGAAAGGATATTATTAATTTTGTTTCAGAGTCAAAACATGAACTGAATTCTTTCCCAAAGTTAGTTCAGCCTAACTTTGGGAAGGAATGAACAAGGACAGCTTAACGGTTAGAAGCAAGATGGAGTCTGTTAGGTCTGGTCCTTTCACTGTCATAATTTCCTCAGTTATAATTTTTGCAAAGGCAGTTTCAGTCAGATTAGAAAACTAGGATTTGGAGAGTTCTTGGTCTTCTGCTCCCAAAGAAATACCTTCCGGTCATTTCCATATATACAGAAAGAAGCTACTGCTTAAAACAGACTCTGTTCTACCTTCTAGGACAGGAATAAAAGTCATCTCAGGGGATAATCTTTATTTTTCTTCTTGAAAAATACCTCCGTCCGGGTGTGGTGGTTCACACCTGTAATCCCAGCACTTTGGGAGGCCAAGGCAGGAGGACGGCTTGAGCTCAGGAGTTTGAGACCAGCCTGGGCAGCATGGTGAAACCCTGTCTCTACAAAAAAAATACAAAAATTAGCCAGGTGCAGGGATGTGCGCCTGTAGTCCCAGCTACTCAGGAGGCTGAGATGGGAGAATCACTTGAGCCTGGGAGGTGGAGGTTGCATGAGCCGAGATCATGCCATTGCACTCCAGCCTTCGCAGCAACAGCAGTGAAAAGCTGTCTCAAAAAAAAAAAAAAAAAAAAAAGAAAAAGAAAAAGTAAAAGGAAAAAGAAAAAAGAAAAAAAATACCTTCAATGGCCTATTCCTGGGAAGTGAAGGACTTCTTTCCTTGCCCCCAAGGTTAGCCTGGAAAAGGGAAGTTCACAGAGAAGGTTGAGGCTGGCAGGGGTTGACTGCGGCTTGGGAGAGAGCGATTGGATGAAGAGACAAAGGCAAGGCAGGAAAGAGCTCTCAGGGGGAGGGGCCACGGGACAGCATTGGGGAGGAGTGGGGAGAGGGCCCACACATGTTGGAAATGCAGTTTCTATCTCCTCCCCTGAACTAGAAGGATCAAATCTGATACACTCAGGCAGGTGTGTTCAAAGTGTCCTGGGGGCGCTGATGGAAGAGGGTGGGAGTGTCTGCCGTGGGCTGGGTCAGTTAACACCCGGGGTCGCCAGGCTGACGGGTCAGGAGAGACTGAGTCTACCTCCCCTTTGGGAGGGATCAGAAAAATCAGAGAAGAGGAGCTGAAGGCTCCACAGCAGGGGGTTGTGGACTCAGGTTGAAGGACATGGGGACCTCTGAGTTGTTCCCCAGGGATCTTGTCACCTCGTCTTCCTGGGAGCTTCCCCCTATTCCCTGACAGCTCCTGAGGATGCTGTGTAACCACAGCTTTCCATTTGCATTGGAAGAGGGCTACCTTCCCTTTACAGTTTTCTTTCTCTCCAAGGTGTGGGATTTCATTCAGGGTGGGCGAAGCTGGGTGCTTGAAGCGGCCACCAGGGGGCGCCCGCCGCCAGCTCTTAGAGCAGGCGGAAGCCTGCGTTTCCCTTGGTCCAGACTTGGCGATCATTCAGCCAGGAAGGAGCCCCAGAGCCGGTGGCGTGCTGGTAAGTGTTTAACAACTGGCTTCCAATGAGAAAAAGGCCTGATGTGTAGCGTTTGCCAATGTCTTCCACGAAAATACTCCCACAGCCGATTTTGAGCTACCAACCATTATATAGTCGATGATACGATAAATGTTAGTAACAAGAGCATCGATCATCGAATAATGTAGTACAATTATTAGGAATTAGTGAGTTTTGAGTATTGATGACCTTGGCTTTTAATATAATAGAATTTAGTTTATTAAACAACTGACACAAAATTCTGAAAATTTTGCTGATTAGCTCTCACGAGCAGATGTAGTCTGGCTCCTGCACAGCCCTGTGCCCTCCCCTCCTGCCTGGGCCTCCCATGCCCTTGAGGACTGCCAGCCTGAATCACCCCACTCATCCATTCAGCAAACACATCCTTAACACACACACAGCTGCAGTATCCCTGTGAATCCCCTCAAACAGCTCTCACAGAAGGTTCTAGTATTCTCCCCATTTTACAGAAGATGAAACTGAGGCTGAGAGCTAGGTGAAGTCACCCGCCCCAGGTCATGAAGAGGATTTGAGATTGGAACCCAGGCCTGAAAGCCAGGATCTTACCACTGTGTCATGCTGTCCTCGAGATCACAGCGGGGTTCTGGGGGAATCCCACGCCCCAAAGCCTCAGCCCTGCTGACCTGCCCTGGCTCCTGGAAGTCCCCCATTAGTCACCCTTTGTGGCTCCTGGCTGCTGAGGGAAGGCGCTGTTACTTGGGAGGGTAACCGAGTATGGCACAGCCCTCTCATTGCAGAGAACACAACACAGCAGAGCTGGGGCCTAGGACTAAGAGGGATGGCCGGGGGCAAGTAGCTGGCCTTTACTGAGCACTTACTGCATACCTAGTGCCTTGCCAAACAGTTTGTCTGCATTACCTCATTTAGGACGCAACCCCATAATGTGGTTGCAATGATTGTTCCATTTTCTTGCCAGGGAAACTGAGGTTCAGAAAGCCGAACCACTTGCTCTGGCAGGTTGCACGGTTAGGAAACCACGCTGTGCTGACCTCAGCTCTGCCAGCAGGGAAGGAAGGAGGGTAGACAGGAAATGGGGGGCGGGGGATGATGGGCTCGGTTTGTTCCAGATCCCTTGTCTCTTACAGGCTGGGGCTGCCACCCTGGGGGTGCTTCATCCAGCAGCAGATCTGGCAAGGGCTCCCCAAATTCTTTCCCCAGATCCCATCCCTCTTTGCCACTCAGCCAAGCCACCGATTACTATGGAATGTACCAGGCACTGTGAGAGGCCCTGGGATGCCATGTGAGTAGGACAGGCTTGTCATCCCAGAACTGTGGAAGGCCAAGGTGGGCAGATAACTTGAGGCCAGGAGTTTGAGACCCCTTTGGGGCTCATGGTCTGCAGGGGGACAGATTGATTAAATAATCACCCAGGAAAAGATCAGATTATGGCTGGGCCCTGAGCTCAGAGGAGAGATGCTGAGAGCAATGGGACCAGAGCTAGGGAGCATGGGTTAGGAAAATCATAGTTGAAACTTGAAGGACACAGAGTTATTGACTTGGGAGGGAAGGGATAGAGGGAAGAAAGTTCCAGGCAGTGGGAACAATATCATGGGCACAGGAGTTTGTCCCAGGGGAACGGACAAGGTGGGGGCAGCTGGAAGGAGCCAGGAGGAGGAAGAGGCTGTGTGAGGATGAGGAGAACCTGGACTAGAGCAGGGTGCAAAGAAATTGTGGAATTGAGAGATAATTGGGAAGAAGGAAGGGTAGGAGTTGCTGATGGAAGTGAGAAAGAAGGAGGTTGAAATCTCAGGTTTCTGACTTGGGCAGCTGTCCTGATGGGGGTGCAACGGGGTGGCTGGGAAAGCCATAGAAGGAGGTTACAGGGCTGGTGGTGGGAGGAGCATCCTGAGCTGGGGTTCAGCCAAGTTGAGTCTCAGGGTCTGCTCAACCTCCAGGTGGAGGTTCCAGGAAAGCTGTTGTAATAGATGCTTGAGGTTATTAGCCATCAGGGAAATGCAAATTAAAGCCACAGTTAGATGCCACTTCACACCCTCCAGCAGGACTAGAATTAGAAAGACTGACAACACCCAGTGCTGGTGAGGATGTGGAGAAGCTAGAACACTCACATGTTGCTGGTGGGAATGCAAAATGATACAGCCACTTTGGAAACCAGTTGGGCAGTTTCTTATAAAGTTAGACATGTACTCACCATGTACTCCCCATCCAAACCAGAAATCCCACTCCTAGATATTTCCCCAAGAGAATGAAAACAGATGTTCATACAAAGTCTGGTACAAATGTGTACAGCAGCTTTGTTCGTAAGATCCCCAAACTGAAAACAATCCAAATATCCATCAGCTGGTGAATGGATAAATAAACTGTGGTCCATCCATGCAAGGAAATATTATTCTGAATAAACAGGAGTGAGGCACTGATTCACACGCCAGCATGGACGAATCTCGAAGACACCATGCTGACTGAAAGAACCTAGACACAAAAGGCTGTATTTTTTTTCTTTTTAGAGACAGGGTCCCACTCTGTTGCCCAGGCTGGAGAGCAGTGGCGTGATCATAGCTTACTGCAGCCTTGACCTACCAAGCCCCAGCGATCCTCCTGCCTCAGCTTCCTGAGTAGCTGAGACTGCAGGTGTGCACCACCATGCCAGGCTAATTACTTATTTTTTTTGTAGAGATGGGAGTCTTGCTATGTTGCTTAACCCAGGCTCGTCTCAAACTCCCGGCTCAACTGATCCTCCTGCCTTGGCTGCCCAAAGTGTTGAGGTTACAGGCATGAGCCACGGTGACAGACAATCCGGCTGGGCTGTATGTTGTGTGATTCTAATGATAAGAAGTTCTGGAAGAGATCAGTGGTTGCTCTTGGGGCTGGGAAATGATTAGGAGGGGCTTGCAGGAACCTCTGGTATGATGGAAACATGTTTTATTTTGGTCTGGTTGGTTGTCATACGGGTGTCTGCATTTGCCAAAACTCACTGAACTGCATTTTTACAATTGGTGCTTTTTACTGTGTGTAAAATACACCCTAAGAAGCAAGCAAACCAATAAGCAAGCAGGCAAGCAGGTGAATTCACGAGGCTGTGTGAGCCCAGAGGTCTGCCAAGGCGTGTGTGAGGGCGGAGGGCCTGGGGCATGCTCCTTGGAGCTCCACAGTTGCTGTCCCTGCCCCTCCCAGGGACTGAGTGACGGGAAGGCCCAAGGAAGCCACATCTCCTGAGGTCCCCTGTGAATGTCCGTACCTTCTGTGGCTGTTCCACTGCTCAGAGACTATCAATGGCTCCCCACTGCCCGAGTCCACGGGAAGTTTCCAGCTTCCTCACTTGCTGCCCACTCACCTATATATCTGCCTGTCTGGGCAATCTGGCCCTCTCACTCGTCCCACCCATGCCCCACGCCTCCTGCCATCTCTGCCTTTTGTCTCCACTGTTAGGGGCTCAGCTCCCCCAGGCCCTGGAGATCTATTTGGATCCAGCCATGTCTCTGGGTTCCTCCTTTGCTCATCCCCCATCGCCCTACTTCCTGCGGGGCAGTATTTCACCCCGTCTTTGCCCCAGTCCTGGGCACAGAGACCAGCGTCGTTGGCCAACAGGTAACTCCACATCATTCCTCCTCCATCTGGGGCCTCAATCTTTCCACGTGTAGAATGGGCACCTCTGTGTCTGCTCATGCCACCAAGCGGCCACTGCTAATTTGTCCTTCCCACTCAGATAAGAGTCACACGAGGCAGGGATTTTTCATTCCCAGAAGACTTGGGAAGGAGACAGAAGTCAATCAGATGCCTGCTTCTGTCTTTGCCATCTGTCTCTCTGAGCCTCACAGTCCTCATCTGTAACAGGGGATGGTCATAGTGCCTGGTGCACTGTAAACAATTATCCTTGACAATAGCAGAAGTTGAGCTACCCTGTGAGGTTAGGTCTTATTTTTAACCTCATTTTATGGATGAGCAAAAGGAGGTCCAGAGAGGTTCAGTGACTTGCCTAAGGCTACACAGCATGAAAAATCACAGACTGGGGAGTAAACTCCTAAGACTTTCTGGGGCCACCAGTCACCAAAGGCTGACTCTTTGAGAAGGGGTTGGAGAAGTCCCCAAATCTCCAGATCTCCAATTCTCCAAGCCAGGTCCTGGCATGACTTCTTGTCGGCCACAGAGCTCCTCTCTGGAGGCCACTCTGTGCTCACAGCATCCCCAGCTGGGAGAGGGGATCACTGGGAGGCAGTCGCTGGGCACTGCCCATCCACGAAGCCTCTACAGAGCTGGGTGCCGGGCAGGAGGTGGTGCCAAAGATTGCTGAGGGAGCAGAGGGGGCTGCCTCCTTCCACCACCCCTGGACTCACTCTATGAGGCCTCGGGCATGCCACCGCCTTCTCAGGCCCCGATGTCTCCTTCTATGAGCTGGGAGCTATCTGTATTAGTTCCATGCTGGAGGGACAGCTTCAAGGAGCCAGAAGCAGAAGTGGGGGGAATTCCCAAGGCTGTGTGAGCCCGAGGTCTGCCAAGGCGTGTGTGAGGGCAGAGGGCCTTGGGCATGCTCCTTGGAGCTTCCACAGCTGCTGTCCTTGCCCCTCCCAGGGACTGGGTGATAGGGAAGCCCAAGGAAGCCACACCTCCTGGAAGTCCCCTGTGACTGTCCTTACCTTCTGTGGCTGTTCCCCTGCTCAGAGACTATCAATGGCTCCCCCCAAATAAGACAAGTTTCTATCATATTAGAGGGTCCCTGCAAGCCCCTCCAAATCATTCCCTCCCCACCAAGGGTAACCACTGGTCTTTTCCAGAACTTATCATCGGAATCACACAATATAACATACAGCCTGGCCAGATTGTATGTTACCGTGGCTCACGTCTGTAACTCCAACACTTTGGGAAGCTGAGGCAGGAGGATCACTTGAGCCAGGAGTTCGAGACCAGCCTGGGTTGGGCAACACAGTGAGACCCCATCTCTACAAAAAATTAAGTAATTAGCCTGGCATGGTGGCGCACACCTGCAGTCCCAGCTACTCAGGAAGCTGAGGTGGGAGGATTGCTCGAGCCTGGTAGGTCAAGGCTGCAGTGAGCTATGATTGCACTACCACACTCCAGCCTGGCCTGCAGAGTGCAGGTGAATGAACCCTGTTGATGTAATGGGTACTGACCCGAGAGAGGCCTCCCACCAGGCAGCAAGAGGCTGCAGCTCGGGAGAGAGGGAAAACCTGGAGGCAGGACTGTGATTACATCTGCCCAGAGGCAGGACCTGCAGCCGTGGGGAGAGGTGGCACTCCTCAGAAAAGGACACGAGCCTTCTCCAATGTGACCCCTCTTGGTAATGGCAAAGATGTTCTCGCACCCCACGTGACGGGATATGTTTTATATCCACTGGGAGAGAAGCCAGATAATGACAAACAGCTCCTGTGTGAACAACCTTTTTTTTTTTTTTGAGACAGAGTCGCACTCTATCTCCCAGGCTGGCGTGTAGTGGCATGATCTCAGCTCACTGCAACCTCCGCCTCCTGGGTTCAAGCGATTCTCCTGCCCCAGCCTCCCGCGTAGCTGGGATTACAGGTGTGCGCCACCACACCCAGCTAATGTTTTGTATTTTTAGTAGAGATGGGGTTTTGCCATGTTGACCAGCCTGGTCTGGAACTCCTGGCCTCAAGTGATCTGCCCACTTCGGCCTCCCAAAGTGCTGGGATTACAGGCATGAGCCACTGGTGAACAACTCTTTCTAATGTCTTTCACCGATGTAGCCCAACTGCCCCTAGAGACAATCGACAAAAGATCAAACCTGTGTTTGAGGCATCGTGCGTTGTGTGAATTCGGGTCCAAACATGGTTAGCCTTGAGGACTTCTGCAGTAATCATGCTGCACCGCCCCCTGGGGGTAGAAGTGGACGGAGACCTGATTGCTGAGCATCTAGGGGCACAAGGTCTCTCGACCCCTCACTCGTGCACTCGCCCACACAGTCCCTGGGCATAAAATGGTGTGTGCTTGTGGGAAGGAATTGTGACTCATCTTTGCCCTCAGCCTCTAGTGTGATCCTAGCCCAGTGTAGGTGACTCAGAAATGTTTGTGGAATATGCCAGCAACTTGGAAGAAGTAAAGAAAATAAGGCGGCCCCAGGTGTCTGATTGATCAAACATTATTCAGCAATTGAAAATGATGTTTTTGAAGGATAATGTGGAAAAATGCCCATGACGTGATGTTAAATGAACTCTGAGCCTTAGTTTTTTCATCTGTGAAATGGGATAACAATAGTATCATCTTGTAGGAGTGTTGGGGGGATTTAATGAGACCAGCATGGAAAGTACTTAGCAGGATGCCTTGCAGAAGGTAAGTCCTCCATAAATCGTGGCTAGAAGGTAAGTCCTCCATAAATCGTGGCTAGAAGGTAAGTCCTCCATAAATCGTGGCTAGAAGGTAAGTCCTCCATAAATCGTGGCTAGAAGGTAAAAGTCCTCCATAAATCGTGGCTAGAAGGTAAGTCCTCCATAAATCGTGGCTAGAAGGTAAGTCCTCCATAAATCATGGCTAGTAGGATTATCAAGTATAAAGAAAACATGACCAGAAGGAAATATGCCAAATTATTAAGAGAAGTTAGCCATTGAGTGTAGGATTTTGGGTGAGCTTGATTTGCTTCTTTCAACTTTTCTGTGTTTTTCTAATATTCCCAAATGGACAGCAAGAAACCCAAAGTGTTAGGAAATCTAGGGGCCCCGGGCATTATCCTCTAGTTATTAATGCTCAAACAGGAGTGCTCTGAGCTAGTGGTTCTTACCCGGGGATGATTTTGCCCCCTAGGGGACATTTGGCAATGTCTGGAGACATGTTTGGTTGTCACAATCAGGGGGCATCTGGTGGGTGGTGGTCAGGGATGCTGCTCAACGTCCCACAGTGCACAGGACAGCCCCCCTACAACGCAGAAGTCCGAAAGTGCCGTGGTAGAGAAACCCAGCTCTGCGGCTTCCTCTTCGGCAGTGTGGGATCCCCAGAACCCCCTTCCCAAAGATTTCTGGAAACCCAGAGGGACTTCTGTGTCATCATGAACATGGTCATTGCACATGTCTTGGTGGCTGGAAGGCTGCAGTGATTGCTGTCTCTTTTCTAGCACACGCACAGGCCCCCCAGAACCAGGCACACCTATACCCAAGGTTGGCAGAACCAGAATGCCACACTGAGATGTGCATCGGGACAGCCTTATTGCTGCTCCTGCCGAGAAAAAAACGAGAAAGGAAAGGGCCCCATGGCGGGGAGAGCTAAGCACAAAAGCAGCACAAGCACAGCCCCTTTCACAGGCACAGGGACCCTGCCAGGGTGGCCGAGTGAGCGTGAGTTCTCATAACAGTGGCCATAACAGTTCTGAGATGCCCACTACTCCCCTGAGGTCGCTGTTTCTGGAGTTCCTGTCATCTGGCTTTTTGCCTGACCTCCAAGGCCCTAAGAGGGACAGGCCTCAACTGATTTTCCTGAGAGGTTCAGCAGTGCCTCCGCAAATCTCTGAATACAAACAAATGCGTGGGCTAGCAGAATTGTCCAATCCCACCAGCAGAAGCTTCTGGGCCCTGACTCCTGCTCAGCTCAGATGCCATCTCATCTGTTGACAGTCATCTTGCTTGGATGGGTGGAGAAAAGCTCCTGTCGCCGCCCACTCTGCGCCGGTTCCATGAGGTGTCTTGCTCTTTTTCAGGTAGTGCTGCCTCAGGCCCTTTGCACTTGCCGTTTCTTCTGCCCAGGGCCCTGTTCCCGGATGTCTGCACGGCTGGCATCTTCTCATCCTCTGGGCCTCAGCTTGGATGTCACCTTCTCAGAGACACCCACCCTGCAGCCCTGCTCCCAGATATTCACTAGGACACCCCCTTTTCCTTTCAAGGCACTGGTGATGGTCAGAGTGATGTTGATAGATTGATTTGCACTGCTGCGGGTGGGGCCTCTGTCCCTCATGTCCACTCTCTCCCTGTCCCTGCCTGGCGCCTGGCACACGGCAGGGAATCAGGAAACATCTGAAT